>NC_056729.1:1934779755-1935120589 GCF_019279795.1 Protopterus annectens | reverse complement strand
ATTACACACGCACGCTTAATTTCTCACAGCTGCTGTGTTACTGACGAAAGGAATTCTGTGACTGTAAGGAAGGAATGCTGCCAATAAAAGCACCCACATCACATATGGAAATGCTTTAGGTAATGTCTTTAATTCTAACACTTTGCACACAGACTTGAAAGGAAAGTTTTGGTAACAGCAAGTTGCACTAAGGAATGGCTTTCAAAAGTGTTGGTGGATGATGTAGGCAGGTGACTCTAGGGTTTGTTTCTGATGGGAGAACTTCTCAGCAGTGGGTCGTTTTTGTGTTGTTGATGGGAGTATCCTCAGACAAACGCAGATTGTACTTCACTGGTTTCTGGAAGGTATTAGGGCCGAAAATATGTGGATTGTTCATTTCCTGGTTTTGTCTTCTTTTTTTTTATGCGGGGAAAGTTATCACAGATTTTAGTCAGGAGTGCTTCAAACCAGTGCTTTGCATGGGCAAAATAGGTTTCACATGACATGCTGCCAGGGAAGTGCATACATAAACAACCAAACTTTTAGTTTTTAATTTTTACTTGATAATAACCCTGCAATCAAACAACCATAAGTGTGAAAGAAAACAGATTGTATAACTTGATTACAACATCAACGGTCAGATTTTAATTTCGGGAAGCAACCACTACTACAGCGAAAATCTGGTTGCGATAATACGCAAGTACCAAATAAACATATGTTCATGAAGAAAAGCTACCCTGCAGCTTACTTCTGGGATGAGTAGAACATTTGTTTCAAAGTAATCCCATTTGCTGAAGTGTTTTTTTTCAAAAAAACCTTGGAAAACTTCAGCTTGGACTGTGAGTTTCCTTAAGACTCTGTTTGCCAACATGTTGACTATATTAACACTGAAGAAGCTAGGAAGGGTACAGGGTTTCCATACTGTAACAGAGTACTTTTCACTGTGCCTTACGCAGCATATGTTCTTCATTTTATTGCTGTTCCTGTGTCATCCATATAGTCTTTCAGGTCTCACATCTTCAAGGCAGTATGTGAACCCCTGGTATTCTGCAATACTGGCTTCACTTGGCTGTGATTTGCCAGGAATTCTTTCCTTGGGTCTTCCAGTGGCAAAGGACTGAAGAAGAGTGAAAAAGAGGGAGACGTGGGAATGACTTACATGACATAGCAGTAACAAGACAAGGAACTGTGAATTGTAAGCTTGGTTGCTGTAGATCTTCACACCAGACAATTTTTTTGTTACTATTTTATTAAAGTAAGTTAGATACAATTTGAATTATTTCCATATTAAAAGCTAGATAGTTCAGAATGTAGATTTGTTGGTTTTCAAGTACCTACACCTGTTGTTTTACAGTTTATATTGTAGCATGTTGCAGATTGCTTGATTTCACAGCAATTTAAATATCTAAACTATGCAGATATAATTAGTACTTTATATTTAATGTGTGTTATTTGAAAGTATTTATGTATCCACCTATCTAGACATCTGTTTGTTTTAATGTTTTGTTTTACACTGGTAAATCCCACTAGACCTATGTCTTGTTATGAAGAAGACTGATCACCTCTGTAAGATATTTTAATGTTTCTGGAATATTTGAAAGGGAGCTGTGATGAAGAAATCTGGTAGTTGGTGCTGAGGATTAATCTTATGAAATGTTAGCAAGCTGTTTCTTCTGGGACAAGGATCTGATTTTGTCACCTTCCATTTGTTTACTGTGTGTCTGAGTGTGTCATTTAACAAGACAGCTGAGTCTGGATAAGGTCTATATGGATTTGTGCTGTACCCCAGTTGATAGATAGCTAGATATATGGATATTTTATTGTACATTAAGAAACAAGACGTTTTAAATGTTATGAAACGTATAAAACAGTGGCTGTGGCAGAAAAGGTGTGGAGTTAACTTTCCGTTGAAAATGTAATTTTGATAAGCAAGATTTCAACACTACAAATACATAAAGATGTTATACAAATATTATAAACAGAGAACCCCTTAAGGAAAAAGAGGGTAGAAACCATTATAGATTGGTGAATAGAGGTTACTTCTTGATTATTAATACAACAGAAAGATAGAAAAGACGAAGAAGAAAAGCATTTACAATGATTAAAGACGGACTGAAATGTTGGAATAATATATTATTGAAAGGCTGATTCTAGGATAGTGTCTCAGCAAGTATATAATGAACACATGAATAAGATAAAGGAGTGATGTAATTGTCAGGCCTGTGGGTCAAGAGGTTAGTACAAATGTAGCTTTTTTTATACTTATTTGCCATTAAGAGGAAAGAACAGGGTATAAAGGTTTTAATCAGAGAGGACATTCAGTATAGAAGGGGAATACATTTTTGTTAATGTTTACAGCGTTCTTTTTACAACAAAAGTTTATTGCAGAAAAATGGGCTTCTGTTTCATTAACTAATGCACTAGGAAAGAAATTGAATGTTGAAGAGAAGAACCTTCCTTTATAATAGTGCTATTGAAATAGAAGTTCAAAGGGCTATTAATTAAGTTAGTATACATGGTGCCCCTGGATATGAGGACATTGACTATGCCTTCCTCAAAACATTAAAGAGATTTGCTGCTCCGGTGTCGTCGATGGAATAATGCCCTGCCTATTACTCAGGCAACGTGGGTTTGATTAGTGTCTTGGGTGACTGACTGAGTGGCAGGAAAGGATGGTCGTATCCATCCCGGTGGTGGGTGGTACGTGGGGGGCTCTTGATGATGATCCCTAGTGGAGGCTGGGGACATCTCCAGAGGAAGCATGGTCATACAGGTAACAGTGAGCCTGACTGAGATGCTACAGAGGTGAGGCAAAATGCCATATGCCCACATTGTACACCTATTCAATATCATATGAGAAGCCACAAAGGGAAGGGGAGAAAGAGGGTAGGCCAAAGTAAGACCCTTCCTGGATGGAAGCTCAGACACACCAAGCCCCAGTGCCTTTGGTCCGTGATCAGCCCCAGCTACTCCATGACCCCCCAACCCAGAGTATGTCCAGGTGGGGGGGCATGGAGTAGCTGGAAGACCCATTGCAGTCAGGGCAAGAGGGCTGGGCAGGTAACAATGATGGCAAGAAGGGAGAAAAAAATCATTACACAAATGTAAATTTATTATGTTATGTAAATATTTTACTTAGGTGTATTCAAGTGACAGTAATGCTAGTGTTATATGAAGGAAAAGTTAACTTTGTATAAAAAAAGAAAGATAAAGAAAAAGAGGTATGTCTACAGGTCACTAAGATAGAATAAATCAACTGTCAAGTTCAAAAATTACAAGACACCAAGGAACAGGGTGCCACTGCTTTCTATAGGCAGTCACACCAGTGGTGATTTTGTTTTTGTTTTCAGAGATTTCTCACTTCAAGTTTTTGTGATTGGGGGTATACAGAGGGGATGGGGGAGTGGGATTCTTTCATCTGGAAATGTTGCCCTTTTAATATTTTGGGCATTTGTGTTTATTGTCTTGACTCCTCAGCATCTTGATATTTGAGGCTTCATTTGGGATCAAGAAAAGGAGAAATGGAGGCCATTTCTTCAGCAAATTGTGATTATAAATTACTAGCAAAAATTTTACCATTAAGGCTTAAAATTTTACCATGGCATCTTCCAGCTGAAATGGGAATGTGGTGGCTTTCAAGCAGGTCTGTTGAAAACATGCTTTGGATAATTGATTCTCCTATATTATTGTTAAAAATATCTGTATGGATAAGGACAATGGATGTGGCTTATGAGATAATACTGCATGGTAGTCTCATTAGATTTATATGAATTTGGGCCAAAGCTTCAAAACTGCATATGCTGTGTCTCATATTAGGCCTTTAATTAATGAATATGTTAATTATCTTATCACCTTGTGCAAAGGCATTAGACAAGGGTGCCAACGTGTTTGTTATTTCTTTAGTATGGTCCTATGCAGATGCTTTTTATTTTCTTTATAAAGCGAGAGAAAACATTATTCTGGTCCTCATAATTATTAAGGACTTAATTGAGAAATATAGTGTACATATTAATAACCAGAAAGTTAGTGGAGTTGGTGATAACATTATTGCAGATATTTCATTTCATATATTCATAGATTAGTACTAGGTTAACTGCCCTTGCAGGCCATTTTAAGCCTAGCTAATGATCTCATTTGGTGCCTATCACATTAACACCTATTGGTTGTGGAATGTCACACCTCTAGCAGCCTACATACATCTTGCACTCCTGAGCATTTTCTGAAAAATCAACTTAAAAAGAATAAGATAGACAAATGTAAATATTAAAGTTATACACATAGCAATGTTATCCGCATAGCCGGCCTTAGGCATAGGCCAACTAGGTAGCGGCTTAGGGTGCCGCTGTAACAGGGATGCTTTTCCAGTATTTATTTGGTGTAGGTAGACCAGGATGGGGGTACCAGATGGTGTGGTAAGGGTGCCGTGGACCCCTTTTGCCTAGGGCACCAGTTGACCTAAGGCCACTCCTGGTTTATCAGTAAGAAGCATGATTATAGTAAAGCCTCATACCCCCGATGAGTAGTACTAAATTCCAGGCAGTCTCCACCCGCCACTTGCCAAAAAATGATGTGCTTGAATACTCCATGAATATTCATGTAGATCTACTCACTAGCCTCATTAATATTCATTAAGTATTGGGTAAGTTAGTACAGCATTCTGATAAAGTCCACTGTGTTTAGGAAGAAAGTGCTTAACTAGTTGCAATAAATTGTATGTATTTATTATTTTTGTGTGGTCAACTGTTTGGTCCTTTGGACTACCTTTGCACACTATTTTTTGGTTACAAGTTAGTACAGCATGAAAAGTCTTAAAAACTTCCCTCTATAAAGTTTTTGAAAATATCATTATATCCATAGCATTGTAGAATACTTCTAGGCTTTGGAAAATTAATAAGTAATTAATAACAACAATAGCAAGAAATAACGTTGTAATCATTAGCATAAAATATTTCACTTATCTGCAGGCATTTCATATCTGTGAAATACTGAGTTAAAGAAACCACAAGTGGCACCAAGGCAGGAATGTAAATAGAAGTTTCCATTTTTTTCTGTAACTTCTTTTTTATTGTATAAACATATGATTGTGTTTACAAATGTCACTTCTTTGCATCTAATAACAATGTGGAAACCGTATAAGAAAATAAGCATGAATAAACTGGAAAGAGTACAGCAGAAATATACCAAGGAAATCCATGGATGTGAAAATTTAAGTTATTATGACAGACTAAACTATCTGAACTTGTACAGTCTTCTTCTTCTTCTTTTGGCTTTTCCCGGTTAGGGGTTGCCACAAGAAATCACCTGTCCTCTGATGATTGGCAGTGGAGTTTTACGGTGTTGAGTTGCCAACCCGGCACCCAACTTTCCACAGAAGGCACGCACACGCACGCACTCATGCCTAGGGCCACAGTGTCTCATGTAAATATTTAAGAGGAGAACTTATTCAGGTATATACGGCATTTAGATGCAGCTACCTCTGGGAATGTTAGAAAGAATGGTCAGACAACCTATGTAGAAGATTCTATAGGAATAATAAGTGTACTAACTGGTTCTCTGAGAGAGCAGCTGGTGCACAGAACAGACTACCAAATTACATTAAAGCAAGTACTAGTTTAGATATTTTTAAGAACATCCTGGACACTTATTATGGGAACATCTGTTTTGGTATATTAGCAGGCTAGAAGGGCATTATTGCCCATGCTTGAAATATTTGTATGTATGTACATCTGTATGTATGTATTATTTTGACTTGTTGCCGCTCTTCAGTCATAAAATGTAGTAAAAGTGATGTACAGGTATAGCATTGCATACACTAGTTGGGTTACAGTAATCTAGTGCTTGCCAAAAGTGCCTTCTGGTTAATTTTTTTTTTAATGGCAGAAGAAGTTGAGATGGTAGGTGTCTGTCTCTTGGGATTTGCTTGCAGCAGTGTTACAGGTTTCTGTGCTCCAAATTGTGTTGGAGCAGTTGGGCAGCTGCAGATGGTACTTACCAGGTACGTTTCAGGAGAACATCTGTGGCTTACTGTAGTGCTGAATACATTTGGTATTTGCTAACTCTGCAATCTCACTTAAAAATGACTGTTTGGTTATGGGAGCAGTTAACTTCTGGTACTGCTACTGAGAAAGTGTAATTCATTTCTTGGGATGCACTTGTTTAAGTAAAATGCTTGGGGTGGGTTGAATGGTGTTTTTTGTTTTCCTGTTCAGTGCTATTATTTAACACCTTGCAGCATTTAAGACATTCAGCCCTGGCAGGCATCCACACAACACATTGTCAGGATTCATTTGCATATATGTCAGGCAACAGCCAATGCATGGGTGATGTCTCTGGCAAATATATCTGTCAATCATACATAATTTGCTTATGACATCATAGACATTCTGCCTGCCAGTCAAGCTAGCCATACCCACACCTGGACAATCCCACTTGGGATTATGATGCTTCTCTACGAGAAGTATCCTATATAGTAATGTAGTTAATTAGTAGTAATTCCATAAATATTATAATATATTGTAATGCACACAGGCCCAAATTATATTTTTTTGCCAAATTTTTATAAACAAATTGCCAAAGCTCGGGAACTATACAACATGGGCATATCTTGTTAGAACATTTTTGTTAACCAGATATAAGCTTTCAAGACACAAGACACTTCCCTATGAAGGCATGTTTATCAAAATGCTTACTTTACGTAAATATAACAACATATGCTTAATGGTATAACTAGCATTATAAACAACTCAGCAACAGCTCCTCGTGGTCCTGCAGAGTGGTGCTAGCAGCAGAGAAACGAAAAGAGTGACTGCTTCCAAGATTTAAGTATAATTTTTCTGTTACTATCTGTGCGACCGTCCTTCCTCGCCGAAAAGCCAGTTTAAACTGCTGATTTACTTGCTCAAAGCCTGTTTTCTGGGTTTTTACAATACCTGCACTTGTTTAAAGTTTGTTTGTTTGCATTTAACTGTTGAGGCTACCCACTCAAGTGCGCTAGCCTGTGTATTAAATTTACTGTACATCTCCTGTTGTTTTTGTGAAAAAAGAAAAAAAAATCCTTGTTTCCCGCCTTTCCTAACCTAGAATAGTCCCTTATACAGGCTTTGCTGTATTATAGACTTTTGAATAGTTCCTGTGTTGCCCATTTCCTTACTTGGATAGAAGGGAGTTTCTTTGCTCACCAGTGGGAGTGGGGAGCCTTGAGCAGCCGATCTGTCCCTGAAGGAGTGACCTCAGCACAAGAATCCTGTAGTTAATTGGTCGTTTTGGGCCATTTCTAGCTCTTTAAAGTTCCCTGCATAAAAACCCGCTTTAGCGCGGCTTTGCGCGATTGTATACGTAGCGCAGCATCAGGCAGCGCCGGTTAATCGGGTTTAAACTATTCCCGGCTCCACAAAGTCTGCTCTCCACTTTTTCCCTTAGAACTGCTCTATCTCTCAAGTTAAACACCCTACTCTCATTCTAAGGCCCTGCAGTTGCCCAAATAAGCAATCTTACAATTTAGCACTAATAAACTAAAAGCACTACATCCTCATTTACTCTCTACGATTACCTTGTCCCCTATTGGTCCTTTTTGATTCAGTAATAAAGGAGTTCCCTATACTATTCTAGCATGTCCACAGGTCAGCTAATGGTTTTCTCTCCAGTCCAGCTGATGAATCTGGGAATCCTGAGGCAATGTTACAACTGTCTCATGTACACGGACAACCCTCTCCTCCTCCAAACAGGTTCAAATATATGTGAGAGATGCAACCATATAGCCAAACTGGGGGCTGAGGTCTCTCAACTCAGAACTGGTGTAACCAGTCAGGAGGAGAAGGTAACCGCACACAACACAAATCCAGTCTCACATAATCCTACCACAACAACAAACCAAACACATAAACACACAAAAACATACTTGGAGGCTCTAAATAAAAACCTGCCTAAGCAGCAGGGACCTCCAAAGCAGACATCCAAGCAAATGCTACTCCAGAACAAAACACATACAACACATAGCTCACAAAGTCAGTGTGCCAAACAGTCACAGCCCTTAAGGCTAAATAACACACCTGATACACTCGTAATAGGTGATTCTATAGTCAGACACACTGACGTCCCGCTCACCAGGCTGAACAAAGAGAAGGACACGGTGAGCTGCCTGTCGGGCGCTTGGATCTGCCACATAACGCAAGCACTCAGGTCACTCCAAAGCAAGTACAAATATGACTCAGTCATTGTCCATGCTGGTGTGAATGACCTGAGATGTACCTCCCTCGACTACATGAAAAGAGACATAGAGGAGCTCTCTGATCATGTAGCCCAGGCCGGTATGACCCTGACCTTGAGCATCATCTTACCCTCACCTAGAATGATGCCACAGTATAAAGACAAAATGATCGATTTTAACAATTGGCTAAAATTTTGGTGTCATTCAAAGAGGATCCAGTGTCTGTCAGCCTGGGATGACATGCTCGACAAGCCACATTGCTTCGCTAGGGACGACTTGCACCTGTCACCCTTAGGCTTTCGGATACTGGCGAATGCTCTTGCCACCCCCATAGTGCCTTTTTTAGGCAAGGCTCAAAAGACAAACCCACCTCCATAGACAACACAATGAATAAGAAACTAAGGGTAATGCTGCTAAATGCCAGAAGTCTAAACCTCAAGATGCATGCACTCGAAGCCCTCCTCAGTATGGAGAACATCGATATCTGTGCAGTGACAGAAACCTGGTTCAAGGCTCCAGAGAGCAACCCAGCACTACCAGGTTATACCTCATATCATGCTTTTCGGCCCCAAAACTCGGACCGAACCACAAAAGGAGGGGGAGTATCCATATTTATCAAAGATACCCACAACTCCAGGTTAGTGGTGTCGCGCGAAGCATCAGAGACCATCCATGTGCAACTAACTGTGGGCAAAACTGCTTTTCAGTTTGTAGCATGTTACAGACCACCCTCTCAAAATCAGGAATCCCACTTGGCTTTCCTGAAAACACTGGAGAATATGAAGATCTCTCCAAACACCATTATATTGGGTGACTTCAACTACCCAAACATAGACTGGGAGCATTACTCAAGCCCCAACACCCTAGCCCAAAGGTTCCTGGAATTTATAAACTCAAATGCTATGGAACAACTAGTCACCACTCCCACAAGAGGGGAAAACATACTTGACCTGATCATTGCCAACATAGGGACTCTATGCTCCATACCAGAGGTACCCCTCATTGGTGAGATCAGACCATAAATTAATCTCACTGGATATCCACATCCCGACCCCACCCCCAGCCCAGAAAACCACAGTGAAAAACTTCTCAAAAGCGAACTTCACACTTCTCAAAACCGAGGTGGAATCCTTCAAGTCCCCCGGGCCAGAGGAAACTACGGCCCAAACAGCAGAATCCTATATAAACGCATTCTATGGACACCTCCAGGAATGCATGGATCATGCTATCCCAAACAAAACTAAGACCCAATCTTCCAAAGGCAGACATCCAGTCTGGTGGACCCCAGCCATAAATAAGCTGTACAACAGAAGGAGGAAGCTACTACATGATAGAGCAAAATCCCTAAAAGGGAAGGCATTTCTGATCAGTACTAGCAAAAAACTACGATCCCTCATAAAATCCACCAAGGCCAGCTTTGAGAGAAAAATTGCATAGGACACTAAAGATAATCACAAGGATTTTTTTAGTTATGTTAGGAACCTGGGATGCAACTCCCAGATATGCTCAGAGTTGATCCAAAATGACAAAAAATACACTGAACTCACAGACATTGCCAACATTCTGGCAGACAGGTTTAGTCTAAACTCCCCCCACCCCAAAAGAGCAAATATCTATCCCAGCAGAGTGCTGCCTCCCTAACATCTCAGATGCTCAGGTGAAAGCCGCCCTCTCCAAAGCAAAAAACACTGCATCAATGGGACCAGACGGTGTCCCGGGTTACGTCCTACATGAACTCCAAGCAGAACTAAATCCTCACATAAAACTGCTGTACAGTCTCAGCCTTACTACATGATATGTACCCAAAGAATGGCGTACAGCAACCGTGGTCCCACTCCACAAAGGTGGTGCCTCTACGGACCCTGGAAACTATCGCCCCATAAGCCTGACTAGCCTAGTCTGCAAGGCTATGGAAAGGATCATCATGGAATTCATAAATAAAGACATTGGGGACCTACAGACACTAGATCCTACCCAATTTGGCTTTGTTAAGGGCAGATCCTGCCTCTTGAACCTGGTCGACTTCTTTGAAACAGTCACCAAGGCCATAGATGAAGCCTATCTGGACCTTGCAAAAGCATTTGACACAATACCCCACTCAGGCATCATAGATAAGCTATCCAGCTTAAATATAAACCCCTATGTCACAAGATGGGTTGCAAACTGGCTCAAAGACAGAACCCACAGAGTCAGAATTGCTGGAGCCATGTCAGACTCGAAATCAGTTACAAGTGGTGTCCCACAGGGCTCAGTCCTGTGACCTCTCTTGTTCGGTATATATTTTTCCGAGGTACAGGCTAACACGGGAGGACTGTGGCTGACCAAGTTCGCAGATGACTACAAACTGGGTGCCATAATTGACTCTCCAGCTGACACGAGCATTCTTCAAAAAGGTCTCACAGAGATGGATAACTGGTGCTAGAGCCATGGCCTAAAGCTTAATGCCAAAAAATGTATAGTCATACCCTTTGGCAAAAACAAAGTGCCCACAAATTACCACATAGGTGGTAACCCATTAAGTATGGAGGAAGTAATTAGGGACCTGGGAACCCAAGTTGATAGTAATCTGTCCTTCGACAACCACATTGCCAAAGTGGTTAGAAAGACCTTCTATATAGCCCACCTTATCATGAAAGGATTCACATCTAGATCAAGGGAGGTCATTGTGCCCCTTTATTCATCCCTCATCAGGCCCATAATAGAATACAATGCCCCATTTGGGATGTACCTTACCCGACACCTGCAGCAACTAGAAAGACCCCAAAAGTACCTCACAAAGAGGATCAAGGGACTCAAACAGATGCCATATGCTGCTCGGTTAAAGAAACTCCAGCTCTACTCAGTTGCATACCGCCTACTTAGAGGCGATCTATGCCTGACATATAAAGCTATGTCCAACCCAGAATTAATGGACATGCTCCACCTCAAAAAATCCAAATCCCTTAGAGCCACGCGCTCGAGGGACTTGAACCTCAGCACAGAAATAAATAGGACATGCTGGAGGGACAGATTCATAACCCAGAGGCTCCCTTCGCTCTGGAATAGAATCCCAGTCCATGTCAGGCAGAGCCCCTCACTGACTCTCTTCAAGAGGAATCTTGATGAGTGGATGGGGGATCGTAGGTTTACCCTGGCGATTACTTCTGTGTCACTACTAGACAGAGGCACAGTAAACTAACCTTAAAAAGGGCACAGTAAACTCAAAATCAAAGGGTGGCGAAAGCCAATCACACTCTGGCTAGGCTTATAAATGCCCCAGGGCAGATAGCCTAGTATGAACCTATGAACACTGGATATATGTCAAGCTGTGCAATTTACAGTGCAAATGTCAAAGACAGTTTTCTTCAACATCTAAAGTTTCACCTAATGCCATGCAACAGTTTGTAAGTCACTTGTTTTTTGAAGTATTAAGGAGGCATGGAAATATTGCTTATTTTCATAATTGCTAACAAACAACTAGCAGTATCTCAGGTATATTGTGATATAAATAGATATTGACATTTAATTTCCCCATCTTCCACCCTGGCAGATGACACCATACCCCTCAATAACATGTAGGGCTATCAGTTATAAAAATGTGAACATAAATATGAATAATAAGTGAAAAGCAGTGATTAATTACTCTGCAGTAGGACATGCTAGATTAACAATCATAGTGTGTCATTTTGTTAATAACTCCTTACACTTTCTAATACTGCCTATTATTACCTGATAAGTTACTTAATTAAAAGAAGTCAGAACCAGAAAAGGTCTGGATGCCATAAGGAGCTATGGGTGTTCATAGGTAGGTACTAGGCTGTTGGCCCTAGGGCCTATATAAGCCTAGCCAAATGGTACCCTGGCTTTTGCCACCCAAGAAAATTATTTTCCTGTGCCCCTGTCAAGCAGAGCCACAGAAGTGATCCCTGGGGTGAATTTTCCATTTCCCATCCAATCATCAAGATTTTTCTTGAAGAGTGCTAATGAGGAGGTTTGTTTGATATAGATAGGTAGTTTGTTCCAGAGTATGGGAAGTCTCTGAGACAGGAATCTATCCCTCCAGCATGTTCTGTTTTTTGTGGTGAAAAGGTTTAGGTCCCTAGAGCTTGTAGCTCGGAGGGATTTGGATTTCTTTACGTGGAGCATGTCCAACAGCTCTGGGTTTGACATAGCTTTGTATGTTAGGCAGAGATCGCCTCTGAGTAGGCGATATGCGACAGAGTAAAGCTGGAGATTTTTGTGATGATGTTCTGCGTAGGGCATCTGTTTGAGGCCAGTAATCCTCTTTGTGAGGTATTTCTGTGGCCTTTACAGTTGTTGTGGATGTCTTGTGAGGTACATACAAAAAGGGGGCATTGTACTCTATAATGGGTCTAATGAGTGATGAGTAGAGGGGAACAATGACCTCTTTTTTTTCCTGGATGAGAATCCTTTTGTGATGAGGTGTGCCACGTAGAAGGATTTCCTGACTACTGTGGCAATGTGATTATCAAAGGAGAGACTACTGTCCACCTGTGTCCCAAGGTCTCTTATCACACTATCGGTATTAAGTAGACTACCGCCTATGTGGTAGTTCATGGGTTCAGAGTTTTTACCAAAAGGGATGACAATGCACTTTTTTGCATTGAGCTTGAGGCCATGGCTTTGACACCAGGCATCTGTCTCAGTGAGGCCCTTTTGTAGGATATCCACATCATTAGAAGATTTGATTATGGCTCCTAGTTTGCAGTCATCTGCAAAGTCTTTTAGCCAAAGACCTTCTGTGTTAGCCTGTACTTCAGAGAAGTAGATACCAAACAGGTGGAACACAAAAAAAGTGATATAGGCTCGAACAAGTTAAATTTAGCCTATCCTGAGGTCAGATTCACCTAACCCTTTCTAAGATGTATATTTGTCTGTGCGTCTGTGTGTATGTATGTATGTATGTATATATATGTATGTGTATATATATATATATATATATATATATATATATATATATGTATGTGTATATTCATAGGTTCATAGGTTCATACTAGGCTATCTGCCCTAGGGCATTTATAAGCCTAGCCAGAGTGTGTTTGGCTTTCGCCACCCATTTTAAAATAATTTTGCTATGCCCTTTTTCGAGGTTAGTATACTGTGCCTCTGTCTAACAGTGACACAGAAGTGATACCCGGGGTAAACCTACAATCTCCCATCCACTCATCAAGATTCCTCTTGAAGAGAGTCAATGAGGGACTCTGCCTAACCTGGACTGGGATTTTATTCCAGAGTGAAGGGAGCCTCTGGGTTATAAATCTGTCCCTCCAGCATGTCCTATTTATTTCAGTGCTGAGGTTCAAGTCTCTCGAGTGCATAGCTCGATGGGATTTGGATTTTCTGTGGTGCAGCATGTCCATTAATTCCGGGTTGGACATGGCTTTATATGTCAGGCACGAATCGCCTCTGAGCAAGCGGTATGCCACTGAGTAGAGCTGGAGTTTCTTTAACCGGGCAGCATATGGCATCTGTTTGAGCTCTTTGATCCTCTTGATGAGGTACTTTTGGGGTCTTTCCATTGGCTGCAGGTGTCTGGTAAGGTACATCCCAAAAGGGGCATTGTACTCAATTATGGGCCTGATGAGGGATGAGTAAAGAGGCACGATGACCTCCCCTGATCTAGATGTGAATCCCTTCATGATTAGGTGGGCTATATAAAATGTTTTTCTAACCACTTTGGCCACGTGGTTGTCAAATGAGAGATTGCTATCAACTTGGGTCCCCAGGTCCCTAATTACTTCTTCTGTACTTAATGGATTACCACCTATGTGGTAATTTGTGGGCACTTTGATTTTGCCAAAGGGGATGACTATACACTTTTTGGCATTTAGCTTGAGGCCATGGCTCTGGCACCAGTTGTCTGTTTCTGTGAGGCCATTTTGGAGGATGCTTGTGTCGGCTGGAGTGTCGATTATGGCGCCCAGTTTGCAGTCATCTACAAACTTGGTCAGCCATAGTCCTTCTGTGTTGGCCTGTACCTCCGAGAAATATATACCGAACAAGAGAGGTCCCAGGACTGAGCCTTGTGGGACTCCACTTGTAACTGGTTTGGAGTCTGACATGGCTCCAGCAATTCTAACCATGTGGGTTCTGTCCTTGAGCCAGTTTGCAACCCATCTAGTGACATAGGGGTTTATATTTAAGCTGGTGAGCTTATCTATAATGCCCGAGTGGGGTATTGTATCGAAGGCTTTTGCGAGGTCCAGGTAGGCTGTGTGGACCACCTTCCCTTCGTCAATGGCCTTAGTGACTGTTTCAAAGAAATCAACCAGTTTTAAGAGGCAGGATCTGCCCTTAACAAAGCCAAACTGGGTAGGATCCAGTGTCTGTAGGTCCCCAATATCTTTATTTATGAGGTCCATGATAATCCTTTCCATAGCTTTGCAGACCAAGCTAGTCAGGCTTATGGGGCGATAGTTTCCAGGATCCGTTGAGGCACCACCTTTGTGGAGAGGGACCACTGTTGCTGTACACCACTCTTTGGGTACATATCCTGTAGTAAGGCTGAGATTGAACAGTAGTTTTATGTTTGGGTTTAGCTCTTCTTGGAGTTCATGTAGGACGCAGCCCGGGACACCGTCTGGTCCCATTGATGCTGTGTTTTTTGCTTTGGAGAGGACAGCTCTTACCTGAGCATCTGAGATGTCAGGGGGGCAGCACTCTGCTGGGATAGATATTTGCCCTTTTGGTGGGGGAGGGGAGTTTGTGCTGAACCTGTCAGCTAGGATGTTGGCAATGTCTGTGGGTTCGGTGTATTTTTTGTCATTTTGGACTAATTCTGAGCATATCTGGGAATTCCCACCCAGGTTCCTAACATAACTAAAGAAAGCCTTGTGATTATCCTTAGTGTCCAGTGCAATTTTTCTCTCGAAGCTGGCCTTAGACGATTTTATGAGTGCCCGTAGTTTTTTGCTAATACTGATCAGAGATGCCTTCCCTTTTTGGGATTTGGCTCTATCATGTAGTAGCTTCCTCCTTCTATTGTATAGTTTGTTTATGGCTGTGGTCCACCAGACAGGACGTTTGCCTTTGGAGGATTGGGACTTGTTTTTATTTGGGATTGCATGATCCATGCATTCCTGAAGGTGTTCATAGAATGCGTTTATAAAGGATTCTGCTGTCTGGGCCATATTTTCCACAGGCACGGGGGCTTTGAAGGATTCCACCTTGGTTTTGAGGAGTGTGAAATTTGCATTAGAGAAGTTTTTCACTGTGGTTTTCAGGGCAAGGGGTGGAGTCGGGATGTGAATATCCAGTGAGATTAGTTTATGGTCTGATCTTACCAATGAGGGATACACTTCTGGTCTGGAGCATAGAGTCCCCATGTTGGTGATGATCAGGTCCAGTATGATTTCCCCTCTTGTGGGAGTGGTAACAAGTTGTTCCATAGCATTTGAGTTTATAAATTCTATGAACCTTTGGGCTAGGGTGTTGGAGCTAGAGTAATGCTCCCAGTCTATGTTTGGGTAGTTGAAGTCGCCCAATATAATGGTGTTTGGAGAGACCTTCATATTTTCCAGTGTTCTCAGGAAGGCCGAGTGGGGTTCCTGGGTTTGGGATGGTGGTCTGGCTATAAACTGGAAGGCAGTTTGCCACTGTTAGTTGCACATGGATAGTCTCTGATGCTCTCTGCTGCTGCCCAACCTGGAGGAGTGGTGTGGGTATCTTTGAATATTGATACTCCCCCCCCCTTTTGTGGTTTTGTCCAAGTTTTGGGGCCAAAGTTTGTCTTTTGAACCTTGCCTAAAAAAGGCAGTATGGGGGTAGCAAGTGCCTTTGCCAATATCTGAAAGCCCAGGGGTGACAGGTGCAAGCCGTCCCTAGCAAAGCATCGTGGCTTGTCGAGCATGTCATCCCAGGCTGACAGGCATTGGATCCCCTTTGAATGACACCAATACTTAAGCCAATTGTTGAAATTGATCATCTTGTCTTCATATTGTGGCATCATTCTTGGTGAGGATAAGATGCTACTCAAGGTCAGGGTCATACTGGCCTGGGCTACATGCTCAGAGAGCTCCTCTATGTCTCTTTTCATGTAGTCCAGGGAGGTACGTCTCAGGTCATTCACACCAGCATGGACAATGACTGAGTCATATTTGTACTTGCCTTGGAGTGACCTGAGTGCTTGTGTTATGTGGCAGATCCTAGCGCCCGACAGGCAGCTCACCGTGACCTTCTCCTTGTTCAGCCTGGTGAGCGGGACGTCAATGTGCCTGACGATAGAGTCACCTATTACAAGTGTATCAGGTGTGTTGTTTAGCCTTAAGGGCTGTGACTGTTCGGCACACTGGCTTTGTGAGCTATGTGTTGTACGTGTTTTGTTTTGGGGTAGCGGTTGCTTGGGTGTCTGCTTTGGAGGTCTCTGCTGCTTTGGCAGATTTTTATTTAGAGCCTCTGAGTATGTTTTTGTGTGTTTATGTGTTTGCTGTTGTGGTAGGTCTATGTGAGGCTGGAATTGTAGTGAGTGTGGTTTCCTTCTCCTCCTGACTGGTTACGCCAGTACTGAGTTGAGAGAGCTTAGCCTCCAGTATGGCTATATGGTTGCATCTCTCACATGTGTTGGAATTTGTTGGGAGGAGGAGAGGGTTGTCTGTGTACATGAGGCAGTTGTAACATTGCCTCAAGATTCCCAGATTCACCAGCTGGACCGGAGAGGAGATTGACAACTGACCTTTGGACATGCTAGAATAGTATAGGGAATTCCTTTATAATTGAAAAAAAAAGGGCTAATGGGGAACAAGGTACTCAAGGGGAGTTTGTGAGGGTGTAGTGCTTTTAATTTTTTAGTGCTGACTTATATAATTGCTTTAGTGGGCAAGTGCCAGGTAACTTAAATGCAATGTGTTACAGGTAACTTAAATGCAAAAATGACAAACAGTAACTTTCTTTCAAGTGAAACAAGGAAATAAGTACAGTAAGCAATGCAGATATCACTAGGGATCCACAGAAGCGCTGAAAAGCTGCATTTTAGGTGGAATTAGCTTTTCAGGGAAATAACAAGCATACAAACAAAGCTAGATTCAGCAGGCCTGGATCTAGTCTATGCTACAGCAAACAAGGTGTACCAATTTCAGTAAGAAACAGTTCAAATGTGCAGGCACTATAAGCCTTTAACCAGAAATTCCCAGCTCAGAAGGGCAGAGTCCAGCCTCTCCTCCCACAAGACTGCAGACCACGAACCTTCTTAATGTAAAATAACTGGCCTGAAGCCCAAGTGCTTAAACCAGAACTAATATACTTTTAGAATAACAGGCACTATATATATATATATATATATATATATATATGTGTGTGTGTGTGTGTGTGTGTGTGTGTATATATATATATATATATATATATATATATATATGTGTGTGTGTGTGTATATATATATATATATATATATATATATATATATATATATATATATATACATATACATATACACACACACATACAATATTACTTTAGTGAATTACTATATCAAAATATAGATATTTGGAGGAGAGCCATGCATTGGGCAGCATAGTGGTGCAGTAGTTAGCATTGTCACCTCACAGCAAGAGGTTCTCTGGTTTGATTCTCAGCTGGAGTGCCTTCTGTGTGGAGTCTGCATGTCTTCCATGCATTCGCGTGGGTTTCCTCCGGGTGCTCTGGTTTCCTCCCACATTCCAAAGACACGTGTCTGGAGTGTTTCTCCCCGGGCCTCTGCTGAAAATGGGCTCTGTCAGTAAACAAATGTTAAATAAATGAAATAAATAAATAAAATTGGGATAAATCAGTTAGGAGCTGCCTCTGTCCATTAGTAATATAGGGATGAGTTCTGGGGTAAGTTTCCTATTTCCCATACATTGATCCAAGTTAAGCTTGAATGTGGGCAGGAATGAGCTTTGTTTTATATGACTGGGTATCCTCTGTGAGATGTAACTTTTCTTATAAACCATTCTGTTAATGTTGCAAAAGAGTCCTTGAATTTAGTATTTTGAATTTAAGTCCCTGAACTGAGTATTTCTGATACCATTTGAATTGAGGCTATGAAGTAAGTCCATTAGTAATGGGTCAAGTGATTGCCATGTATGTTTAGACACAGGTCATCTCTTAGCAATCTGCAAGAGACTAAATATACTGAAAGGGCTTTGAATTGGTTTATGTAAGACATATAATTTATGCCTTGTATCATTTTTGTATTGGATCTCTGCAGGTGTTCCAGTTGTTGCAAGTTCCTGGATAGATAAATGCTGAAAGGTGCATTATACTCAATGGTTGGCCTAATGAGGGCTGAGTAATGAGGGGAAAACAACATCCCTGGATCTAGAATCAATTCCCTTGTTCATGAGTTGCCCAATGAAGAAAGACTTCTTACCACAATGGAAACATGCTTGTCAAACATTAGGTCACTGTCCTCATAAGTTCCTATTCCAAAATACTGGGTCCACTCTTAGGGTTGTGTTGTTAGTGTGGTAGTTCCCCAAGAAAGTCGGCTTTCTAGAGGAGACAATTATGCGTTTTTTGTCCTTTAGCTTTAGTCACTAAATCTGGCACCAGTTATGTATTTGGGACAAGCCTCCAGTGGGATGGCTGAATATTTTGGGAATTCAATCACTGCTCCTGGCTTACAGTCATCTGCAGACTTAGTTAGCCAGAATCCTTTGATACTGATTTCTTTTTACATGTGAAAAATAGATGCCAAACAGAAGAGGCCCAATCACTGAACCATTCGGGACTCCAGTGGTGCTAGTCTTTTTGTGCCAGTAGCTTCCCCTATTTTTATCTCCTGCATTCTGTCTGTCAGCAGTTGGAAATTCAGCTGTGACAAAGGGGTTTATTCCTGTTTTATTAAGCTTCTCTACTCTGCTGGGGGGACTGTGTCAGAAGCCTTGACCAGGATGAGGTAGGCAGTGTGTACCATTTTATCTTCTTCCATTGTTTTGATGACCTTTTCATAAAAAGTTCACTACACTGAGTAATTATTATCTGCCTTAGACAAATCCATTCTGAAATGGGTCCACTGTTTGTAAGTTCCCTATGTCCTTATTGATTATTTCTATGATAATTCTTTCCTTGGCTTTGCATATGAGGCTGGTAGCACTTGTGGGTCTGTAATTGCCTGTGTTTGTGGAAAGTCCTACCTTATGCAGGGAATAACTGTTGCTGTTCACCATTCATTTGCTATAAAACCTATATGGAAGCTAAGGTTGAACAGTGTTATTAGGGGTGTGGCTAAATCATGCTTCATGCTATTCAAGATGCATCCTGGGATATTGTCAGGACCCATTGATAAGTGTTTGTAGCTTGTGGCAGAGCTTTCAGCACTTGGTTTTATGTGATTGCTGCTGATGAGTCTGTTTCAAATATGTGAAGTGAGATAGAATGGGGTAATGTTTGAGCGGTATTTATTAGGTGGCCTGTTAATTATATCTTCAGTTTAGTGTAGGAAACATTGTTTATAGTCATCTCATTCACTTGTTGCATTGCACTCCTGAAATTATGTACATAACTTAAAAAGCCTTGTAGTTGTCCTTTGTTTGAAGGGCTATTTTTACCTCACGTTTGGAGTTAGTAGATTTAATTAGGCGCCTGAGTTGCTTGTTTAATTTTTATCCACTAATCTTTTCCTTGTATTGTAAAGACTGTTGTTTTTGTAGTATGCCCAATAGTTGTTTCTTCTGGGTATAGCCACATCTATGCATCTGTTTACATGCTTATATAATTTAGTGGTGTATGTTTCTACATATTCATTACTGTGAACTGGGTTAAGTGGGGATTTAAAGCTTGTCAGTGGATCACTTAGGAGTAGGTAGTTCATCCCCAATGCAACAGTCTTGCCACATAAGTATGCAATATACAGGCCATATGCCATTAATGTATCACACTCAGCAACAAGTTGTGCAACTGTTTCCAGTTCCGTTTTATGAAACCTGCATTTGTCTGTTTCTCCCACAAGTTCAATGGACTTTGTAAACTAATATGTATGCTGTCCACTATCCTTGGCCGCCAATATTAACCTTTTGTCTTTTGGTTTAAATTCACCTCTCCTTAACCATTTCTGTGTTAAATCTTGGTTGACATGAGGTTGTTCCAGGAGTTTTCTGTACTTGCAACTATATTTACGCATTTTCCATATTTTTTTTCTTCGTATCTGATCCTTCACCTTATAGTCTTTATTTTGTTTTTTTTGAGACATGCAGTTGCTGCCTGATTTTTTATCTACTTCTGGTTTGATTTCCATTCCCGCTTGACACCAATATGCTTCTGCTAAACTAAGCAAGGTAGTCAGTTTACACTTGTTCTCATGTTCTAAAACTTTCATTATGTTTGGATCTTGTGAGGTCAGCAAATATGTATGTAATTCTGCAATCGCAGATCTATACATGTAATCAATTTCGAGGAAACCCATACCTCCTTCAGAACAAGGAGTACATAATTTAGATTTTTATAAATAATTTGATAAGCATGAAGCATTTTTCTTTGTCTAACTGATCCAGTGCCTTTTGAAACCAGTCAATCACCCCAAATTGTAAGTTAGAACAGGAACAGCAAGTTGGTTTATAGCTTGGACTTTTTGTTCCTTGATGTGAGAGCTGTTTTCAATATTAGTTTTAGTCTTGCAAAATATTCCTTACTAAGTCTTATTTGCATTTGTTCATGTTTTGTTGTAGATCCTTTATCAAGTTCCAAATATTTATACACTCAGTCTTGCTCAATTTTAGATCACCTTCCTATCCAATGCTGATATTTTCTTGGTGCTGCAGCTTTCCTGCTTTAAAGGTTGTTTTTGCACATTTATCAAGACCAATTGACTTTCTAATTTAATCTGAGAAAGTTTTGACTACTTGCAGTTGTGCTTTCAGTTCCTTTTCTGATGAACTGTCTAGTTTTAAATCATCCACAAAAAGAAGATGAGAAGTTTTTACAGTTTGTTGTTGTCTGGGAGACAAATTGTAGCCATGACCTAATCTATTAAGTAGCCAGTTTAATGAGTTAATGGCAAGACAAAATAACACTGACAAGGAGTCACCCTGGAATACCCCCTTTGAACTATTATCCCTTGGATAATAATTTGTCCTTTATTTTGGCTTAGCTGAAAAGTGGTTTGCCATTGTTTCATTGTCACTGTAATGTAATCGATCAATGAGATAAACTCCTTGGCACAAGAAATAAGTACTGCAAGCTGTAGTGTGTAATACTAAATAGGTAGGGGTTCTAATCTCACGTCATCCACTGTGTGTGTGTGTGTGTGTGTGTGTGTGTGTGTGTGTGTGTGTGTGTGTGTGTGTGTGTGTGTGTGTGTGTGTATTAATATATCCCCTTGCAGCACCATGGGCAAGCCTGTATGGGCTGTCTCTGCGCAATGGTTATTCTCAGGCCCCTGCTTACACTTATCAAGGGTATTGAAACATGTCAGAGATTTGGGATGCATGGCTAGGCTTAAAAAGGCTCTTGTGGTCATTAGCCTAGTAACCACCTATGAACCTGTAATGTAGGATGTATCTTATACATTTGTGAGCACTCTTTTATCCATGAATGTGGGATGCTAGTAAATGCTTGTTTTGTAGTCTATCCACGTCATACTTGGAGAATCTTCCCCGTTTTACAATTCTCCATTATGACTTTAGTTGACAACAAATGATCCTTTGTTCCATATGAATTTCTTTTGTTACCCTTTTGCTCTAATGCCTTGATTGAGTTTTCTTTTAAATGACTGTAAACTATGTTGGCATCAGTACCATTGTATAGTTTATATATTGATGGAAGGCAAGTTATTGGTCTATAGTTTTTAGGCTTTCTTGCAGGTTCACTCTTAAAGAGGAGCATTGTTTTCTTCTTGTTAACCAGATTGGCATCTGTTCAGAGTGTGCATATAAATAGTTCTTACTCATGGCTAAATCTTCACGTAAAGATGTAATATTGTAGCTAGAATTCAGGTACAGCATCTGTGCATGGGGTTTTCCAATTAGGAACTTTTCTTAATTTTGTTTCAATTTCTCTCTCCGTTACTTCATCCCATTTCATATCCTGTACATTTGAACTTCTTACTGTTTTTTTTTTTTTTACTTCTTCTATCCATTCAGCATCTCTGTTATGTTCTTCTGGATCTTCATAGGACAGGATCTTCATAAGTGTTTCTCTAAAATGTGTCAATTTCTTCTTTTTTATGGTGGTGTTTCTATTCCATTTTTCTTGTTTCCCAAGTCTCTATAAAATATTTTGGGTCATCAGTAAATTGCATATTTTGTACATTTCCTTTCTGTTTGTCTGCATTATCTTCTGAGTTTTTCTGCCTATGCTGATGTCTTTAGTTTATTGTTTATAAGTGTATGGTAGATCCAGGTCTGTTCTGATACTGCATATTGCTTTTATCGTATCTATCTTTCTGAGTATTTTTGTTGATCTTTTCCCTCTTCTGTACTGTTCTAACAGCGACACTTCTTGTCTTAATTGCTTTATAGTTTTCTCTATTCAGAACTTCTACAATGGCACTGATTTCTTTCCTTCCTTTCCCTTACTGACCTGTGTTTTTGTGATAAGACTTTATCTGTTATTAATTCGGCTGCACAGTTATATATCTTATTTACGTCTGTCATATCGCCTGAACGTCTATGAACAGTCTTGATTACTGTGTTCATTTTATCAGACTTATAACATTTTTGTTCTTATTGACTTTCTGTAGTCTATTTCTTTCATTGATCTTAATATGGCTATCCATCTCTATTAACTCAAGCAATTCTTCCCTTAGATCATGTTCTTCTAAACTAAGGGCACATTTTTTTTCTCGATTTCCTGCTGCCATTCTACAGAAAGGTCCAGAAAATCTTCCTGTGCCATATTCTCTTCCCCTTCATCCTGCATCATCCATTGCTCTTTATATGGGAACTCTCTGGCCTATCACTCCACAGCATTGACTGTGTCGGAGTTGCCACAGTTTCCACTTCCTTCCCTTGCTGTGTAACTCAAATGAACTTGTGTACTGGTTTGCTAGCGAAGACTCCAAAGTATCTTCATATGGCAACTGATTAGATGCTTCCCTTAAATTTGAACACATTGTTCTATCATGCTGTGATGTTAGCAGTGTTAGATTTTCTACACTAAATGCTTCACGTCACAGGTAATCCGTAACTTCAGTGTCTATTTCTTTAACTTCTCCATTACTAATCTTCTTTTCTACATTTCCCATTTTGTTTTATTTTTTTTTTCTGTTGTTAAATTTTCCATATCCAGATGCCTTTGCCTGTATTTCTCTTCAAATATCTTTGCTGCTGTGATTTTTAAATTAGTTGTACTTTTTACTTTGCACAAATATTGCACCATATTAGATCTGTTTTTCTTTGTCCATATTTCTTTTCAAACGTCCCTTGCTTCTCCTTGCATTGGGAACTTATTCTTCTGTCATGCTGTGAACATAGCCCGTGTTAGACTTTCTACATTAAATCCTTCACTTCACAGGTATTGCATAACTTCAGCTTCAGTTTTTTAACTTCTGCTTTACTAATATTCTGTTCTATGTTCCCTCTTTGTTCATAGATAGGTACTAAGCTATTGGCCCTAGGGCCTATATAAGTCTAGCCAAACCGTACCCTGGCTTTTGCCACCCAAGAAAATTATTTTCCTATGCCCCTGTTAAGCAGAGCCACCGAAGTGATCCCCGGGGGTGAATTTCCTATCTCCCATCCAATCATCAAGATTTTTCTTGAGTGCTAATGAGGAGCTTTGTTTGATATAGATAGGTAGTTTGTTCCAGAGTATGGGAAGTCTCTGAGACAGGAATCTATCCCTCCAGCATGTTCTGTTTATTGTGGTGACAAGGTTTAGGTCCCTAGAGCATGTAGCTTGGAGGGATTGGGGTTTCTTTACATGGAGCATGTCCAACAGCTCTGGGTTTGACATAGCTTTGTATGTTAGGCAGAGATCGCCTCTGATCTTATTTTTTGTATTGTGTAATTTTCCCTATTTGGGTACCTTTCCCTGTATTTCTCTTCAAATATCTTTGAAGCTACTTTTTTTGTATTGATTGGAACTGATGTTGAAGTAATAAATGCAAAGTCAGCCTTACTAAGAATTGTTATGGGGTATTTCATCTGTGCTGCTGCAATTCAACTCTTCCTTTAGGTGCACATCTGTGAGCTCTTGCAGCAGTTCTGAGGAGGTTTTATATCATTTTCTTGTGTGGTATAACTGTTTTTTTTTCCTTTCTTTGTAAAGTTTGTATATGTAATTTAGGAAGTGTTCCTACTTTGTGTAAGGATGTATGCATCTTACTGTCCCTTCCCATATTGAAGCATAGAATGCTTTCAGGACTTGACATCTAAGCATGTGGATCAGTACTGGGGTATTCTGCATTGCATACTGATAGTTTGTTAGTAGACTGCATGTGCCTCAGATGGCTCCCTGTTGTAATCTTGATAATCAAAAGATTGAGCACCAAAATACAGAAAAAAAGACTGAAACTGAAGGAAAACAGTGACTATTGTGCATCTTTCTTTTTCTTCAAACTACTTTTTTGCAAGGAGGGCAAGCTCCCCCTGCACCCTCTGATTTGTGTCTAAATGTGGGGGAGGAGTGTCTTACACCAACTCCAGTATCACCATGCCTTGGAGAAAAGGGAATATTCTGAGGAATGGCTATTGTGGACTTAATATTTGGTTTAATGGATTATTGCCTATTCAGTCTCCTTATTTTAGTACTTGGTGTTTCTGGTGCCGACATTTCAAATGATTACTATTGTGGACTTGAGGGCCTGTAATATTTCAGTATGTCTGCCCTGTAGTGCTTAGTATATGTTGTAAGTGCCACCTATAATCTACTCTGGTTCTCTGTCTACTGCCAACCCATAAAAGGAGAAATAATATACATGGTAAAATACAAGATGTCTACAGAGCAATGCAACTACAAAATGGACATATGGACATCAGGGGCTACTTTTGCTTTGATAGAATAGAAAGTTTTCCAGCTCTGTGGCACATAGATTTGCAAGTCTGACTGTAGCCTGTGTGTTCGGTTTTATGTAGTGAGTTCTAGTACAGGAGAAATTAGGTGGAGGGGGTGCAGATTGGGCAGACTGGAATGAGTCATCCTTGTTAATTTGTTTATGCAAGGAAGAGGAGATTAGTTAGACCTGCTGTGTACCTACAAACCACCATAATGCAATGGCAAGGACATGCTGAAAGATGACTGCTACAGTGTACAAGCAATGCGTTATTGTTGTAGCTAGTGACAATGCCTGAAGAAATGCATCATGGGACCAACATGGCAGGCCTTACCTTTGTACTAGGTCCTTTAGCTGCCTGAGAGGAGGAGTACAGAGTATAAATTATCCCTGCCAGGCAAGATAAAAGCCTACTAAGAACCAGCTACCTCCACCGCAGCTGCTTCTTTGTTGGTAGAAGAGGATAAGGAAAGGACTGCTCATTACTGGGAGTTGATGAAAGGATAATGGTCCCGGGAAAGAGGCAAAAAAGATACAAGAAAAAGAAATACAAAGTATTTTATTATGAGTCTCCAGTGGGGAAGGGAAGGTATCTTTGAGGCAAAAATATATAGTTAAGCATAACAGCATTAAACAATACTGATTTCAAGAAGAAATGCCTTTCTTATTTTTAAGTGGAATTTATGTATGTAGAGCCACACAAATAGCTGGAAACATCACCTATCAGGACCATTTGAGTCAGCCTCTACACAGGGTTCGTACCATATGAATGGAGGAGAGCAATGGTTATCCCTGTTCACAAGAGTGGACCATCAACTACCCTTGGATCTACAGGCCCATTAGTCTGACTAGTCTAATATGCAAAGCCATAGAACGAATTATCATGGAAGTGATCAGTAAAGACATAGGCAACCTACAGCTACTGGACTCATCCCAGTGTGGCTTTGTTAAGTGAATTCCATGCCCACTAAACCTGGTAGACTTCTTTGACAGGGCACCAAGGCAATTGATGAGGACAGAACTATGCATAACAGGAACTGGCTAAGGTGTTTGATCAGGTATTGTTGACAAATTCACAGAACTGGGGAAAAATCCCTATATAGTTCACGTGATTGCTAGCTGGCTTACAGATAGGACCCAGGAAGTCAGGATTGATAAAACCACCAACACAAAGAGACTGTTCACCAGCGGGGTACCTCACAGCTCTGTACTGGACTCGCTTCTATTTAGTATATACTTCTCAGAAATCAAGGCTAATGCAAAGGGCCTTTAGATTTCCCCATAACACCAACATCTTACAAGGGGTCTAACACAAACAAATGACTAGTGCTAAAGCACAGTTTAAAACTCAGTGCCAAGAAGTGCAATATAGTGCCATTTGAGAAAATGGCCGCCCGGGTAAAGTACTCCATCGATAAGAAACACTTAAGAGTTGACCCACTAACTAGGGACCTGGGAACACATGTAGACAGTAATCTGGCCTTTGACCAACACTTGGCCAAGGTAGTAAGAAAATCATTCTATGTTGCTTAATATGTAATGTTATGGCATCCAGGTCCAAGTACATCATAATGCCACTTTATTTTCTCTTATCAGACCCTATCATCATCAGACCTTCTAGCATGTACCTCACAAGGCTTATGCAACAGTTGGAGTGCCCACAAAGGTTCCTCACAAAGAGAATCCAGGGTTTCAACACATTGTCCTATACTGAGCTCCTTAAAACCCTCTCTTTATACTCTGTCTCCTACAGGTTACTGAGAGGCACTGTATGCCTGTTATACATGTCACCCTCAAATCCAGCTCTGAGGGACCTTTTGCACATCTGCAAAAAGAACAGCACCAGAACCACTAGATCTGAGGATTTAAATTTTGTTTGTGGCATTAATAGGACATGTTGGTGAGACAGATATGTATCTCAGAGGATCACCAAGATCTTGGAACAGGCTCCCCATCCATGTTATGCTGAGGCCGTCCCTAACCCTGTTTAGGCATAACCTTAACCATCACCCTGGGTCAGAGCCACGTGTCTCTGGTAGGGAATATTTGCTGCCTGCCTCTGTCTTAACTAACATACCCTCCCACACATCTTTGAGAAACTTCCTAACTAATAGACCTTCTCCAAATAAACGCCCATGTTAAAAAGGGACACAATATGGTTGCTTGCAAGGCTAGACATATAAAGTCCTTAGTCCCTGTTAGCCTAGTATATACCTATGAACCTATGAGCAAGCTATAATATTGTAAGTTAAAATTCTTTCCATATCAAAATACTTTCTGATTACCTTTCTAGCACAATATCTAATCATAATCTGTTTACATGGGCGCAAGACCACAGAACAAAATTATTTGCTGCATTGCAAGTAGGCAGCTGTGTGTATATCCTATAGAAACATATAGGATAAAAAAATGCAATCTTTTAATGCATCACAGTATTGGAATGTCATTTGATTGATGCTTGAGAAAATCTTTTGTTGTACAGCTACTTTGGTATAAATGTTTTTGTTGATTTGTTGAAGATCTACGTTGTATGTTTTTTTTTTTTTTTAAAGGGTAAGTTAGTGAAAACCTAAAGCCAAGATACAATAAAACAAATTTTCTTTGCAGCTAGTAGCCATAGCTGAGACTGCGAGAATACATACTGTACTGGCAAAGTTGTAATTGTGTGGTGTGACATATGAATGTGAGATATGTGCAATATTACAATGTTGATTTGGAAGGCTCAAGGCAGTGGCCAGTGCATTGTAGTGAGAATTGTTTCTGTGCTTGTTTATCCTGAATATTACTTTGCTGTTAGTGACTGTTGTAATGAATGTATTCTAATGCCATAGTGGGAATGGAGCTTGACAGTTATTGAACCACTGCATGTGTTAAAGTGCAATGAGGATTTCTTATGTCAGCTGACTTTTTCTCCCTTGGATGAACATTAAACTTAAATGCAATGTTGATTTATTGAACTTTCTATGGATGATTAGTAGCACCTTAAGATGATGTTGAATGTCAGGTGATGTTCTTGCAGTGTCTGTGTGTTTTACTTTTTTGCCTTTTAACATGCGGTAATTAAACTAGGAGTTGCTATGGCAGGTGTTACACTATTACCATGAATTTTACATTTTTTTAAATCACAGCAGGGCTAAAGTGACTGCTTCTGCTTGTAGCAGTAGCTCTGGAGCACTAGATGGTTAAGCAAATTGCAATATTTAACAGTATGCAGGCAAGAGTGTGTGTCAGCAAGAAACAGTTCATTTGCAACTTGTTATTCTAAGCATTAGACCTAGTTAGAGGATGGCTGGGAGAAAGGAATGAAAAATGAGTACCAGGTAATAACAAATATTCCACTGAAATTATTTTCATCAGCTCTTTATTCACAGCGTGCAGGTAATTAAAAAAAAAACACCTTCATTTTCCAACCAGAATGATACATATGTGGGTTAAAAGATCTGACTCATTTGAAAGTTTTTGGTTTTAATTCTTAGGTAGATCTTTCAGAACAATTTGTTGGTTCGAATATTTTGTTTGAATGCATCTTAGTTCTTGTTGAGCTGCTGATAGAGACAGTAAACGAATAAAAATGGAAAAAAAAAATAATATTGTAGCAGTAACTCAGATAATGAAGAGGGGACAATGCTTTAGACAATAAATATTAGCAGTGGGATCTCTATATAGATAATAACGGGAAAAAAACGGAAAACATCTGATAGTCTGTGCTCCATATTAGGAAGAGGTACAGGTCTGTAGGGGACATGGAGTAAAATCCTTCCTTTGCTTGAGCACAATTACAGTAAATACTTGCTTCCATAAAGTGATGTCGTTTTAGTTTTATTCTGATATGAGAAAAAATGGGAATGTTAAGGGCTGACCCCAGGGAAAAAGCAAGCTGTAAGTTTCAGCTACTATGCCAGATAGTCAGTAGGACTTGGTTTTGCTTAATTGCAATCCATTGTACCGGGTTGTCAGTTTAATCTTGAAGAGCTCTCTGATCACATAGCCCAGGCTGGTATGACCCTGAGTAGCATCCTGCCCTCACCAAGAATGATACCATGGTATAAAGAAAGAATTCTCGATTTCAACAATTGACTAAGTTTTTGATGTCATTCAAAGGGGATCCAGTGTCTGTCTGCCTGGGATGACATGCTCGACAAGCCACGCTGCTTCGCTAGAAACGGCTTGCACCTGTCACCCTTAGGCTTTCGAATACTGGCCAAGGCTCTTGCCACCACCATAGTGCCTTTTTTTAGGCAAGGCTCAAAAGACAAACCCACCACCGTAAGTAGCACAAGTAACAAAAAACTGAGGATAATGCTACTCGGTGCCAGAAGTCTAAACCTCAAAATGCATGCACTAGAGGCACTCCTCAGTATGGAGAAAATCGATATATGTGCAGTAACAGAAACCTGGTTTAAGGCTCCAGAGAGCACCCCAGCATTACCAGGCTACAACTCATACCATACATTTCGACCACAGAACCCAAACCGAAATACAAAAGGTGCCAGGTCTGACTCTAAACGGTTACAAGTGGCTTTCCCCAGGGCTCAGTCCTAGGTCCCCTCCTGTTAGGCATATACTTCTCAGAGGTACAGGCAAGCACAGGAGGACTATGGCTGACCAAGTTCGCAGACAACTGCAAACTAGGGGCTACAATTGACTCTCCAGCTGACACAGGCATCCTCCAAAAGGGTCTCACTGAGACAGATACCTGGTGTCAAAATCATGGCCTCAAGCTAAATGCCAAAAAATGCATAGTCATCCCCTTTGGAAAAAACAATGTACCCATAAACTACCACATAGGTGGTAGTTCCCTAAATAATGAAGACGTAATAAGGGATCTGGGAACCCAAGTAGATAGTAATCTCACCTTTGATAATCACATTTCCAAAGTGGTTAGAAAATCCTTTTACGTGGCCTATCTAATCACAAAAGGGTTCGCATCCAGATCAAAAGAGGTCATTGTACCCCTCTACTCATTAGACCCATCATAGAGTACAACGCCCCATTTGGGATGTACCTTACAAGACACCTGCAACAGCTGGAAAGACCACAGAAGTACCTCACCAAGAGGATCACTGGCCTCAAACAGATGCCCTATGCAGCTCGACTGAAGAAACTCCAGCTGTACTCAGTTGCATACCGCCTACTCAGAGGTGATCTCTGCCAGACATACAAGACCATGTCCAACCTAGAATTGATGGACATGCTCCACCTAAAGAAAACCTTATCCCCTCGAGCCACACGCTCTAGGGATCTAAACCTCACCGCAACAATAAATAAGATGTGCTGGAGGGATAGATTCCTGTCCCAGAGACTTCCCATGCTTTGGAACAAGATTCCAATCTACATTAGGCAGAGCTCCTTGCTAACACTCTTCAAGAGAAACCTTGACGAGTGGATGGGAAACAAAGTTTACCCCGGGGATCACTTCATTGGCTCTACTGGACAGAGGCACAAGGAACTAATCTAAGGGCACAGCGAAAACCAACACATTCTAGCTTGGCTTATAAATGCCTTCAGGCAGATAGTCTAGTACCTACCTGTGAACTAAAGGTCCATGTGCAGTTTTATTTTAGGAAATCAAGACTAAGAGTGGGGATTTATTCTGCATGGGGGGTAATAGTTTGATAATATTCTACAGTATGTTCAAAATTCCATGAACACTGGGCACTTTTTAAGATGTGTTGCTATGTATTTCATAGCCTGTGTGTGAGTCATATCTCTTTACCTGAGTAACTGTTTTGTATTCCAACACTCCTTAGTGCCTGCCCAAGATCAGTGAAACTGAATGAGCAAAAATGCGGACTTGCACATGTTAAGTCTGAAACTGGCATTAATTGGAGTTTTCTTTTCTTTTTTCTCAGTGGTATGGTGATCTTGGAGTTGGTATATACAAGTTCAGGGGGTGTAGGGGCTGCCCATACAAAAAAAACAACATTAAAGAACAGCAATATTCAACATTTGCTTTTATGCATTTTTGTAGTTATTTGTTCATAATTCCAGGACACTCAAGTCTCAGAATTACATTTGGGAGACCTTTGTCTCTTCATCACACGAATGAATAACAGTGTGCTTATTAATCAAGTTTAACATAATTCACTAGAATTAGTAATGACGTTCATTGAGAATTAGTCTACCTACCATGTGACCATGCACCCTGTAGTTGTCAGCCAACACTTTTAAGGCTAATAAATGCTGCAGCCAAGCATAAAGTCCTACTATGGATCTTGTGTAATTGTAATTCTCAAAGCAAAAAATTCTTAGCATGTTCTGTGTAATATCTGTTCTTGTGTTCTACTTTATCCACAGGATGTTTATGCAGGCTTATAGAAGGTTATGAAAAGCATTTATTAATGTCCGTAAAGACCTCAGCATCTGCGACTGAATGTTCTATTTTCTCACATACATGCATTTCTGTGATTATTAACCCAAATCTTGCTTTTACCATACATTGAATGTGATAACTCTGCATGATTTTTTTGTTTATATTATGTCTAATTTATTATTATATTTTGTTTTGTTTTATGTTATATGTCTATTGTAATCTGAATGTGCGCGTGCCATACGTTAATCTTGTATATACCCCCATGAAAGTGTGTACCAAAGACCAGTCATTCTTTCCTGGCAAATGTCAATAAGTAAACAAATACAATTGATATGGGTACTTGCAGACTGATCTGTGAGACCTTGTAGCTTTTCCTTAAGTTTGTAAGTTTTCCCTAGAATCTTATATAGTCTGGAGGACTTAGGGAGGTGAAAATAGTAGTGAGAAGCAGGTGCAGACAAGATAATATTGGCTGTAGTACCAATCAGAAATAAGCCCAAAAACTACCTCCAAAAATAAACCGCCCTGGTTGCATCTTAGATTAAACAGGTGATACAACAAAAGAAAAAAAAAATCATGGCTAAAATCAGAAAGTGTAATCCCCATAAAGATAAGAACTCTCTCATTAAAATAAACAGGCAGCTAAGAGGGCTAATTAACACCAATAAATCCAATTTTGAGGTCAAGGTAGCCAAACAGGCAAAAGACAACCATAAAGCCTTCAGCAATGTCAGAAACCTTAACGGTAGCACACAGCAGTGCACTGACCTGGTGGTTCATGGTGCCATATTCACTGAACCAGCCAATATTGTGCATCTGCTGGCTGACAAATTCAGTTCCAGCCTTACGCCTCACTCACCCCCAGCCATCTCCCAAGAAATAACTTAAAACATAACCCTCCAGCTATAAACAGAGAGCATGTCCTGGCTGCGCTTGCTAAGGCCAAGAACATAGCCTCTATGGGCCCAGATAATATCTCAGGATGCCTCCAGAATAGTCTAAAACATGACCTATCAAGGCCACTGGAGTAACTATTAACTATAGTTTTAAAATAGACTTCATGCAATGAGAATGGAGAGCTGTAGCAATCATCCCTCATCATAAGGGTGGACTATCAACAGATCCCAGAAACTACAGACCCATTTGTCTGACTAGTTTTATATGCAAAGCCATGGAAAGAATTATCAGGGAAATGATCAACAAAGACACAGGAGATGAAATGATCAGCAAAGACATAGGAGACCTTCAGACACTGGATCCATCCCAGTTTGGCTTTGTCAAGGCAAGGTCAATCCTACTGAATCTGGGGGACTTTCTAGATAAGGTTACCAAGACAATGGATGAGATGAAAACACAGTATACTCCCTACCTTGACCTGGATAAGGCATCTGATACAATACCCCTTGGGCATTGTTAACCAACTTAAGTAAATTGAGCATAAACTCCTATAAAACTTACTGGATAGCGAGCTGGTTCACAGATAGGACCCAGGAAAGAGGCCAGTCACCAACAAGGTTCCTCAAGGCTCTGTCCTGGGCCCGTTCCTCTTTAGCATCTATTTTTTAGAAGCCAAGGCTATTGTCAAAGGCCTCTGGTTGACCACATTTGCAGATGACTGCAAACTGGGAGCAGTCATAGAATCACCCCATGACACTAACATCTTACAAGAGAGTCTAACACAGACAAATGACTGGTGCTAAAGCCATGACTAAAACTCAGTGCAAAGAAATGCATTATAGTACCTTTTGGGAAGTCAGACACCCCAGGAAACTTCATCATCTATAAAACACACATAAGTGCTGACCCACTAGTCAGGGATCTGGGAAAAGATGTAGACAGTAACCTGACCTTCAACCAACATGTGTCCAGAGTAGTAAGGAAATACTTCTATGTTGTTCAACTTATAAGTAAGGGCATGGCATCTAGGTCCGGGTAAGTCATGGTACCACTGTACTCGGCCCTCATCAGACACATCATTGAGTACAATGACCCTTCGGTATACACCTGACCAAACGTGTGTGTTAGGGTGGGAGGTTGGCATAATGGTTAAGGTGTTTACCTTACAGACACAAAGTACAGAGTTTGATTCTCACATGCAGTAAGTGGCTAGACTTAAAATGGCCCACAAGGGCAGTTAGCCTAGTACTAACCTATGAATCTATGAACATATTCAGCAACTGGAATATCTGCAAAGGTTCCTTACAAAATGAATACAGGGCATAAACATGATGTCCTATGCAGATCACCTTAAAGCCAGATCTATACTAGGTATTTTACAGACCTGAGAGGTGATCTGTGCCTGACATGCAAGGTATCCCTGGCTTCTGGTCTGATGAACCTTTTGCACATCAACAAAACAAACAGCATCAGAATTAATAGATCTAAAGGCCTACATTTTGCTTTCAACATAAATAGGACATGTTTGAGGGACAGATGCATATGTCAGAGAATTTCCTTTCTTTGAAATGGTCTGCCCAGCTACTTGAAACAAAGTACCCCAACTCCATTTAACCTTAACTTAGACCATTGGATGGGAAATCAAAAATTGACCAGTGGTCTGGCACCCATTTCTCTGATGGAAAGAGACAGTCAGTAAATCATAGCTTAACCAACAATCACCCCTATATAAAGGTCTAAAACATATAGCTTGTGGGATGTATTTGGGTTGCACAGCTAGGCTTATAAAAGCCGTAGTGGTTGTTAGCCTAGTATACACCTATGAGCCTGTAATAATCATTTAGAATGAGTTAGAAATGTATTGAAAAGATTCTCCTTACCTCTAAGTTTGCATGATCTTAGTTAATGTGTTCAAAGATAAGGTGTGGATGGTGCAGTCCCCACATGGAGTTGTACAGGAGACTTGCACTCCCACATCAAAAGTGCTGTTTTGTTTTTGTTTAATTAAAGTTGATTTTTTTTGCTGTCAATTTCGTATTCCATACATATCTGTTGTAATTATACCTGGTCCAGGGTTCAATTACAGAACTTGTTAGATAGGGCACAGCCTCCTTTTTGCCACTCTGAATGCTTGTTTAAAACTTACAGACCATATCAGGATATAAGATATTGCTGACATAAATTTTACACTACAATAGAGGTAAAACATTTGACTGGACAATGCAAACAAGAGTAAAAAGGACCATAGGATTAAAGAAATTCGTAGACCTCATATAAGTTCATATGTTCATAGGATGATACTAGGTTATTGGCTTGGAGGCCCTTATAAGCCTAGCCAAGAATTTTGCCAATGTTCCCACAAAGTCAGCAAATGCTTCCCCTGTCCAGCAGGGACACCGGTGAGATCCCAGGGGTGTATTGTCTGTTTCCCATCCAGTCGTCCAGGTTCCTCTTAAACAGGGCTAGTGAGGTACTCTGCTTGACATGGAGAGGGAGTCTTTGGGACACAAATCTATCCTGCCAACAAGTGCTATTAATTTATTTATTTATTATTTATTTATTTATTTTACATTTGTTGACCGGGTTAGTCCAGCTGAGTGGTTGGCTCGTTTTCAGTGGAGACTTGGGGAGAAAATCTCCACAGTGAGTTTATAAATTTTACATACATCAGTGGCAACTAGACAAACTGTAGCAAGATAACAGTTACAATAAATCCTATAGAGAAAATGCTCAGGTACAATGTAATAATTATATAATGCGTCATAATTCTTGTTAAGTTATATACAGTATAAGTACAAAAAGAACAGAATGGGGAGAGGTGTTTAAAATTGGGACAGAGGGGTAGAAGTTTATTGTGATAGGGGAGGAGAGGAAGATGAGGGAGAAGGAAATAGAAGGGAAGGATATAGAGGGAGAAATGGGGAATAAGGAAATGCAGAGGGCTGATAGAGGGGGAGGTATAAGGAAAGTAGGGTTGTTTCAAGGGGGGGTGATTACAGTGACAGGACCAGTTGTTTGTTAGGTATCTTCAAGTGGCTAGCTTGAAATGCTTGGTATGGTCAAGGGACCTAATTCCTTGGGGGAGTTGGTTCCAATTTGCAGCAGGGTTATAGTTATAGTTTAAACTTCCTATTTTGGTTTTGGGTTTATAAATCTGTAGGAAGCCTTGGTCTGAGCTACATACTGTCCTGGTTGGAGAATATTTAGATATAATAGATAGAAGGCCAGGACAGAAAGATGGTTGATAGAGTGGATAATTTGTAGTTGATGTAGTAAGAGCAAATGAGGTAATTCGAGCCAGTCCAATTGTTTAAGGGATAAGCAATGGTGAGATTTGTAGGTTTGGTTTGCAGCGAATCTGGCCACCTTATTATAGGTAGTTTCCAGTTTAGTACCGAGTGTGGTGTTCAGGTTAGTGAATAATTGACAACTATAAAGAAGGGTGGGAAGAAGAAATGCATGGGAGAGAGTTATTCTGGCTGTGTTGGTTAACTGTCTCTTGTTGCGATAAAGGAGTCCAAGTTTCTGGTGAGTCTTTTTGATAGAACTGGTGACTTGGAGATCAAATCTAAGCTGATCGTCTGTTATGACTCCCAGCAGTTTAGTGCTGGGTTCAGCAATAATGATAGTGTTATTGCTTGATAGGATGGAAAAGGTAATTTTGAGATTGATAAGGTTTTTGAGGAGGGAGAGTAGAAGCTTATTTTTCTTAGGGTTGAGAATTAATTTGTTATCACAAAGCCATGTCTCTATGGTATTGAACGATGCTTGGGTAGTAGAATGGAGGTCCATGGGTTGTCAGCAGTGGTGATGACAGTTGAACTGTCTGCATATTGTACAATTGTGGAGTGAGGACAAGAGGTGTAAAGTAGGTTAGTGAAAATATTAAAGAGCAGTGGCCCAAGTATGGATCCTTGGGGGACGCCCACTGAAACGTTAAGTGGAGGGGGATATTGCAGAGTGCCATTTAACAGCTGGCTGGTGGTTAGAGAGATAGCTAGAAAACCAGGATATGGTGGGAGGAGAGAATTTTAAATGTCACAGACCAGGTTGAGGCTTGCATGCAGGTTGTGCGAGTGGAGTTTGACTTAGCCTTGCAGCAACACCATCAAGGCTGGGTCTGAGATGGCCTTGTATGCCGGACACAGGTCACCTCTGAGCAGTCTGTACAAGACTCCGTAAAGGGACAGGGCTTTTAGCCCATCTGTATGGGGTAGGTGTTTGAGACCATGGATTTTCCTGGTCAGGAACCTCTGTGGTCTCTCCAGTTGCTGCATGTGCTTGGCAAGATACATGCCGAAGGGGGCATTGTACTCCATAATGCGTCTGATAAGGGAGGAGTACAGGGATGTTATGACTTCCTTGTTCCTGGATGAAATACCCTTACTTATGAGGTGGGCCATATAGAAAAGCTTCCATACAATGGAGGCAGTGTGGTGGTCAAAAGTCAGGTTGCTATCGACCTGGGTGCCCAAGTCCCTCACAACTGATTGCATGCTTAGTACATTGTTATTAATGTGATAATTAGTGGGGACGTCATTTTACCCAAAAGGGATAATGATGCATTTCTTGGCCTTTAATTTGAGGCCATGCTTGTACCAGTTATTAGTTTGGGTAGGGCCCTCTTGGAGGATGTTCACATCACTAGGGGAATTTAAGACAGTGCCCAGCTTGTAGTCATCTGCAAACTTGGTCAACCACAGACCACTGGTTTTGGCTTGCACCTCAGAAAAGTATATCCCAAACAGTAGAGGCTCCAAGACCAATCCTTGGGGTATACTGCTCATTACAGGTCTACTACTAGAGGTGGCTTCCTCTATTTTGACTGAGTAGGTTCTATCATTGAGCCAGCTACCCATCTGGTAATATATGGGTTGATGCCTAGCTGGGAGAGTTTGTCTATTATGCCCCAGTGGGGAAAAGTGTTGAAAGCTTTGGCTAGGTCAAGATAGGTGGTGTGCACCGTCTTCCCCTTGTCCATGGCTTTGCTGACTGTTTTGAAAAAAAATGATCAAGTTTAACAGACATGATCTCCCCTTTGACAAAACCAAACTGTGTGGGGTCAAGTGTTTGGAGGTTGCCAATGCACTTGTTTATAAGGTCCATGATAATGTGTTCAGTGACCTTGCAGATTAGGCTAGTTAGGCTGATGGGCCTATAATTGCCTGGGTCAGTATATGGTCCACCTTTGTGTAGAGGGATGACTGTGGCTATCCTCCATTTGGCTGGGATGAAGCTGGTGCTCAGACTTTTGTTGAATAGGGTGCCTAATGGAGCTGAAAGTTCATGCCTGAGTTCATGTAGGATGCAGACAGAGATGTTGTCAGGTCCCATGGAGACTGCATTTTTTGCCTTTGAAAGGGCATTAAAGACCTGCTCCCTAGTGATAAGAGAAGGGGGGCAGGTGGTGGGGATGTCCTGGGTTTTTTTGATGGGGGACAGGTGAGTGAAGTTTTCACTGAACCTGTCTGCTAGCAGGTTGTGTATATCTACAGCATTTGTGCATGTGGTGTTCTTGACCATCAGATCAGAGCAGATTTGGGTATTACCTTTGAGATTGCGGACATATGTGAAGGAGGCCTTGTGATTGTCCATAGTGACTGTTGCCAATTTGGACTTGAAGTTAGAAAAAGAGAATTTCACCAGTGACCTTATTTGCTTGTTCAGACAAAGAAGAGACTGCTTCCAACTTGGCAGCTGCTCCTTCTTGGTCCTGTACATCAATTATTTTTCCATTTATTATAGAGTTAGTTTATTGCTGCTGTCTACCAGACAGGTTTATTCTTCCTTAAGGAAGATGATTTGGTCCTGTCAGGAATTGCTGAGTCCATACAGATATGTAGATGCTCATATAGTTTTCTGGTTTAGGCTTGGACATTATTGCTAGTTCCAACTGAAGGGATGGTGGCTGTGAAGTTGCTTATTCCTGCTCTCAACGAGATTATAGTCAGCTTTGGAAAAGTGTTTTGTTTGACCCTGATGGGGGGCGGGGGGTGGGGCTACCCATGTTGGTTAGTATCCGGTCCACAGTATTTTCACCTCTCATGGAGGTGTCGCCCAGCTGATCCAATGCATCAGCATTGACAAAGTCAAGGAATCTCTGGGCATTCGTGTTTGGGCCAGAATATGTGGATAAGTAGTTAAAGTCACCCAGGATCAGGGTAAAGGGTTGAATCTTGATGGATTCAAGCAAGTCCAGATAGGTGGAATGGGCATTCTGAGTCATGGTTGGGGTTCTGTAGCTAGCTATGATTTGGATAGGTATTTTGTCAGCAGTTAACTTCACTTGGAGTGTCTTCTGTGCATGATACTGTTTGACCACCCTGGAGGTGTGTATGTTTTGATAAATATTGAAACTCCACCTCCTTTGGCTTTGTAGCCCTCCATTTGGGGTCTGAAAGTATGGTAGTATGAGCAACTTGGTAAGGTTGGGGTACTCTCCTCAGCTTTGAACCAGGTTTCAGTGACTGCACAAATGTCAGCATCCTCCAGGGTGAGGAATGCTTGCAATGAGTGCAGTTTCATGCTAAGACTCCTAGCATTTAGCAGCATGACCTTTAAATTTCATTTAGAAGAATTTTTCACTTTGGTAATTTTGTGCTCATGATTTTGCATAAAAAAGGCACTATGGGGGAGGCAAGAACCTTTGCCAGAAGCCCAGGGGAGACAGATGAAGGCCATCTCTGACAAAGCATCATGGTCTGTCAGTCATGTCCTCCCAGGCTGTCAGGTACTGGATCCCCTTGGAATGACACCAGAAACTAAGCCAATTCTTAAAGTCAATCATTTTCTGTTTGTATTGAGGCATCATTCTGGTAGGATGCTGCTTAAGGCTAGGGACATAACTGCCTGGGACACATGTTCAGCGAGTTCAATCATGTCTCTCTCCAGATAGTCCAGAGAGGTATGTCTCAAGTCATTCACACCAACATGAACTATGACAAAGTGATAACAGTACCTGTTGTTAAGAGACTTGAGTGCATGTGTGACATGGCAGATTCTAGCACCTGACAAGCAATGTACTGTGACTTTCTCCTTGTCTAGCCTGGTGAGGGGCACATCTGTGTGTCTCAAGATAGTCTCTCCTCTGACTTGTATGTTGGGTTTGTGGCTGGGCCTTAGAAGCTGTGAGACACAGATGTGTTTACTATGTATAGTGCTTTGTTCTGTGGGTTGTGATGTGCATGTGTGTTTTTGCTTCAGAGGATGTTAGGTATGTTTTTGTTGAGAACCTCTGCATATGTAGGAGTGTGTTGGACAGGTGTGGGTGGTGTTAGAGGTGTGGTGTTTGTAGTATTTGCGCACACAGCCATCTCAGTGCCAGATGTACTGGCTTGTGACTGAGACAGCAAGGATTCTAGGTTCTTAATGCAATTGCATCTCTCACATATTGTGTTTCTAGGTGGTAGTAGCAGAGGGTTGTCCATGTACATGAGGCAGTTGCTACACTGTCTCAGGATGCCCATATCAACCAGACTAGCAGGAGAAACCATAAGAAATTGTCTGTCCATAGTTGTCAGAATCTGTGGAAGAGAGGTCAGGGATAGTAGAGTGGGTACTATCTGAGGAGAGTACCTATAGGTGTGAGTAGGACTGGATAAAATCAATACAGTAGCTGCAAGGGAGGGCCTTGCTTACACAGGAGTGCTGCTAAGGGAATAAATGCAGCTGAGGTACCTTGCAAAGGGTTAAAACAGTGCAACGGCGGTTCTCGATGCACAAACATGCACAAACCTGTGGAAACGTAGGGTTTAAATACCACAAAAACAAAAGTAAAATAGAAACACTGGAATTGACCAATCAACCCTTGTCCCTGAGCTCTTAACTAAATACCTTATGCCAGACCAGTTTCAACCAGTTCATTTACTGCCACTAAGTGCAGGCAGGCCCCAGCCAACACAAGATGGCATAACAGGAAACACAGGAAAAACACAAATAGATCTGAATACAGCAAAACCTGTAGCCAGACTATGACAAAGATATTTAAATGCTGTTTAGGTCAGTTTAACACAGGAGAACAGCTACACAATTGAATATAACAGTAGCAAACTAATTAAACAAATGAACCAATAACCAATAAAAACAACTCAAAACTGAGCCCTATTCCATTCAATTCATTCAATCAAACAAGTTCACATTCCTGCCACTAGGGTGCAGGAGAACCCTCTCCAACAAAAGGCAGCCTGGTTTAGTGCTCAAGTTAAACAAACAGAGCTAGATTCAGCTGGTCTGAATTTAGTCTATGCTACAGCAAACAAGTCGCACCAGTTTTAGAAAGAAACAGTTCAAATAAGCAGGCACAATACGCCTTCAGCCAGCAATTCCCAGCTCAGAAAGGCAGAATCTACTCTCTCCTCCCACAAGAGTGTAGATCACAAACCTTAAGCCCAAGTGCTTAAACCAGATCTGACACACTTTTAGAATAACAGACACACTAAGCCTGCAACCAGCAATCCCCAACTTAGAAGGATGTAAGCTACCTCTCCTGCCACAAGAGTGTAGACCACAAACCTTCCTAATGTAAAACAACTGGCCTGAAGCCCAAGTGCTTAAACTAAAAGGCTTAGAATAACAGTTGCAATTTAATCAGGCTATACTAACAAGCAGTAATACATGCAGCAGAATAAATGGGATTGAATGCTTTGACAAGCAGCAAAAGCAAAATAAAGTAATAAAGTAGGATGAAACAGAAAAACAGTAAAATCAGTTGAATAAAGTTCAAGTTGGGTTAAGTGGGAAGACAGGAAACAAAATAATTCAAGGTTGTGAAACTAAGGGGGTGGGCCTTCCCAAATAATCTCTTTCTAATCAGTAGAATGAGCTGATGAGATGGGACTGGGAGCAGTGTCCAAAATGAGATTTATAGTAGGGGTGGGCAACTCAAAAGCCACCAAATTTAAGAACACAACAAGAACTTTGTCGGCAGGAGGTAAAATGCAGCCAGAGGTCAGCAAAATTCAGAGCAAGCAGGCCAAATAAACACTTCAGCTAAACAGAGATATTTCTAAATAAAAGAGCAATGCTGTTTCTCAGCTGCCCCCACTAATTAACTGATGTTATTCAAAGTTTGCAGAGGAACTCTTTGGTAACTTACTGACCCTAGCCAAGAACTCTTAATACTCCTACAGAACAGAAAACTTAAAACAAAACAAATGAAGTACTAGAATAAGATTCAAAATAGCAGTGATCAAACCCTAAATGGAGTTAAAATTCAAAATAAAATGCAGTCAGATAACGGCAATATTCAGAGCAAGCAGACCAAACAAACCCTTCAGCTAAACAGAGATATTAACCTACACAGCTGATGTGTGCACTGGCCAGCATCTGCTACTATAACTGTAATGCAGAAATTGCAGTAAAAATATACTTCTATGTAGGATTGTAAGGACCTCACATTTCCAGTAGAACAGTGTCTCTTATCTATCATACTGTATCACTATTGAAAGTAATATTTCAGGAACAGAATGTTCATAGAACATATAAAAATCTAAGAACTAGCCCATCCCTTCAACACCTTTTCTTAGACAACATGTGAAACTTTCCTGGGCTGTAACCCCCCCCCCCCCGTTACTCATAATGCTGCCAGCTTCTGATTAATTCTCCATATCTGTTTTGCTACTCGTTGGGATTGTACAGAGAAGTAGACCCTGACTATCTTCTTGTGCTTCTGAGAAAAAAATATATTTTCTGACTTGTTCAAAGTGTATTTTCTTCAATCAATTGATCATTTACCTGCTGCAGCAGTTTTCAGGTTAGATCTTTCTTTCTTCTAACCTTTATTGAGAGATTTCAAAGTTAATGCATCCCCCCCCCCCCAAGGCTGTGACTTTCTCACTGCATCCGTGCAACCAGTTCCCCTCCTTTTACCATAGCAATGCCCTCAAAAGTGGGTGCTACAAGTTTCTGACTGTGTTTATTGTTGGGGGATATGTACTACTTGCACTTTTCCTTCCTTCTTCTAGAATATTGCATCTCTCAGGGGGCTATTGGTTATTTTTATTTATTTATTTTTTAATTACCTGTTTTCAAGCAACTGCTTCTGTTTTTTTTTTCTGCATACTAATAGCTGGTAGTGGATTTTGCTAATCAAAGTTAGCAGGTTGTAAAAAAAATGTGAGTCTTGTGAACATACAATTCCATCTTAAGAAAAGGCATCTTTTATGTGTTGTATGTCTTGGTCCTCAGCATTGGCATGTTAAATGTGACTTTAACAAGTTGTTTGATAACAGTGCCTTAACTGAGTGGCAAAACCAATTTATATGACAAAATTATTGTCCAGAAAGGCCTTGACCATCAATAAAGTAGGCCTCTTCCCAGCATACCTCTCTACCTGCAGGCATTAAAAATATGAACAAAGGCCCTTCAAATGCATCCAGCTAAAATCTGAATATCTAATTAGCATAACATTTGAATATCTAATGGCACATAACTCGTCATGCTTCCTGTAGGAATGTGGAATACAACTTGGGAACAAATGTTTAAAAAGACAAGACTGAATGTTTAAAATGACGAGACTGACAAAAATGATATAAAATATAACCACATTATCAGAGACAATGCAAAATCTTGTCAAGGGAGAAGTGTAAAGGATTCTTGATTGTTTTAGTCTGCTTTTGATGATTTATTTCCTGGCAATATGGCAAGTGTAGAGAGTTCTTTTCTGCAATTTGGAACCTGGTGCCCAATATGGAAAGGAACAGACAGAGACAGGTCTTACTTAGTAAAATTAATGCTGTACTGTTCATTTGTCAATGGCTATATTTTAGTTGTTGCAATAATGTTGCATTTAATCAATATTTATATTAATGATTCCAGCTTTTTATGGTCTGAGACATGATCTTGGTTTACTAGTCTCCCACGTACGTGTTCTCTGCAATAAATGAGATTATTATTCTTGCTGAACTGCACTGTAGGAAAGTTATTTTATACCATAACAGTTTGGCGCCATGAAGTCTTGGATTTTTCAAGCCATTTTTATTCACTTCAAAGGCTAACTCAAGCTACAAACCTGGCTTTGCTTTCACCTCCTCAGAAAATGCTATTATACAATTCACCTCCCTTGCAAAACTACAGTGAGTTATAATAGAAGACCTTTTGAAATTTGATGTCCATTTCCAACAAGACATTAAAAACTCACCAAAAATTAGCCTCCATTACAGAACCAAATCCTACGTAACAGATTTATGTACTCATGACCAAGGTAGTCACCTACCTGTTACTTTTCCTCAGGCATGCTTCTCTTATCTTCACCAAACTGTAGACCTCACAGCTATCAAAACATTGAACAACACTACTATGAAATAGCCAGATTTGCAGATAATCTGCCCCCAAAAAAAACATTGTATCGCACTCAAACAACTTAACTCTATTGAATTTCTCAAATACCTTCGCCTTACTTAAAAATAGCTGCTAAGATCCTCCACCAAACACATAAATACTCATCTCTTTGTACTCTCCTTCAGTGCTACAGGCTTCCAACAGATGTTAGATGAAACAGTCACTACCTTGTCTCCACCATAAAACTCCTAACTCCTTCCCTGTATTCTTCTTCCATCTCTAAATCATGGAATGATCTCCCTGCCACACTGAGACACATTATACAGTTAACAAGCTTTAAGTTTCTGTCAATTCATACTACAAGTATAGTTTGCTTTGTCATTGCTCAAACCTTCTATTACCTACTATTCACATCCAGTAGTTTTAGCAAAACTTTCATATAAACCTATTTCACATTCCTGTCTTCACCTCTCCAGTTTACTCTTTAACAAAAACGTAAAACTACTTTTTGTACAGGTATTTAATACATTTAATATTTCAGTTTCCTTCCATGACTGTATAGTACTATAGTGAATTCAATTTATTTAGTGTTCTAATATGATTTTTTAGTGTTTTGTACAGCATTTCATTAGTTTACTGTTTACAACAATACATATTACCTTAGCAAAGGTTTGTTACTATGAACCTTTATTGTTTATATTTGTGGAGATTTTTTCCCTTGGGCCTCCAATGAAAAGGGGTTCTTCAACCAGATGGACTTTCCCAAATGACAAATGCAAGCAAATAAATAAATAAATGTGTAAATAAAGGTTCATTGTTCTCTGTGTAATTTCTGATTTCTCGCAGGGATTCCACAATTCTGCATTTTTCAGCAGTATGTTTCAGGTCATATCCTATGTCAAGTACTTTGTACCCCTTTGAAACTTGTATTTTATGCTAGAAAAAATAACAGTACATTCATAAAACCCAATTTCTAAGGCCAGTTTAAAGTATATATCATGATTTTTTTTTCTTTTAGATGTTATATCTGGCAAAATAATTTCAGATTTCTAAGTCTTCCATATCCAACTTTTATGAGTAGAGTGGTCTAGCAGACAACCCCAGGCTATATAAGAACGAAGTTCTTACTGAGCCAGAACTGAATCAATAAACCTACCTGCCTGTATGTTTTTTCTAAATTACATACATTAATAACTCTAAAATCATGTTATCGTACAGTATTTTATACCACCTTCAGGCGATATAAAAGTCAATACTAACATGAAAAAAGCACAATTTTTACTAAAACTACATCATCCTTCATAACAATACAGTTATTCCTACTTATTAATACAGATGATAACATATTTTCACATGTATTACTAAAATAAATCCATATATCTATCACAGTCGTTCACTGGTGACAACATGATAATATTCACAACCCTCCTGGACCTGGGCAGTCATCATTAAATGCAATCTTGGGTATTAACTAGCAATTCTATGGTATTACATTGGGATGAAATAGCTAGGCTTAAAATTATCTCTGGGTCGATAGACTACTAATCTCCTATAATCCTATTATCCTATGATCCTATAACCATTGAAAATGAAGAACAAATACTAACAGTACCCTAGACTGGATTCTTACTAAAGAGCCACACAATTTCTCCATTGTTGACATTTGGACAAACGACTTAAGTAATCACAATCTAATATATACAGTCTGGAAAAAAATCACTACCCTCTACCCTCACCATGCTATATACAATCACAATCAGAAATTGTAACAGATTACAGACATGATTCAGCAAGAGCTGTCAGCAGTCTGCTGTAGTGTGCTCAATCAGACTAGAGCAGTTGATGAAGCTTTATTATCCTTTTTTGAAAAACATGCCTGTACCAGAACAGTTATAATACAACACTCGTTTGCATGATCCCACATACATGAAAGCTAATGTAATGCCAAGACAAAGCCTGGAAAGTCTACAAAATGCTAAGTGATTCTAAGTGATGCATAGTTAACAAGTGCCTTCAGAGAACATAGAAAGAAATGTCAAAAACTACTAAGATGAGCAAAGGAAAGTACTATATTCAACTAAAAAACAAATCCAAAAGGTTTTGGGGTTGTGTTTATGATCAGTCAAGTGTTAGGTGACACAAGACATTGCAAGCACATCCCTCTAAACCTTCCATCCGACTAGGATACAGCAAATGCATTCACAGACAACTCAATCCCAAAAGCATTACCAACTGTGTAACAACCAACAGTCAGCCAAACAGCTTTTGTGTATTTAAATTCAAACCAGCTGCAGTAAAAATTCACTAAAACTACTTTGGAAACTTAAAGAACATGGTTGTCCATCCATGGACAACCTTCTACCTGCCTTTTTTAAGCACCTCTGATACAATATTGTATACATCTTACTATTAATTAAAAACAGTTGTTCACAAAATTGAATCTTTCCCACAATTTGGAAGGAATCTAAACTCATTACACTATTCAACTTTAGTGACAGACATAAGATAGCAAACTATAGAATAGCATATATCATGTGTATTATTCAAACTCATTAAAACAGTTCAGAATGCACAACAGACCTCAACTAAAATGTTTTTTGCCATGGCCACAGTACCCTGACTGCTTTACTGGATTATATCACTGCACTTGATAGGCTTTTCTAAAGCCTTCAAAGTTGTAAACTATAGTATAGTTGAACAAAGGCTCCAGAACATAGGCTGCACTACGCTTGTGCAAAAATGGTTTACTACCCATTTGTAGAAAATGGTACTCGAACAGTAGCTTGAAACTCCTGCATAAATAAATTCATCTCAGACACTAGTATAGCCAGGGCTCCAGTCTAAGATGGATTCATGTCATATGATTGAACGATTAAAGCATTAAATTGAATAGCAATAGTTGGCCAATGGCTGTGCACAAATTGGAAATAATATACATATTTACTCCCATTGTATTATACATACCAAAAGCAACAAGTAAAATGCTAACGTCGTAGCTGTTCGCCAACTATTACTATTCGATGTAGTGAGATTCGTTGATGACAACTTTCGATGATGAAGACATTCGATGCTGTTGTCTCACTGAAGTGAGGTTTGATGTTTTAATATTTTGATCATATGACATGTATTCTCTAATACCACTTCGAATGCTCCAGTCTTAGACCACTTGTTTTCACAAAAAGTATGCACAGTCACACCCATGGTCCAAAAACTGTTTTGGTATTGCATGTTCTGCCAAAGAAATACATGTGCTTACTGTTCAACTTCAGTATTCTGTAGACAGTCGACTCAGTTTAATGAATCCAGACTTTGTACTCAGCAAAAGAAATATCATAGTTGGCAAAAACACAAGGATAACATGCACCACCAATTGCTATTCAAGTTAACTTCACATTAAAACTGTCAACATGGATATTTAGAAGTGTCCATATTGTCTTTCAACAACCATACTGACATCATTGTGAAAGACCTAAACAGAGCCTATGCACTCTGTCTGGACATAACAGACTCTGTCCCCATCAACTAGGCGTAGCAAGCACTCTTCTCATGTCTAAACTGTTCTACATCCACAATATCCTAGGAAATGTCAGTGAAAACATCTACCAAAAACTAGAATCTGCCTATTGCAGATTTGCAATATTTGCAGCTAAACCCACAAGCAAACTGCACACTTGTAATATTCTTAACAAATTTCAGTGGATACCCATTAGTGATAAAACTTGATGTTTGTACATGAGTTACTTAAACAGATGTCCAGCCTTCATAGTTTTATGCTCTTGGCATACAATAAGTAGGCCTTTAAGATCCCTTTACAAACTACTTTTACAGACACAAAAAAACAAACACTAGACTAGGTGATGAGATGACAAATATATGCCTTCCAACTGTTTGAATCTCTAGTCACAAAGCTAATGCACCCTTAGACCCCTAAAGCTCTCACATGCAATAATTTCTACTTTACTGGTTTTAAACTGTCAATAGTTACTCTTTCTGGGGCGGAGCGGGGCACTATACTAGACACCAATTGAAATCACTTCCATACTTGCTTCAAACCACATATATTTACCTCTGTGCTAATCACTTATAACAGTTTGTGTTACTTTTGACAGTAACATGTTCCTTTCTTGCTTTATTCTACCTTACTTTCATTCTCTTTCTGTCTCTTCCTGTTAGCAAGATGTCTTAAATTTACCTAGCTCACACTTTTCCTTCCCTGCTTTTCCTAATCATATGTATAACCTATCAGTACATCTTTATAGCTGTACCAGATACTGCATTGATGTTACTGAATGTGCTACTTGTAAAAGCATAATATTTTAACTGAATTATTTTTGGCTTCTCTCACTTGAAAATTTTACCATAACACAAATTACATTATTATTGTATGCACTAATACAGAATGTGATATTTAAATTTCTCTTGCTCTAAAATCTTGTAAATATTAATTTATCATTATATCAAACTCGTACATAATGTTTTACTTAGCTGATCATTGAACTGGTTAATACATGTACTCTATTTAGCTTTATCTTTGTCTCTATGTCTGTTCTTAAGATGGTCAGTGCCCTGTAGGGTCAATGTGGCTAACAAAATATGAATAATTCAGTAAATAAAAAATTTAGCAAGCAAATGTACAAAAAAGGATAAATTGTTTGTGTGTGTTCATGAGTGTGTAAATGTAGGTCAGACATTCTATTTATTAGGTGAGTTTTTCCCTTTTAGCTACAGCTCTTCAAATTGCATATTTGGATCTACATAAAGGCTGAAAACTTATCATGGCCTAATCCTGAACTGGAATCCAGATAACCAGTAAGGTTATGATACTAATGAGGGATATTAGTAATGCATGATGGTGCTCATGTGAGTGTGTGAGCTACTGAAGTTACCTTAATGCTTTTCAGTGGGACAAGCTTGGCTTGATGAAATGGTGCCTGGGAAAGAGGCATTGCTACTGGGACAGAGATCCATGGGCAAGTCATGAGATCTTCCATTCTCCCTGTAAATACTGCAAAGATTGTGGAATCTGTGTGCAAGTTTGACATCTAGTAATGAACTGTGAATATGCAGTCCCTTGAAAATCTTTCATTAAAGCAGAGGCAAAGACAGTAGGGGGAGTAACAGGGATAGTACGGATAGAGTGAAAACATAAGGGGACAGCAATATGGGGAAAGAAAAAAAATGGTGATAACTGGAAGGGAGGAGATATAGGGCAGAGGAAGTCAGGAAGCAAAAGGTATACATCCTTAGGAAAAACTCGCTCGTTATTTGCTGTGATAGTCTCTGATTATTGTCCGTGGAATTGCATACACATAGGCCTGTGTAAGATTTACAGTTTAAGCATTTAAAATTTAAATGATGTCCTGCTCACACAAAAATTCTGTAGAATAAACACATAAATTGAATCAAATCCTGTACACCACAGTCACAATTCTGGTAATATTTGAAGCAGTTGACATAAGCTTTTTAAATGATTAAATCAGGAAAAAAAATAGAAAAGAAAATACCTGAAATTAATTTGTCAGTTTCAGACCATCCTTTTCTATTTCCTAGCAAACACAATACAGAGGGTAAAAAAGCTAAGTTCTCTAAATAACCTTTGTCCTGCTGCAGGAACATTTGTCCAGGCAGGTTAATTATTTGCACCACATGACTAAGTGCTGTTCTGCTAGGAAGGAGGATTGTTCTGACCTTATGTTTAACATGTATCTGTAAGGGTAGGGGGGGGGGCATTGTGAGCACTCTACCAGTTAATGATCACTCTTTAGAAGCAATACTACTGGGGCAATAAAAAAAATCTGCAGTGTAATACTACTGTACCTGTGACTTTTCCTTACATTACTGTGCTTGGATGCTTGGAAAGGGTGCTTGCATGGTCATACCACCTGATAAAGGATTCACAGATGTCACTTAAATCACTGTCCTGCACGTCTGTGTTGTAATCCAGAGCATGTACTGTTGATCTAAAAGTAAAATTGAAACCCTGCAGATAAATGGCAGAGTATATAGCCAGTGCGGCTGTTCCTGTTACTTTGTCTGTTGTCTACAAAGGAAAGAATAAATACTGTTAGTACCACCATCCTTGAGGTAAGCCAAATAGGAAGGAAAAGCAAGGAAAGAAGTCACGAACAGTGGATACTGTGAGAATGTGCAGAAGTCAGTTAATATCATAGTGCTTTTGGGTCATCCTTGCAAAAAACATTATTTTGCCTACTAGGTTTACATCATTAATAAATGTAGAGCAAAAAAAAAAACATCAGTTGCAGTAAGATGGTCATGGATTAACGGTTACTGAAACAGAATGGGGAGAACAGGAATAATAGGCTAAATATTATGACCTGGATGTATTTATTTATTTAACATTTGTTTACTGGGAAATTCTGACTTGGAACGCGCCAATTTTCAGAAGACGCCTGGGGAGAAACACTCCAAATGCATGTCTTTGTAATGTGGGAGGAAGCCGGAGCACCTAGAGGAAACCCATATGAATGCAGGGAGGACATGCAGAACCCACACAGAAGGCACCCAGCCAAGAATTGAACCGGAGACCTTCTTGCTGTGAGTGACCACACAAACCAATGCACCACTGCACTGTCCATCGTATTGAAAGAGGGAAGCCAACATCTTTCTTGACTGATTGCAGTGCCATTGATGAATTTGTTTAGTTGAAGAGCTACATTGTGTTTAAAGGTTTAGAATAGCATTGTTTACAAACAAAATGTAAGAATATGAGATATGCTTTATTTACAGCAAGAAATAAGGGTATGAAAACATACCTTAGAATACTGCCAGCATGTATGTCTTTAAAATTTGAAATCTGTTTAGTGCAGATTGTGATGATAGGTATTAATGGAGAGAAAGCAGGAAGTCAACAAAAGCATTTTACTATAGACTTGTGTACAAACCATGACGCTGTTTGTAGAAATTTAATACTAAACCAAGCAAGCATTAGTAAACACATTGTTCAACAGTGGTAAAAAGCCAGCAGTTAAAATAACTTAATGTTTGAATGTTTTTGCTATTGGTCAGTAGTAGTGCACTTACCAGATTCCTGTATTTTAATGTCTGACTTTTAATTTTCCTTTGTATATTTTGTTTCTCAGTGTACATGCCTGCCATCTTCTGGCTGAACTCTTTCCTTCTATGTCTGTTTTTCAGGTCTTTGACAAGGGCTGACATAGAATGTCTGCACTGAAGACTGGTTATTTGTATTTGCTTGAGCATGTGTAAAGCCTGCTCGTTTCATTTGATTTTAAGCAGGCCTTTAGTCTTATATTATACACAGCTACAAGCTGAGCAAACTCCTTGAACACATTTTTTTGGTTCTCCCCACAGGCATTTACCATCAGCTGACATTCCTGGCAGCAGTCCAGTTTACCTCTCACCAGTTCAGTTTACCTGTCACAGACTATGGGGCTACAGGTGGGGAAACTGTGTGTGTAAGTGTTCATGTAGCAGGACAAGTGGCACTTTTCACAACTTTGAAGGCTTTCATGTTGTACACTACTCACTGTCCTCCACCTCACGTCCATATACTGCAGCAATGTACCATCCCCAGAGGTAGTGGAGCTGGAAAAATGCTGCTCCTTCCCTATCCCCCTGCATAACCCCTTAGTGGCTGGGTCTGCTAATTGAACCTATGTTGCTTGATATTACATTCGTGGGTCCTTCCTTCTCTGTCATGTATCCCGCCTTGAGCAAAGTTCTCATCATGAGTGACACTGATACACATCACCAAGTGTATTTCTTGGGATCTGTCTTCACAGAGTATTGCGGTGTCCAAATTAGTGCCGGTTGGTGGCACCCAGTTTTAAACAAATGTCTGCTTAAGTTGATGAGGAGGTTAAAAATAGGGGTTCAATACCACTTAAAAATTTTTTTGGTGCGTAGTAATTGTTGTTTACAAAATAATGGAAAATTTATATTATTTTACTAAGTAGTCAATTTTCTAAAAGAAAAGTTGTTTTAGGTTGAATGAGACATATCTTTTTATATATTTATCCTTTGTTAACCAGGTTAATCCTACTATGCTAGTGCCCTCTTTCAGGGTAGACCCAAGGGGGTATTTGTACTACTAGAGGAAATTTGGCCAGGGCTGCCATGGGATATTTTTATATCCACCGGAGCTACCACCAGTTCAAGCAGATGGAACCTTAGATTAAAGTCTCATCCAATAGACAGCACACACACAGGAGTGTAGCTGTCCTCAGTGTCAGCAATCCATCTACCTGGTACTGGCATAGAACCCACAGCCTTCTTCACCAAAGGCAAGTGTGCTACCTGTTGCACAACTAGCACTGCATACTGTGGTTGTGTTACTACATATTATGTTTTCAGGTTTCAGTCATACTAACCCCTGGTTTGAAATTAAGATTTCAAAATATTGTACGTACTGAATCTCTCTACTAATGAAAATATATTGCTGCTAATAATTTCTGACATAAACAGCATTAAACAGTGTACTATAAATGTCATAGCAGATGTATGTAGGAATGAGCCAGAAAGACCCTAACAAAACATAAAAAACTGTAAACAAGACATTTGTAAACTTCTCTTTAGTAAAACAATGGAAGATGAGAACAGTCATTCTAAAATTATTGCAGCACTCCAGGACTTCAGCTTTGGTACTCAACAGTGTGTGTGTGTGGGGGGGGGGGGTGTCAGCAAGCCGATGGCATCTTGTTAAGTTGAATAGTTTACTGCATGGTTAGATTTACTCTGGCTCATTGGTGCCGAGGGAAGAAGCCCTGACTACAAAGCAGATGACCAGAGGTCTGTTAGTGACCCATTCTCTGGTGGAGATGCTGAGTAAGTAAAGGATTGATGAGGTAGATCCTGCTCACCTTTCCTAAGGGGATGGTTGGGAGCATATATCCTTGGATGTGCACTTCTCTTACAGTCCTCACTGGAGGCTGCAGATGGATTGCGGCATCTGCTTACAAGTAGAGAAATGGACTGTGGGAGCAGTGTCACTATTAGAAGTTGGTGATTAAACCTCACACCACCCCACTGCACACCGTACCCTTGGGTCCTTGCAGGCATACATAGGGAACAGATGAGGGACATGATAAATCAGTCTGATGGCTGTTTGGATGGCAACCATATAGCAGACATACCCTTGCCCTATAAACAAGAAAGAATGGGTATTAGCAGCCATGGCTGTGCCTTGATAATTGGTACCTGTTAAGGAGAGAAGGCTATCATTGTCACTTTCCTATTTATTTTATATAGATGCTTTTTCTATTCCTGTCCTACTGACCACAGGTCCCTTCTTCCATCAGTGCATTCATTTCTTCCTTCCCTTGTTGCTTTGGAAACTGAAAGGGAAGGAGCCAGCGATTATAGTTGCCATCCTTTGAAGGACTTTGCAAAGTTTTTTACCCATGCTTCTGTATCCATCATAGCAGCCTGACATGAATATGACCCCCACATATCAGGCCAGTGATGTACATCCACTGCCATGCGTGTTTTTAATCTCATCTGCAGCACATGAACCTGCTGTGTGGTGTGTGAGTACATCTTGACCTGTAATGCTGCTGGCTGATGCATTGACCTTCACTTGGTGTCAACAGTACTTTCTCCAGTGGCAAGGCAGGTGGTTTCAACTGCATAGACTCACCTTGCTCAGTTAACTCCTCTAGCTCAAGTTTCATTAATAAATCCTGATTAATCTGAGTCATGTTCAGGGCTTTATTCCTCTGAACCTTTTTTTTAATTTCCCCTCTCCCATCTAGGCCCTGCTTAGGCCACAGGATGTGTTTCTGGTTGCTGTACAATTACAATCACAGACCCCATTTCTCCTGACAGAAAGTCTAACATGACCATAAAAGTGGGTGTGTACTCCGATTTCTCGGGAACTCATAATGCTCATTTATAGCACCTGCTGAGCAAGGGGTCCATCCCATCATGAGCATGAAACTGCTCTGGAAGTCATCATGTGCATGCCAAATGGTGAGCCAGCCCTAAGCCTATCAGTATTTCCAGTGTGGTGATGTGCATAGTTTAACTGGGTGATCAAAGAGGAGTGGCATGAGGATGTGTCCGTGCGCAGCCTTTAAAATGTCCTGCCACATAGCACTCCCACATACCTACCCTGCCAGTCACTTTGTCTGTAAGGTCCAGCCTCTGCTAGAGCAAAGCAAGAAATCTTCTCAGCATGCTCCTGTCCCACCAAGGTAGGCACTCCCATCTTTCCTGCCTGTGTGTCCAATCTGCTTCCACTAAGTCACCATTGTCCTTCATAGAGCAGAGCCTGTGGTCACTTCATCCACCCCTGACTTTGATACTGAAGGAACTCTGTCACAACGCCCATTTCTCAAACATTTTCTGTGAGAACATATAAGCAAGTTTAACATGACGAACCTTGTTATGTATTAACTGTAACCAGTCTAATACATGTCTGCACTGTGCTGGGAAATGGCTATTACATTCCCCCGAATGAGTAGTCCTTGCAATTAGTAATGGGGGCACTGTCCTTTCTCTTGACCAGTAGATTACACTTTATATTCCACTTACTTATTCTCCCTTGTTTTCTGGTTTCTGCATTCAGTAACTGAAAAAAAAGTTATTTTTTATGTTAATAGCTTGTTAATAGCTCTGTATCAGCTATAAATGTTTGTTCTCTGTAATATTTGTCCTGAGAGTGGAGGGTCACTGCAGTAGAATGCACTGCTAATTCTCCCCTCACTTTGGAGTCCACTACTACTGAGTCCCCATGCTCCTTCTCATTCAGAGCCTGAGATCACTACATCCCCCTGACTCCGATACTGAAGGAGCTGTGCTACAAGGGCCAATTCTTGAAAGTTTTCTCTGAGAATATGGCCTTTAGACTACAAAATAAATGTATGAAAACCAAAGGATGCAGTGTTTCAATCTATACTGGAGATAATTTCACCTCTCATCTAGTTAGACTGGACCACTCCATGGAGTTACTCCAGGTCCAGGTTATAGTGGGTAAGAACCCCATTCACATTCTAGCCAGTTATACATCTCCGTCCATGGGTCACAACACCTATGAAGCCTACTTAACCAAACTGAAGACAATACAAATTTTACCGAAAACACTGGTTATGGGAGATTTCAATTATCCCATCATCAGCCAGGAAGACTACTCTAACCCAAACTCGCTAGCACACAATTTCTTTGACTTTGTGAATTCAAATGCCCTGGAGCAAATTATCCATACCCAGACAAGAGGAACAAACATTCTAGATCGGGTTTTCGCCAACATGTCAAACAGGTGCTCTGCTGCAACTGTTGGACCCTCTTTAGTTAAAACTGACCACAAATCAGTCACCTTCGAACTGACACTAACACCAGAACTCACAAAGGGTGAAATCAGACTAAAAAACGTCACCAAGGCAAGCTACACCCTCCTAGGTGAAAGCATAAATGCACTCCAAGCCCCACCCAAGCTGAAAGTGGTAACTATGCCGAAGCTTACACTAAAACCCTGTATAATCACTTGTATAAGTGCATAAACTCAACTGTACCAAACAGAATCAAAGCAGGAGCCCCAAGTATATTCAAGCTGCTATGGTGGGCTTCCTGTATCACCAAACTCTACAAATAATGGCAAAAGGTTGCTGTCCAAGAAAATAGACAAGGTCCCCACAATGGAAAAGCACCCTCCTCAGCCTTAACAGGCAAATAAGACAACTTGTCAAATCCTCCAAGAGCTCCTTTGAGAGAAACCTAGCAAGTACTGCCATGGATAACCATAAGGCCTTTTGCATCTATGTACATAACTTAAAGGGTAGGACCCAAGCATGTACAGAACTGGTGGCTAGTGGTATCACACACACTGACCCGACAGAGATAGCAAACCTGCTAGAGGATAGGGTTGTCAAAAATTTTATCCCCTCCTAACTTACAACAAACCCTCTCCCAACCTCCCCCACCTTACATATCTGAAAAGCAGGTTCTCAAAGCCCTGTCCAAGGCAAAACGTATGGCCTCTATGGGACAAGGTGACATCTCAGGCTGTCTTCTAAACAGGCTAAAACATGAACTAGCATCACCACTAAGTACCCTTTTTAATCATAGCTATACCACAGGCTTTGTTCTGTGGAATGGAGAACAACTGCAATTATTCCCATTCACAAAGGTGGCCTGGCAACAAACCCAGGGAATTGCAGACCTTTAAGTCTGACCAGCCTCATCTGTAAGGCCATAGGACGCATCATTATGGACCTCATAAATAAAGACGTAGGTGACCTCCAAACCCTGGATTATACCCATTTCAGCTTGGTGAAGGGCAGATCCTGCCCATTAAATCTGGTGGATTTCTTTGAAAGTGTGACCAAGGTCATTGATGAGGGAAAATCTGTGCACAGTGCATAAATCGACTTGGCAAAAGCTTTCAATGCAGTCCCGCATTCAGGCATCACCGATAAACTTAACAAACTGAATGTAAACCCCTTCTTTTTAAGATGGGTTGCCAACTAGCTCACAAAACAGACATACACTGTCAAAGTGGGTGACTCCACATCAGCCAACAGACCTGTTACCAGTGGGGCGCCACAGGGGTCAGTACTGTTTAGTATATACTTCTCAGAAGTTCAGGTCAAAACTAAAGGGTTGTGGTTGACCAAGTTTGCAGATGACTGCAAACTAGGTACAATCATTGAATTCCCAAATTATGGCAGTATAGTCTAGGAGGGTCTCACACAGACCACTGACTGGTGTATTAGTCACAGTCTCAAACTGAATGCAAAGAAATGCATCATCATTCCCTTCGCACAGTGTCCCTTCACACTATGAAATCAATAACAATACCCTAAGTACCCTTGATGTGGTAAGGGACCCGGGATCACAGGTTGACCGTGACCTTAACTTTGACCACCATGTGTCTACCATTGTAAGAAAAGCTTTCCTCATAGCTCACTTGATTAGTAAAGGCTTCACCTCGACAGCAAAAGTGATTATAACCCTCCCCCATACCCTGCACTTATCCGGCCAACAATTGATTATAACGCCCCATTTGGTATGTACTGTACTAAGCACCTGCAGCAATTAGAGAGATCTCAGAGGTTTCTAACAAAGAATATCAAGGTTCTCAAGCATGTGCCTTACATGGATGGACTAAATTCCCTGTCACTATGCTCCATATCATATAGACTTCTTAGGGGAGACTTTTATGCTTGGCCTACAGAGCAACCCAAGACCCAAACCTAATGAAGTTACTGCATATCCAAAAATAAAATGGGTCTAGGGCTGCCCATTCCAGGGACTTGAATATGGCCTGTGACTTAAATAGGACTTGGTGGAGGGACAGATTTATCTCCCAGTGACTGCTCCATCTTTAGAACAGGCTACCAGTTCATGTGAAATAGAACACCTTATAACACCGATCCTCATTAGCACTCTTCAAGAAGAGTAATCTCTCCTTTGACAATCATATTGCCAAAGTAGTTAGGAAATCCTTCTATGTGGCCCATCTAATTACTAAAGGGTTTGCATCTAGAAATAAAGATGTTATAGTGCCCCTCTACTCGTCACTCATTAGACCCATCATAAAGTACAATGTCCCATTTGGGATGTACCTCACAAGACACTTCCAACAGCTAGAAAGACCACAAAAGTACCTCACCAAGAGGATTACTGGTCTCAAACATATGTCTTATGCAGCCCGACTGAAAAAACTCCGGCTGTACTCCGTGGCATATCGCTTACTCAGAGGTGATCTCTGCCTGACTTACAAAGCCATGTCCAACTCAGAATTGATGGACATGCTCCACCTAAAGAAATCCAAGTCACTGTGAGCCACGCGCTCTAGTGAGCTAAACCTCACCACAACAATAAATAGAACATGCTGGAGGGATAGATTCCTGTCACAGAGACTCCTCATGCTTTGGAACAAAATTCCAAATTACATGAGGCAGAACCCCTCACTAACAAAGAGAAACCTTGCTGAGTGGATGGGTAACAGAAAATACACCCCTGGGATCACTTCATTGGCTCTGCTTGACAGAGGATCAGTTAATTAATCAATGGGGTGGCGAAAGCTGACACACTCTGGCTAGGCTTATAAATGCCCTCGGACAGATAGCCTAGTACCTACCTATAATCTTGATGAGTGGATGGGAAATAGGAAATACACCCTAGGGATCACTTCTGTGGATCTGCTTGACAGGGGCACAGGAAGTTAACTTTCTTGGGTGGCGTAAGACAGGGAACCTTGTTGGCTAGGCTTACTTTGGCTCTTGGGCCGATAGCCTAGTACCTACCTATGAACCTATAAGAGGAACCTGGACGAGTGGATGGAGTACTGTAAATTCTTGCCAGGGATAGTGCTCACAACCCTCCATGACATGGGCAGTCATCACTAAATCTAATCTTGGGTATTGACTAGTACTTCTATGGTATTACATTGAGTTGAAATGGCTAGGCTTGAAATAACCTCCGGGTCGATAGCCTAGTGATCTTCTATGATCGTATTATTGTGCATTGTAATAAAGTTTAACATGAAGAGCCTGGGTGTGCATTAATTGTAACTACTCAAATATGTGCCTGCCCTGTGCTGGGAAGTGGCTGTGACATTCCCCTCAAAAGAGTAGTCCTTACATTAGTAAAGAGAGCACCAATAGATTGCACTGTATATGCTATTTACTTAGCTTCCATAGTTTTGTGCTTTCTATATAAAGTAAATGAAAAAAAACAACAGTCCAGTTCTGTATCTCCTTGTTAATAGCTGTTTATATTTTACTAACTTAAAGATTTGTTCTGTGTAATAATTGTTCTGAGGATGGGAGGTTCACTGCAGTAGGATGTGTTGCCAAATTTCTCCACACTTTGGTCTCCACTTCCACTCAGTCACTATCTTTCCTTCACTGTGCAAAGCTTGTGGTCACTTTATCCACCCCTGATGCCGACAGTGAAGGAGCTGTGCCACTAGGCCCAACTCTCATACTTTTACTCTTTGAATATTGTCATTCTGCACTGTAAGCAAGTTTATCATGAAGGCGCTTGCTGTGTATTAACTAGTGAAATACATACCTGCCTTGTGCTGGAAAGTGGCTGTGACATTCTCCCCAAAGGAGCTGCCTAGCAGTTAGTAAGAGCTATAAGCTGCTCTGTATCAACTATTAATTGATTACTGTCTGCAATAACTGATATGAGGGTGAGGGTTACTGTAGTAGAATGTGCTGCTAAATCTGTACTCACTCTAGTCCCTCTTCCACTCAGTCCCCGTCTTCCTTCACAGTACGGAGTCTTGGGGTCACCTTATCTTTCCCTGGCTCCAATACATAAGGAGGACAAGGCCCAACTTTTGAACATTTTCACTAAGAATATTGTCACTGTGTAATGTAAGAAAGCTTAACATGAAGAGCCTTTCTCTGTGTTAACTGTAACCGATCAAATATGTGGCTGCCCTGTTTTGGAAAGTGGCATGGGAAATTGCCCTTGAAGGAATAGTCCTTGTAGTTAGTAAGGGTACACTGTATGCCAGTTGCTAAGTCTCCCTAATTTCCTGGTTTCTGTATTCAGTAAATGAAAGAAACACAATTTGTCTTTGCACCTCCTTGTTAATTGCTCTGTATCAGCTATAAACTGATTGGTCTCTGTAATTATTGACCTGAGGGTGGGAAGATCCATGTAGTACAATGTATTGTTAAATCTTCCATTAATTTGGTTCCACTACCACTGAGTCGCCGTGTTCCTTCACAGTGCAGAGTCTGTGGTTGCTTCACCCAATCCTAATTAAGATTCTGAAGGAGCTGTACCACAACGCCCAGCTTATGAGCATTTTCACTGAGAATACTGTCGCTGTGCAGTATAAGCAAATTTAACTTGAAGAGCCTTGTGTGTGTTAACTGTAACTAGTCAAACATGTGCCTGCCTTGTGCTGGGAAATGGCTGTGATGTTCTCCTTAAAAGAGTAGTCCTTGCACTTTGTAAGTGGGCCACTGTCCTTTCTCTTGACCAGTAGGATGCTCTGTATTTGCCAGTTAATTAGTCAACCAATTTTCCTGGTTTCTGCATTCAGTACAGGAAAGAATACTTGTTCTAAATTGTGCCTCCTTGTTAATTTCTGTTTATCAGCTATAAACAGATCGCTTTCTGTAATAATTGACCTGAGTATGGGATGCCTGCAATGCTCAGCCTCTCTCTTTGTTTTGCTTTGCTCCCCTAACCTACCCCCAATTCTCACACACCACTCTTACATTTCACCTATGACACTCATTCCCCTAACGCTCCCCAAACAGCTACTTCCAAACACTTCTGTATTTCCAAATTGCCACTGAACATTTTGCATCATTCTCAATAACATTTCTCCCTCCCATACTGACTTGCACTATATCCATTCATTCCCAGACCCCTCGCCAACAGTACCTATCCATTATTCTACATGTCTACGTTCTTCTAATAAACCTTCACAAGTACCTAACTTAACCACATCCTCTTTATTTCTTACATTTAAGAAACATGAGAGAAGATACCAGGGTAGCATAACTCTCTTCCTTCATATAAAATACTTCCTACTTTGTATGAGCTTTTAGAATCCACCAGCACTAAATATTTACAGCCCTGCAACTCCTTGCTTCCTTCTTGATTCCTACTTTCCCACCACTTGCCATCAATAAAATACAGCTCCCTTTACTTATTCATGCTACTGTTCAGGTCATCCTCAATACTTCTACTGAGACATCTCTCATAGGTTCATAGGTTGGTACTAGGCTATCAGCCCTAGGGCCTATACAAGTCTAGCCATAACAATTCCCTGGATATTTCTTCCCACAATATTTACTTCTCTGGACCCCTGTCTAGCAGGGCGACTGACATGATCCCCGGGATGAATTTCCTATCTCCCATCCAATCATCAAGGTTCCTTTTGAAGAGGGCCAGTGAGGCGCTCTGCTTGACATGTATGGGCAGTCTATTCCAGAGTATGGGGAATCTCCGGGTCCAGAACCTATCCCTCCAGCATGTTTTGTTCATTGTGATGACAAGGTTTAGATCTCTGGAGCATGTGGCTGTGAGGGAATGGGATTTCTTTAAGTGGAGCATGTCCAGCAGCTCAGGGTTTGACATGGCCTTGTATGTTAAGCAGAGATAGCCTCTGAGTAGATGATGTGCCACAAAGTATAGCTGGAGTTTTTTTTAGACGGTCAGCATATGGCATCTGCTTTAGGCCTGTGATTCTTTTAGTGAGGTATTTCTGTGGCCTTTTCAGCTGTTGCAGATGTCTTGTGAGGTACATACCAAATGGGGCATTATACTCTCTAATGGGTCTAATGAGGGATGACTACAGTGGGACAATTACCTCCTTTTTTCTGGATGAAAAGCCCTTAGTGATGAGGTGTGCCACATAGAAGGATTTCCTGACTGTTGTGGTGATGTGGTTATCAAAAGTGAGACCACTGTCCACCTGTGTCCCTAAGTCTCTCTTCACACTTTCGATGTTTAGTGTCCTGTCACCTATGTGGTAATTCATGGGTACATGTTTTTTTCCAAAGGGGATAACTATACATTTCTTGGCATCATACTATGACTCATACTATGACTCAATAATAGTTCTCAACATCTCTCCAACACTGTCCCAAGCACCTATTCTATCTTCTTCCCCCCTAAAGTTTCCACACCTCACACCAAACCTGTTTAATGAGCTTCTCACCTTTACCCCAAGTATAGACACATTCAGGGGTGGACTGGGACAAGAATTAGATTCTGGCAACTGAATGGGTGGGGGCAACTAGAAAGGGGTGGAATTAACTTTACAGGACAAGAGGTATGGTGCAGTTGGATCAACACTGATCGAGCGTACCATTTTACATAAAATAATTGCTCAATCACTATTGCACATGCTGAATAGTCCACCAAAAGACTAAATCACATTTCTGAGCTAATGAGATGTTTAGGTTATGCTATAACAGCATAAAACCTAAATATGTATAAACAGTAAAAAAGTAGTTGGTCTTGACTGCATGAAACTATTAGAAGTATACATGGTGCAGTAAACATACTTTGTGCTGTATCAGGTAATCTGCATTTTGTACAATGCCAAGTGAACAGTAAGGGGATTTGGAAATCCCACTGTACTATCTTAATTTATTTTTCACAGTTTAAGGTCAGTCCAATGCCTAATGTGCTAGTGGTTCTGAGAGACACTGACAAAGGCTTGTATGACAGTTAGCTTTACCAAAATACACATTGGTCTTGCAAAGCCAGATGCACAACAGTAAACAGCAGGGTCAGTCAAATTATTTCATTCACAAACATCCCCCTCCCCATTTTTGAACAAAAGTGTCTGCTTTGACCCTGCCAGGATTAAATTAACATACTTGCATTAATTTCATTTAGTTGATAGAAACATTAGTCTCAACTTATGTGTACCAGCTTGCCTTACACAAATACACATTTCATTTTATTTATTTTACTCTTGTTTACCCAGGTTTGTTCAACTGTCTTTAGTCAAGAAAACCCTTTTCAGTATATGTCCAGAGAACATACATCTCAACCTCTTAGCACTACAAATCTGGACAAAGCCTAAAATAATGGGGGGATGAAGGCCCAAAAATAAGTAAAGATTTAAAAAATTGCTGTTATAAAATTAGAAAGTTGATAAACTAACAGGATTTGTGTTAACATGCATTTTCTGAAACATATGAAGTCTGAAACTCAAATGTATATCACTGTTTGGTGACTTAAATCCTCAGCAATTTGCCAGAAACCCACAAAATGTATGAAGAACAGATCAAAAATATGAGGCAAAAATCTCGACAGTTGAGAGGTATGCCAGGGAGAAAAGCTCTAACATATTACAAACATTTTTAAACAGATATTCATTATACACATGAACCGATATGAAATAACGTACATTAAGAATGACTCGTACATTTGATAATTAGATTGCATTCCTTTGAAAATACAGACAATTATTACAGTCTTGCAAAGCCAGAATTACAACAACAGTAAACAGTAGAGACATTTGCTTCATTCAAACATAGCCCCAGTCCCTGTACCCCAATCCACCCACAGTATCTGATTGATCTTGTTAGGTTAAAAGACAAAAAAAGGATAAAAGACAACACTGTTATTAATATATGTATTTTTTCACAAAAACAATAGCCAGAGTTCAGAACTTTTGGTTGATCTTACTTCACTCAAATGCACGTTACTCTTGCAAAGCAAGTCAGACGTACAACAGTAAGGCAAGTCATTTCATTCACACATACTAAGCATAGCACCCAGCCTCATTGCCTACTTACAGTATCTGCTTTGAGCCTACAGGGTTTAAAATAATGAAAAGAGAAGACAATAATTACATTTCTGTATTTCTTTCGCATCACACAGTCAAGATCTTTAAATTTACTGTCATTGAGGTTATAGAATTGGATCCAAGAGGAGGACCATGGACTTTACATCTTGAAAAAAATGAAGCCTTATGGCAATTGAGAACGAACGCAACTCAATGGCCAGGTTTAAATGAATCTGTTTCCATCACTTGTTTTTTAAGATTAAAGGCTTTATAAAGATAACAATTTTTATAAGTCACACAAAACATTGGTATATATACTTGCACTTATACATTATGTAATTTATGCATACCTCACAATAATTAAATATTTATTATTTTATAAACACATAGTATATTTTGTTTTATACATTTGTTAATATATTATAATTGATTTATTTATAAATGTATACAACATTTACACATTTTATATATCATACAATAATAAGGTTTTGAATGCATGGTATGTTGTTATATGGACATGTGATTTTTAAAATTGAAGAAAAAAGTATTGTTCATGAATTATTCATGAGTCTTGATTCTGATTGGTTCACTAATTAACTTTTGTATTATATATATGCAGTAATTTATTGGGCATACTCTATCTTGATAAAGTCTCTAATATTTGGAGACAAAAGCGTTTGATTTTACATTTATTTTGTTTGGTAATAAGGTATTTATAAGCAGTATTAAGTTGCTTTAATTTAATTTTTTTTCGTTCTACTCCATTTCTCTACAACCAAGGCTTTTTTGTGATCAAGATCTTGTAGGTGCTCTTACTTCAATTCACTCGTCTTGACTGACCTTGCAAAAAGATTAGGTTAAAAAAAAATTTCATTCACGAGTATCTTCCAAAACAGACTGTGTACCTAGTATCTGTTTGATTCCTGCCAGGACATTTTGTTAGAAAAAAGACATCCACAGTCAAGAAGCCTTCAAAGCACACTGCCTCCTTAGTATTTGGTTAACCCTGCCAGGGTATTATATTAAAAAAAAAATCAACAGCCTATAAAATGAGTCTATATTAAATCACCGAATGCTTAAAAATGCGAACGGTGATTTAGCGACCCTGTGTAAGCGAAAGCTTACAATGTCGAGGTGTCAGAACAGCGATTTTTTTCCAAGGAAAAATTTGTTCCAAAAGAATTCGCTTAACAGCCGCTTCGATGTTTTGCATTTTCAGCCTTTTAAATTCGACCAAGACGCATTCGAAAGAGACCCTCTAAAACACATTACCTCCTATTCCCTAGTATCTAGTTAACCCTGCCAGGATATTATATTAAAAAAATAAAGTTATCAGCAGCCCCCAAAGTGCACAGACCAGTAGTATCTGGTTGACCATGCCAGTGTATTACATTAGAAACAGAAAATCATCATTATCAGTCCCCAAAATGCATTGCTTTCCTAGTATCTGGTTAACCCTGCCAGGGTATTATATTAGAAGAAAAGCAAGTCATCAACAGCCGCCAAAACTCCTAGATCACCTACTAGTATCTGGTTGACCGTGCCAGGATATTCTTAGAAAGACATCAAAAACAGCCCCCAAAATTCACAGCTCACTGCAGATTTGGCCTTCTACTATCTGACTGACTCTGCTAACTTACAGACCCAAGATGTCAGAAATAAAAATGTATTGGGGAGACTACGTCACTTCACCAAGATTTAACAAGTATCTGGTTGACCCTGCCAGGAAAAAAATGTAGAAAGCATCTGGCTGACCCTGCCAGAAAAAAAAAAACAATGAGAACTTACCTTAAAGGTTAAATGCTAATCTTCGACGGGATCGCTGATTTTCTCTCTGTTCACTCATCACTCACTGCTTTTCTCTCATTTCTCCACTCTCTCCCTCACATCTAAAGCTTGAGAAGAGAATAAGAGAGTAATAGGACTAATCAGCAGCAACGTCATATACTCAGATTACGTGACAGGTTGCTGACTTCACAGTCCCGTTCAGCTTCCTATTTCTTGTGGTTAAAACCGCAATGACATCTCTGGGCATCTTCATTGATGCTCGCGGTCTTCTCAATCTGGACTGTTTTAAAAGCAGTCCAGAGACAAAAAAATAGGGTATTTTTTGTCTTTCTTCTTCTTCTTTTTTTTTTAAAGCGGAACTCGAGCACACATGCGCGTCTGAGTTCCGAGTAGAATCGCATTCGACTTTACACACTAGCTTGCAGTTTGAACTGCTACTAGTGTGTACAGTTTAATAATTAAACTATTTTCTTTTTCTTTCAGCCCCCTCCCCAGCCATTCCAGTGTTCCATTATTTTATTTTATTTTTACATTTGTTTACCAGGAAAGTCCGACTGGCCACATGTCCTTTTTCAGCAGAGGCCCGGGGAGAAAAGCTCCAGTTAGTATGAATGTATACAAATAAGAATAACAACAAATATGGGGACAAGACATATCAAAGTAAAATTGACAGCATTTGCATTAAATAATATAAAAGTGACTTACTTACATACATGAGTAAAGGATGAGAAAACGGTTAGTAGTAAATTGGTATGCAGTGTGCTATGCTCACAAGAGTTAGACAATCCAATAGTACATTAGAAAAATGTATGCGGGCATGAGAAGATATAGATAGTAAGAAGGTGAAGGTGAAAAAAATTGCAGTATTAGTAAGATCACAAGGTGAGTAACAAGTATTTAGGCAGTGATGAATAAAAGTAGGTTATTAGAAGGTTGGCTATATTAAGATGTGAAAAGATATAGATACTGTATCTTTAATTAGTTAGGAAGATTTACAGAGGAGACAAAAGAATGAGATGCTATCTGTCATCTGATGGTGGAACATGAGCAGAGTGACTTGGTAAGGAAGTGTTGTTTTAGACTAGTTTTGAATAGAGGCATGGATGTAATGGAGGTAATGTTAACTGGCAGTTAATTCCAGATTTTACCTATTTAGTTAGCAAATAGGGAATTCCCTGCTTGGTTTCTGGACAATAGGTTTTTATTTGTTGTTGGAGGAACGTAGTGGTCTGTTGGTAACATAGGGTTGAAGAAGGGTTTGTAAGGATGGTATTTTGTTTGGTTCTGAGCGGAGTTTGTGGGCTATTGTCGATTGAGTACAGTGTAGGAGATGGGGGAGTTGTAGCCAGTAAGTTGCGTGAGTATGAAGCAGTGGTGTGATCTAGTTGGTGAATTTGTGGCATATCTTGCAATTTTATTATAGCAGGATTCTAGTTTTTGTAACTCAGATTTCTTGAGATTAGTGAGAATGGGGGCTGTGTATAATAAGGTGGATAATAAATGTGTTTGTGCAATAGCTATTTTGGTATGTTTGGTAAAAAAGTGATTATTATTGTATAAAGTACCTAACTTTTTATGTACCTTTTTCACTGTCTGGGAAATATGAATATCAAATTTAAGTTTGCAGTAGGTTTCTATTCCTAACAGTTTAGTGTGTGGCGATGGGGTGATAATGGTATTGTTAATAGAGGAGATGAAAAAGGCGTTAGAGAGGAGGGAAGTTTTATTAGGGAGGAATATCATAAGCTTGTTTTTTTTTTAGGGTTTAGGTTTAGGTTAGCACTTATGAGCCAGGATTCTATGTCATGAAAGAGTCTGAAGATCTATTAGAGAGGGTGCAGAGCAGATCACTGTAGAATTGTCTGCCTATTGAATGAGTGATGCATGAGTCGTTGCTAGATGGAGTTTGTTAGTAAATATAGAAAATAGAAGTGGGCCTAAGATGGAACCTTGAGGCACTCCTAGAGTGACTGGTATTAGGGGAGATAGTTTGTTGCCAAGGGACTGCTTGTTGCCATCCTATGAGATAATCTTGGAACCATGCAAGTGTAGAGTTTGAGAAACGAAGGTCAGTGAGAGTATTTAGTAGGTTAATATGAGATACCATGTCAAAGACTTTTTCCAGGTCTAGGAAGATAGAAGAGACATAGTTGTTATTGGTCCTGTGGAAGTTGATAGTGTTAGTGAAAGACATTAGTGCAGTGGTTGTGTTATGGTATGGTCTGAATCCATGTTGAGTATTACTTAGGAGATTGTTAGAAAGAAGGTAGTCAGCTATTTCTCCCCAGTTACCATAAATACTGTTCAAACCTGTCAGTGTGCATACTGCTTTCTTATTTACTTCTACAATGATTATAGGTATTGAAATAAAATAGCACAAAGCCTCATAGCTAATACCACGAGCTGCCCCTGACTGAGACTAACCCCGGGATTCATGAAGCTCGGCGCAAGGATGGTTTTCGCCTTGTGCCAAGCATCCTCATTACAGATGGTGCAGCAGCACCATATGAATATATATGAGGGTGCACCGCTGCACCCTTGATGTGCACAGGAAACATCTGCGAGTGCAGGGGGCATGTACAAGTGCTCTACGGAGGCGTAAACATGCCCCGACATTTGCACAACCTACTATGCTTGCTATTGGAGCCCACCTCTAATAGTAAGTCAGTAATTCAGTGTCCGTGGATACCGAAATGTATGCTAAGCATACAAGAGTGTCCACGAACAGTGAAATCAAATCGAAGTAGTAAACACACAAGCACGTAGTGGAATGTTGAGCCCCGTCCCTAGAACTTTCACAATTAGATTCCCCGTGTCCCTATTTTACATTTGTATTGCTGCACTATCGAAAGTGTAAGCAGAGCGCAGTGTGTTTGCTTGTCGCTGCCCTCCGCCAGCCGTAGCTTACACATCAAAATCATTCAAATAGAGAAAAACATGCGGAATCATCATAAACGTCAATAGTGTACTGTTTAGAGCATCCGCCTAACGAACAGGCATTCACGGTGCAAGTGCAACAATAGCACATATTATTTTCCATGTGGAATGAATGTTGTTTTGCTGTAAAACTGACATAAGAGTATCGCATGAGATGTTTAACTAAATGTCATTCAATCAAAGTGGTAGTGTCATAATGAATAAGGCACTAGTAAGCAGGTGTAAGCACAAATAAGCAGCAGTAAACATATATAAGTACCAGTAAGCAAGTCTGAGTGCGCTTGCATTGGTATAAGCAGTGCCCAGCATAGGAAATGTATATAAGTATGTACAGATAGATATATATATATTTATCTATGAAGAACGTAACAATAAAGCATAGACAAGGGATGAGAAGGGAATCAACAGCAACCCCAGTATTATATAGCACGGTCAGCGCATGTCATATCCAGCTGGGCAGGGGTGAGCAAACAACTGCTACTCACACCACAGGCAGAATACTACCAGTGGGAGTAACATTGTTGATCTACTAAGTCTACTTCACAATCAGAGGGTAGTCCCTGGTGGGACTACCCAAAAATTGATAGGCTGTTTGGCCATCCGACCATTACACAAACAAGGGCAGGTATGTTCAAGGACTAAATGGTGGGAGAGCCTGAGAATACATAGGTTGGGACAACATATTTGTAGGGCCCCTAATGCTCGGGAGAGGGCAATGTGTGGACGTGTGTCATGGCTGCGATAGCAACTAGACAATGGATGGTATGCGTGCATGTTGAACTCTGGTGGGGTGGAGGAACTATGGGTATGAAATTATGGATCTAGGCATGTCAGGTTTGGATGGGCTGGTTCTAATTGGACCACATCATTGAGGTTAGCGAGTTCGTTATAAGTATATATGCATACACACATGCAGACATCTATATGTAGAAGTACATTCTCTGTAACACATTCATTCCATTTGCAGACATAAATAACATGAATGTGCCTTTACAAACCTCAACAGTAGATAGAATAATAGGTTGTGCATAATAGGGAAGGGACGAAACTGCTAAAACGCAGAAGTGTGTACAATGTCCGAAGTCAGTGCTGTGCTGAAAAAACAAATGTGAGGACTTTCTCACACATGGAATCATTCCTGTGATCTGCCTGCTATGGCAATGCCAATTACTAAACCGGTCTATTTGTAAAAGAATTATGCCAAACTCGTACATAATTAGGTTCTCATGTGCAACGTGTGCGTTACCACATAGTCATACTTATTAATTTATTGTAGTGTCATGTTAACAGGAGTAAGGATGTAATGAAGTATAGAGTCTAATCTTGAAAGAAAGACGTGTCTCCCATGTGGGACAACCCAAAAATTGCAAATAGTGTCCTTTTGGTCGCTCATGTCACCAGTGTTTGTGGACTAAAAGTTTGGGATTAATGAGAATACGTGGAGTGAGTCAACCGATGGGATGGGTGTACAACAGTAGGGAGTGGCCAATGTGTAGTGGTGTGGATACACTACGAATCCAACTGGAGAATGGATGACTGCAGTGTTAGTGAGGTGTTGGGGTGGGTGTTTGGGGAACCAGGAGTCATGGCTATATGGGTATATATGCAAATGAAGCAGCACAGCAATAGTGTATTGGTTAGAGCATCCGCCTAACGAACAGACATATTCTGAATTCCACTGCAGCACATACCATTTTCCATCGGCAATCTGTACATGAACATATTTCGACATTTGTCCGCTGTATAACCTGCAAAATAACAATTAAAAGTGAACTGGAACAAAGTGTCAGTATCATAATGAATAAGGCACTAGTAAGCAGGTTTAAGCATATATAAACACCAGTAAGCGTGTACAAGTGCATTTGCGCGGGGTATGCATTGCTTTGCACACACACACACACACACACACAGACACGTGTATATATATATATATATATATATATATATATATATATATATATTTATTTATTTTTTTACATTATATATATATATTTATACATATGTATACGGTTGCAGACATATACATATGTGTGTGTGTGTGTGTGTGTGTGTGTGCGTGTGTGTAGATATACACAGATATACAGCTATGATAGGAAACCGCACACAAGAATGACATATGTTCACAGGCTATGCCAATAGAAGTGAGGGGCCCAAGCAAGAAACATGAAACACGTAGCATGACCTTCCACCCCCCCACCCCCACCCCCCAGCCGGACACAGGAAACATACACACAAACCTGCAAACAATGTAAATAGTCCACTGCTCCCCAGACCACAGGCAGGATACAACCGGGGGGAGTTACACAGTGCATCCGTGAAATCTTATCTTGGAACACAGACAGGTGCGTCCCTTACGGGACACCCCATAAATTGACATAGGACTAAAAGAAGGTGATAAAGCTGAACATTCTGGCTGGGGTTTGTACATACCCGGAATACAAAGGTGGGAAAGCCTGATGACCCATGGGTTGAGACAGTGTATGACATGGGTCCCGCGCAGTGGAGAGTGGGCAGCGTGTAGTGGTGTGTTCAGACCCGACCAGGACCCAGAGTAAAGATGGGTGCTGTAGAGGTGGTGCGTGTGGGGGAACTATGGGTAGCTAGTTATGGGTCTAGGTGTGCAGGTGTTGGCTGAATGTGGGCAGCCCCAGGGATGTAAGCAAAAGTGTTCATTGGGCAGAGGCATCACCCAATGAGCAGCCACACCCGCTACGAGTCCCACTGCAGCAAAGTGTAATCTACATGTCAAGGAACGGAATAACCAGATGTAGATGTATATATGTAGAGGTATGTGTGTGTATATCTACCCATAGCGACATAGAGATATACCTCTCCCTCTCCGTAGTACAAATGTATACCTACAGAGACAGAATATATATACATACCCACATATAGATATATACATATGCAGACTCCCATAGACCCATATGTTGTTAGATATATATAGACAGCAATATGTAAATATATACATGTATGCATACATATACAGATATATCTGTATATAGTAATGTGTGAGTGTGTGTGTGTGTGTGTGTGTATATATATATATATATATATATATATATATATATGTGACTGTAAATATACACATGTATATAGCTAGAATAATGATACAGCAGTTACGAATTACATATGTTCACACGCTGTGCATATGGGGGTGAGGGGTCCAATCAACAAACATGTAACACATAGCATCAACCCCCCCCCCCACCAGCCAGGCCGGTGAGACATACAGACACACGATAAAAGTAAACACACCACTGCTTCCCATACCACCGGCAGGATATTACCAGTGGGAGAGACCTGCCAGGTTTAATCTTGAAATAAAGACATCAATGTCCCTTGTGGGACACCCCAAAAATTACTGATCATCAGAGTCGGTCCTTGTAATGATTCATCAAACGAGGCTGTAGATGTACACGGACCAGTAGTTTGTGCAAGCCTGATAACCCATGGGTCGACACAATGTACGACATGTGTCCCGACACGTGGAGAGTGGGCAGTGTGTAGTGGTGTGTTTATACCCCATCTGCACCCACAGTAAAGATGAGTGCTGTAGAGGAGGGGCAGGTGGGGGAACTATGGGTATGCAATTATGGGCCTAGGCGTGCAAGTGTTGGCTGGCGCAGTCGTATTATGACCGCCCCGGGGATGTAAATAATATTCCAAAATGGGCATAGCTTACGCCCATATCTCTCAACCCCTAAGAGCAAATCCAGTGGACAGGACATAAACCGTTGGGGGAACAAATATATACCATACCTCTCACCTGTCCCTGATTTCCAGAGACGTGCTTGATTTTGACTCAAATTCTAACTGTGTTCCACTTAATCCCTCCTAAAACTAGTGACTTTTGGAGGAAAGGTGGTGAATTACATGTAATGAATAATGACAACAATTAAGAGTTATAATCTTCATTTACTTCAGAAAATGTTTATTAATTCATATGCTCTGAGTCTGTCAATGTGTCAGGTTAATAGCACTGTTATTTTAAAAGTGTCCCTGATATTGTTATGACATGTCCCCGATTCAGTTGGTATTTGTCCCCAGTCATTTGAGAGGTCTGATAGGGACAGAAAGCACAAATTCTACTTACAACCTTAGAAAGATGATAGAATAATAGGTATGCAGTAGCATGACTCGGCTGAAGGATGTGGGTTCCAAAACCCACTTACTTGTTTGTATCAGTTCCCATGTATTAGCCAGACAGGTGCAGATTGTAAGAGGAACACACCAATAGTATGAATCAAACTCTGGACAGGCCGCGGATTCCGTACAGTCGAACTGCATGCTTACGTCTAATGGGCAGCCATTCCCGATACTGTAGGCATGTAATCCGATGTAATAAGCAGTACAAGGTAATATCATAGTCCTCACTCCCACCCAGGGGTGTGAGTGTCTGATGCAAACACCAAATGCAGTGCATTTGTAAGTGCGGGAGCAAGCTGGTGTAAGCCTATTTGGCCACCGGTATGCGAGTATCACACTGGTGAAGCAATGTAGAGGCTAACTGAGTGTAAGAAACTGTAACCGGAGGTTAGCATTGCTTAGCTCCATGCAAACCCACGCACACCCGCTCACAACTGCATTATAGTGCCTTAATCACTCCATATTCAACGGCCTTGTTCTGCCCAGCAACGAAATAAACGGCCTCTACAAGGCTCGAAACCAGGACCCTGCACATCACAGCCAATGTGATTTACCACTAAGCCATGGCAGATATACAGACATCGATGTTATCACAAACATATCATCCAGCACAATCATTCAACAGTATAGGAAATGTATTCCTTCATGTAGATGTATGTGTGTGTGTTTATGTCCAGATATAGATACATACATATATATAGATATATCAAGAACATCCCATGTGACAACAAAGCATTAAAAAGGAATGAAAAGGGAAACACCAGCAATGCCTGTATTATGTAGTGGTGTTGTCCTATGTAATATCAAGACTCCCTCAGACAGACATGTCATTAATACATGCAAACATTTGTACATTGGCCAAATACATCACATTTTATTTACATTAACACAACAGTTCCTGTCCAATCATTATGTGAGAACAGTACTCTTGCAAAGTGCTGTGTGTGACATCATCATCATGAAAAAGGTAAATGGGGTAACCATAGAGGGACCGGTAGTGTCATGTGTACAATGGGGTCGTCTGCATCATGTGTACCTGGAACCTTTAGGAGTCATGTGCATACCAGGATTGTGTGCCTGAGAGACATGGGTGAGGACAACTGTAGTATGTTGTGATGCAAATTAAAAAGGTTACATGTGTCCAGTGGACACGTGTGAAATGGACAGCTATGTATGGGGCAAATGTTCTAGGAACAGATTGGCCTTTTGTTTCCGTAAGGTGAGAGTGGGATATGGGGGAAGGAGAGTAGGTATGCTCGTGGAGGATAGGTTGACAGACAAGACAGCATACAGGGTCGGTATATGACACATGTGGAGGGATACACCTTGGATGGGGAGGGGTATTCGGCAGTCACAAGCCCATGAGCCCCCAGATGGAAAAAGTGGAACTGTTGTCCCCACCCATGGGCAGCCACCACTGCACCAAAATAGCCGCAAAGGTGGCTGTGCTGGGAGCTGTCTAGGAGGGGCAGGCTCACCCTCTAAATGTGACACTCTGCACTCGAGCTGGCGTATCTGGCCTCAAAACCCCTTATTGCGCCCCCTACACATCACGTCCAGGACTGTACGACAGTGGACAAGTTCCTGTCTGGACCAGCTCCCAGGGAGGACAAGCCCCATCCTCAGTGGTGGTTCCACCAGAAGGTGGTGCAAAGCCAACAGAGGTGGAGGTCCAAGGCTTGGCCCCAGAAGTGCTGGTGCCCAGTGCCATGGCCAGCTGAAGTGGGACAGGAGGTTCCGCCGGGATCTCCAATCCCATATAGCCTATGGTGTTGCAGTTTTAACACAGATATGGCTTAGTAATCGTCAACAGCATTCAGGATTACTTATAACAGCATGCATAGATATGACCATCAACCCAACACAACAGATGGCATACATTTGCAGTGGGAGCACAACACATGCATATATACTGCATGACATCTGTACAAAGTTTAGAAGACTTGTGACTGCAGCTATGAACAGTGGCCCATTATTGGCATGTCACTGTGAGAATCACAAGGCTTTCTTTAGTTATGTTAGGAACCTGGGTGGGAATTCCCAGATATGCTCAGAATTAGTCCAAAATGACAAAAAATACACTGATCCCACAGACATTGCCAACATCCTAGCTGACAGGTTCAGTGCAAACTTCTCCCCCCCACCAAAGGGTGAATATCTATCCCACCAGAGTGCTGCCCCCCTGACATCTCAGATGCTCAGGTGGGAGCCGCCCTCTCCAAAGCAAAAAACACAGCATCAATGGGACCAGACAGTGTCCCAGGCTGCGTCTTACATGAACTCCAAGAAGAGCTAAACCCAAACATAAAACTACTGTTCAATCTCAGCCTTACTACAGGATATGTACCCAAAGAGTGGCGTACAGCAACAGTGGTCCCTCTCCACAAAGGTGGTGCCTCAACGGACCCTGGAAACTATAGCCCCATAAGCCTGACTAGCTTGGTCTGCAAAGCTATGGAAAGGATCATCATGGACCTCATAAATAAAGATATTGGGGACCTACAGACACTGGATCCTACCCAGTTTGGCTTTGTTAAGGGCAGATCCTGCCTCTTAAACCTGGTTGACTTCTTTGAAACAGTCACCTAGGCCATTGACGAAGGGAAAGTGGTCCACACAGCCTATCTGGACCTCGCAAAAGCCTTCGATACAATACCCCACTCGGGCATTATAGATAAGCTCACCAGCTTAAATATAAACCGCTATGTCACTAGATGGGTTGCAAACTGGCTCAAGGACAGAACCCACATGGTTAGAATTGCTGGAGCCATGTCAGACTCCAAACCAGTTACAAGTGGCGTCCCACAAGGCTCAGTCCTGGGACCTCTCTTGTTTGGTATATATTTCGGAGGTACAGGCCAACACGGAAGGACTGTGGCTGACCAAGTTCGCAGATGACTGCAAACTGGGCACCATAATCGACTCTCCAGCCGACACAAGCATCCTCCAAAAGGGCCTCACAGAAACAGACAACTGGTGCCAGAGCCATGGCCTCAAGCTAAACGCCAAAAGTGTATAGTCACCCCTTTGGCAAAACAAAGTGCCCACAAATTACCACATAGGTGGTAATCCATTAAGTACAGAAGAAGTAATTAGGGACCTGGGGACCCAAGTTGATAGCAATCTCTCATTTGACAACCACGTGGCCAAAGTGGTTAGAAAAACATTTTATATAGCCCACCTAATCATGAAGGGATTCACATCTAGATTAGGAGAGGTCATCCTGCCTCTTTACTCATCCCTCATCAGGCCCATAATCGAGTACAGTGCCCCTTTTGGGATGTACCTTACCAAACACCTGCAGCAACTGGAAAGACCCCAAAAGTACCTCACCAAGAGGATCAAAGGGCTCAAACAGATGCCATATGCTGCCCGGTTAAAGAAACTCCAGCTCTACTCAGTGGCATACCGCCTGCTCAGAGGTGACCTGTGCCTGAACTATAAGGCCATGTCCAACCCGGAATTAAGGGACATGCTGCACCTCAGAAAATCCAAATCCCATCGAGCTACACGCTCGAGAGACTTGAACCTCAGCACTGAAATAAATAGGACATGCTGGAGGGACAGATTCATAACCCAGAGGCTCCCTTCACTCTGGAATAAAATCCCAGTCCAGGTTAGGCAGAGTCCCTCACTGACTCTCTTCAAGAGAAATCTTGATGAGTGGATGGGAGATCGTAGGTTTACCCTGGGTATAACTTCTGTGTCACTGTTAGACAGAGGCACAGTATACTAACCTTGAAAAAGGGCATAGCAAAATTAATTTAAAATGGGTGGCAAAAGCCAAACACACTCTGGCTAGGCTTATAAATGCCCTAGGGCAGATAGCCTAGTATGAACCTATGAACCTCAGGCAGTGGCTGTCATACAACTGTTTCATGTGACATATGTCCAATCAGGGATGCGATGGCAGTAACTCTCATCACTATCACCATGTACTGACTGCAATCCTCGCACTATGCTTCTGCAGTTCACAGATGTGTGTTCAGTGAGTAACACAAGAAACAAATGGTTCCACACACTGACCAGTCCACAGATGGCCCTACAGATGTGGGTTTCCACACAAACAGAGCACTGTCTTGTCAGTTTTAAAGCATGCAGAATAGCCATTACCACACACAACTTGTTAAACTGGCAGTAGTCTCAATGAAGCATAGCTACACTTACATGCTGTAGTCATGTCTGGCACATCACCCTCCTGTCTTTAGGCTGTTTTCCACTGTGTATGTTGTTTGAGAAATATCCAGATATCATCTTTGATGCTGTTTACCAAACACCAGATCCAGGTTCCACTCACAGTGACTGTCATGGGTAAACACCAACATGATGTTCCTAGATATTGTACTGTGTTTCCATGCGATTGGCTATGGGAATGTCACCACAGCTGTTCCACGTGCAATCATCTTGAGGAGGACTGCAATAGGTGCAGAGGCCATCACCTAATCATGACCATCACTTACAAAACACAAGCTGCTGCTGAGCAGGTGTACAATTCCACATCCACCAGAGAGCGTGTGGGAGGGACAGACAGAGGCAAAGTACTTCAGAGAAGGGCTTGGAGACTAAAACCTAAGCATCGTCTGTCACACACCTACCAGTACAGGGTTTCAAACCCCTGACTGACTAGCCATTACTCTTACAGGTGCATGCAGTTACTCCATGTGCCACATAGCTGACATGTTGGTGTGCTGTAAGAACATATATGTATGCTGGTGAGCAACATCTGCAACAGAGATATAGTAGACATACATTAGGTATAGCACACATGGCTGTCCAAATGAACAGATGTCATTGTCAACACAACCACACTCACTAAGCGACTCAGACACATTGCCATACTTTGCCAAGCTCACAAATACACTTCCTAACTACTTAGTTTGCCACAATGCAGTATTGCACAGGTAATACATGCACCACAGGGGATATCCTGAGGTTCTATGGGCTAGGGCATGTGAACGTGTCTGACATCAGTTGGTATGCCAATGGGAGTTATACTGGGTGTAACTGTGGTTGGGAGCATCATACCCCACATGCAGACACAAGGTGCCAGTACTGACATGCATGTGTGCATTGCTTCATGGGTGTGTAGTGGTTGGCTGTGCAAGATGGCTGCACAAGGCTGGGTGAGGGGTAATCCTTGGCATCATGCCACCCAACAATGGTGTGCACTGTGGTTCAGGGGTGTAGTGTCTCCAGTGTCCCACACAGATGGGTATTGTATGAACTGTCCTGTCATCCTGGTTACCATTGTGTATGGTCATTGCTTTGCAATGCATGCCATATCTGTGTTTGATAGTCCTTGACATGGACATTGCCTGGGACGTGCACGTCCCACAATAATGTGCAGTGACATGTACAAGTGTACCTGGTTTGGCTGGCACATGTTGTGTACACAGACTATTATCATCATATATGCCAATACTGGCCTGGTGTGGCAGGACCTGCTAATAGCACCTGCATTGATAGCATGATACAGGTATTCCCTGGTGTCAGTGGCATCTGTCCATACAGGGCATGTGTGTAAGGCATTGTATGGCCTTTGTGGATCACATTTGATGGCACCACATATGTTGCAGGCATCCAGTGGGGAACATAGTGAAGGCACATTGTCCACAATTATGTGCCAATTGTACTGCTGGACAGGGTGCCATGCCCTCTGCAGCCCACTGCAATCACACCATGCCTACTATATGTCATCAATGTGCAGGGTACTAGCAACATAGTGGGATATTCTAGGCAAGTGTGTTTGTGTATGACACATGGGTTCAGAACGTATTCCGGGTAATAGTAGGGTTGCATACTTTGTTCACCAGGCCTTTTGCCAGATGTAGAGGTATGGCTTGCCAACACAGTCCCTTGGCTGATTGACATCTGTACTCCTCGTGAGGTGGACATTGTGACATATAATATGGACACCATATAGAAAAACTACAAAAAATGCTCCCCAACATGTCCATTGGTTAGACACTCACAGCCACCTCCACACAGGCTCTGACTGTCAAACACACACACACACCTGACATGTCTTGGAATAGAACCCCTACCTAACTAGTTTATCACACTACAGCATTACACAGTTACAGCACACGCTAAGGTGATTAATGGGTTACAGCAGTCCCGGAGGTGTATTTCTAGGTGGGTGACATCAGCAGGATTGCCAAAGGTGAGTATGTGAATTGTAAAGAGTGTGCATACTCTAAAAAGCATTGTTTCTTTCTCAGACAGACAGACAGACACACACACACACACACACTCACACACAGAGTTGGCCTGTCTTGGAATAGAACCCCTACCCAACTAGTTTATCACACTACAGCATTACGCAGTTACAGCATGTGCTACGGAGATTACCAGGTTACAGCAGTCCCAGAGGTGTATTCGTAGGTGGGTGACATCAGCAGGATTGTCAAAGGAGGGCATTTCCAGTGTACTGCAAGTTGTACATGTCTGTTACCTGTGTGCACCCACTGCTTACTGTCAAAACACATTTACACTCGCTTACAACTGCTTAAAAGTATCTTATTCATTCCTAATTGACAGTATCAACAAGGCTTGCAGGTCTTGAACCCTGGACCATGCACACTGAGGTCACTGGACTTACCACTAAGCCATCTGGTTGTATACATGTTTCATGAATTTTATAATGCACATCTTACTACAGGTATTCCACAGTACTGAAAACAAATGGGACAGTCACTTTCTGTACATATGTACAGTACCCTTGAATGTACTGTACACTGTGAAACAAAAAATACAGTCTACATCTGTACAACTGTCATAACTACATATAAATATATATATAAATATATATATATATATATATATATATATATATATATATATATATATATATATATATACACACACCTATGGGATGTGTACACACACACACATATGCATATACAAGACACAGCTATAGCCATATATATATATATATATATATATATATATATATATATATATATATATATATGTAGTATACACATGTCCGAACACCCTTTGTGACACAGAAGTGTTCCAAAGGAACTGACGTGTACACAAAACAGAGGCATCTCTTGTTTTATAACATTCAAATCTTAATCAGTTCACCAGAGAAGGGATGGTTGTTGTGTATGTGGAGTTTGGGGTGGGGAATGATGGATAATGTAATCTACCCCGGGGATTGTGGAGTTTGGGTGGGGGAATGATGGCCCGGCGACCACTTTTGTGTCGCTGCTCGACAGTGGCACAGGAAAATAACATACCCAACTGTAGTCGTTCTTGACTGTGTATGCTTTACCATTCCTAACTATGTAATACTTTGTAGACACCAGTCACCACAGATGGCTACCATGGTGTGCAGCATGTTAAAAGACATTACACATGTGTATGCCTGGCTACAGTGTGGTCACACACACAAACACGCACACACTTGCCAGTATTGTGCATACATGTCTTACCTATGTAAAAGTAACTAGTACAGTGGTATGCAGTTTGGGTATGTGTCACAGAACACATACAATTACACTTACTCTGATTCCACTTCTGAGCTGGGTGACATCACAGGACTGATTACTTGCAGTGGGGAGGGGGGGGAGAGGTTTAGCAGTTGACAAGGATAAAGGCCAGCGCAAAAGGTGGTATCTCTTTGGAATGCAGCAAAACTTGCTGTCATGACAGGTTGCAGACACAATTACACACACACACACAACCACACTCAGCCATTTGCTGACACACACACTCAGGCATTTGTTGACACACACACACACAGACAGACACACATACACACACACGCACACAGTTGCCAGTGGTGGGATCAGAACTCCTGCCTATCTACAGATCACTATTACAGTACTACGCAGTTACAAGATATGCCACAGAGATTACACATTCCAAGGCAGTCAGAATGCCCTTCTAAGATGGAGGACAACAATAGGGATACTGACAGTCACGATGTACATAGCTGTAAACCTGTGTGTTTAACGTAGGTGCCCATTACAACTTGTATGCACAAACAAGACACATCATCTGCAGGTAGTATATAGGTAGGCCTGAGAGGTATAGCTGTAGCACAACAAGAACCTGAACTGGAGTATGCCCATCTGTGGAATGGACAACTACTATCACTGTACAGGGTTACAGTGATCATGCTTATACACATAGAATCACAGAACTTGTTTGGATGCATTGACTCCAATTACACAAGGTGACAGTGGGCATGCTCATACACTTAGTAGCACAGGGCCGTTTGGGATGCAGTATGACTACAACTACACAAGGTTATACTGGGCATGCTCTTACACTTAGTAATAAAGGGCTTGTTTGGATGCACTGACTCAAATTACACAAGGTGGCAGTGGGTACGCTCATACACTTAGTAGCACAGGGCTGCTTGGGATGCACTCCGGTTCTAACCACAGAAGGCCACAGTGTGCATGCTCATACACTTACATGTACAGAACATGTTGTAATGGACTCCTATTGTAAACACACAGGTTTACAGCTATGTACATCTTACCTGTCAGTATATATGCACATCATACTGGTTTACTACCAGATACCTGTATGTGGCCAGTAAATGATATATCTGTGTCTGTGCTGTGTGATACACATGCATAAATGTACATGAAGTACTGACATATATATATATATATATATATATATAGTATACACAATCATGCATGTGTGGACGTGACAGACATAGGTTAACTGGGACACACAGGTGGATGCTACCTACAGCATGTGTCACACACCTTGCTGCCCTGAAAGGCATACATTGATAGCAGGTTGTGGACAGTGTCATTATATATGGAATAGTGGCATGTGCAAGCATAATGTGCGAGCCACATTGTGTAATGGTACTGAGGTGCAGGTGTCAAGATGACCTCTCCCGGCTGTGTTAGTAGTTGTCATTATTAGCAGGACTGCTGCACTAAGTATATCTCACATTGGTTATATACACAATGTCTGCTGCTGTCCATCACCTTACATGTGGCATTTGCTACCAAGCACATTACTACCACTCGCAGTGATGTCATGGTACGAGTGGCAACTGCTAGACCAAAACAATGAGCCAATGTCCTGCTGTTATTATGAGGTTGTCCAATGTCTGTCATTCCGGGCTGTCATGACTGAATGACAAGCCTTCGACACAGAGCACATGCATCCATGTTTCAAGTGAGTGTGGATAATACCTAGGTCGGATTTACCCATATAGTCGCATTCCAAGGCAAATGTCCTACACACAGAAGTAACACCCTGACACCTACAAGACAATTGCATTGGATGCTTAAGCTAACCAGTGCTAGATGTGTGGCTTTTGTAATCCATTTGCTCAATTTAGAACCTACAATGGGGAATACTGACATCTGTGCAGTGAGGAACACCTAGCTGAAGGCTCTGTAGTGCACAATTGCAGTACCACAACATAACTCAGATCCAGACATGTGGGCCATAACACTTGTATGGATCATTCCAGGTGGTGGTGTCCACATATTCATAAAGACTGCTCACATGTAAAGACCACTACTCTGACATAACTCATCACAGATGAGTCAGGTACAGGTGACAGTGGCAAACGCTGCATTCTAGGTTGTATCCTCATATACATCCACCACCTTGTCCCCAGACTACTAACACACATCCATATTTGGTGTGACATAGTATGGTAGACCACCAGATAACCTTCGATTGGTGGACTATACCTAGACCTACATCAACTGTGCAAAGTACCCATGTACAGACACAGCTGCATAATGTGTTATGCAATACAATAATACCACTGTTTGTAACTAGCTCAGTTGTACACATACCAGGGTTCCCCTGATATTGTCAGCATTAACACAGTTGACTGTTGCTGTACACCAGTAAACAACACCCTCATGGCTGGATATGACCTAACTGTACCTGCTCTGGATATGTACATCCCACACTCATACAACATAAATGACATTACCATAGCTTTCGTTATCCTTTCTGCATACAGGTGGCTACAGTCATTACACACATGCACATGGCAGATAGCATGCTAACAGTACATACAGTTATGTTAACAGAGGTAATATTCCCTCTCTACTGGTCACCCATGACCCCTATCATATCATACAACAACCCATGTGGCATGTATGTCATTAGACATGTCCACCTAATGCAATGCCTACAAACATACCCAAATAACAGGATTATAAGACCTATACAAGGCCTGTATTGACAGACTCAGGGAAATCCAGCTCTGCTCTGTATGTTCCAAAGTAGTCACAGGTGATATGTTCATGACATGTACAGCCATGTGTGCCCACAGTTCCTACATATACCCCATGTCAACAATTGCAAGCCATGCATGCTGTGTGCTGTCTGGACATTAGCCTTAGTACCACAATTGGGGTGAGATGTTTACAAGCCACAGACCTCGCACATGCTTGAATGAGTGTACTGCCTAGCTCTAACAGAGCACATTGCTTGCACTCTTCCAGTAAACATGAGGTGTGTGTGGCAAATATGATATGCTCACTGTTGACCATTACAGTGCCCTGGCTTTACCATGGCACTGTCAAGTAACAGTTTGTAGGAGCATGACATGGAATAATGTTGTGTGTGTCTTGCTGATATGTGCTGTTATCATATATGTACACTTGGCTACTCGGTGAAGGTGGTTGTGTCCTTCCAGTACATGAATACAACATCCATTATGGTGTAATGCTCAGCTATGTTTCACACACGGCGTGGGGAAGGTGTGGATTGTATCCTCTTGACCTGCTACTCCACTTACTGATGTAGACCGCATATGTGTACATGTATTGATGTTTGTTTAGATTCCATGTGTGTGCAGTGTCTGATGTTTGAAGGTAACTGTTGTCTAGTACATCATGCTGTTGCAATACAGCCTCAACATTGCCAACTGTATATCGTGATATGCTCAAAGTACAGTAAGCTGTACATGAGGTATGGACAGATGTTTGGACATGACTACTTAGTGGTGGGGTACTTTGCAGATGAATGATTACTGACAACAGCTCACTGGTGTGTTATAACCATTCCTGCAATAAACTTTGTAACTGCTAAGGTCTGGTTTTGTTAATTGAAGTGGAAGACAGACAATGTAGAATGCAGTATGGGTGACACTGAAGGCAAACCTCTTGACACCTGTAACAGTAATACCTCCCCTGTGCATATATTGTCCATATATTAGCACAGTTAGCAAAGGAAAGAGTACACTTTGTAGCGAATGCGATAGTGCTGTACTTCTGTAATACCTACCATGAGATAGGCAGGTGTTTGTTTCACAGTACTGGCACATATGTGTGTGTGTGTGTGTCCATATATGTCACGTATGGTTGGGAATACATCCCACATGTTTTTCACTCTCCTGAACACTGTCGTTGACATCAGTACAGAGTGAAGTGTAGAAAGAAAGGCATAGGCAGCTGGTTGAACCTCACATATGTCAAGTATCTGTATGTGTGTGACATACGTGTTTATCTTTGTGAATGCCACAGTGTGTGTGTGTGTGTGTGTGTGTGTGTGTGTGTGTATATACGGCTGTCCGGTCCCTGGAGTGAGACTGTATTTTACCATCGTGAAATGTTAATGCCCCCTCCCCCCGTCCACTCAGTGCAGTCTAGTATCCCTGTTGATATCATCAATCTTAAATGGGCATTCTAACCGCCTAAGATGTACACCCCTAGGTGTGACTTTTTACATAGCCTACTGATGAACCCCCATCCCCACATACACTCACTGCACTGTAGTATCCCTGTTGATGTCCTCTATCTTAGGCCATTCCAACTACCTGTACATGTGTAATCTCTGTGGCGCATCTTGTAATTGCTTAGTACTATAATGATGATTTGCACATAGGCAGGGGTTCTCATCCGAACACTAGCAACTGTGTGTGTGTGTCAGAGTGTGTGCTACTGTGTCTGTGAATCCCTGAGTGTGTGGATGTGTCTGTTTTTGCATCCTGTCATGGCAGCGGGTATTACTGCTTCCCAATGAGAAGCCACTATTTCTACTGGCCTTTACCTTTGTCATCCGCTATACCACTCTTTTACCTCCTCCCCGCTCCAGGTAATTATATCTGTGATGTCACCCACTATGGATGTGACGGCTCTGAACACAGTAGCTTACTACACAGCTGTCATGCTCTTGGATCATTAGAACAGTAAACATAATTGAAACATGGGAGATTATAATGGAGATGTGGAAGCTACAGAGTGCATGCAGGTATTGTCATACAGACCTGTAAGTAGTCAACATGTACATATGGGACACTAACCGCTAACACTGACATCCCCGGCACATGCAACTACACCTGAAAGAGGAAGGCAGAACATCAAAATCAGCATGCTCTTAGTGTTGTTACACATGATACATACTGTCAAACGTACAAAATGCATTTTAAAACTGTAATACATGGTATGTCTGCTGCCTGTCAACACTACACAACAATATTAATCTGCAATTGTCTACCTAGTATGTTCAACATGTGCATCAGACCATATGAGCATGTCCCTGCACCGATGGTGTGGATGACAGGGATGCGACACAGGCATCATCAGATGCACAGGGTGATGATGTTTGCCAGAGGCCTAGGCTATGCCATTGGATGACATCATGTGTGTGTGTTAGGGCCTGTGATATCATTGGGCATGTGTGGATGTTATACGTGTGTGTGTTGAGGTGCCCTACATTTGTTTTTGGTGTGTGTGTATGCACGCACACAGGTCTGGCATGTGGCTGGCCTAGACAAGGGTATTATTGACAGCTGCAGACTGTACAAGGCAGGTTTCACAGTTCACTGTGTCTGGCCATGTGACCTGCGCCTACCAGGGGTTACACGGGCACTACCAGGCAGATGTCCAGATTGGGTACTGTCTGATGACACACGTCCACTGGAATCATGTCCCTGTTGGGACCGTCCAGGACCATGTGCACGTGGCCTGCTGTGTCCTGGTGTGGACTGCACAACACCAGCTGCACTGCTGCTGCTACCACCACTATGGGAGCAGGCATGTGCAGTAGCATGTTCACGTAGACCCTCAATAGGTGATGTAGCTGACCTTCGTCCACATGCCCAATGCCTCACTCCCACCAGATGTTCCAGCACAGGCATTCCACGCTTGAGGATTGACATGCCACGGTCAAGGACTCCCACCAAGTCACCCAATCATCCTTCCAAAACATCTGCAAGATGACGGTGAGCATTTGCAATTGCCTGGATGTTAGTGAACGGACAGCAGAACTCTGAAGCCTCAGACCTTCTGTGCTGTGTCATTCAGCACGTGTCTGTGCCTCCATTACAGTCCGAAACATGCATCTGGTGACACCAGCTGATGTGATTTGTCTCACAGGGGCATGTTGGCTAGTGGTCCTCCTATGAGCAGCACTGGGCACATGCCTGTGGGGGACATCACCAGTCAGTTGACTGGGATCATGGTGTGCAGGCACATCTTCCATAATCTCCACACTTCCCTGTTCCATGCTACCACCCACCAACTGTCCTTCCTGTATGGCCAGTGTTGATGGGGTATGTGTAGGCAGGGGAACAGTGTGCGAGGATGAGGGGGATTCGGGTGAAATGGCAACCAATGGCACAGATTCAGCCCCTGACAACTGTGCCTGTGCCTCAATCATACTTTCATCATCACTGCTAGAGTCTGTGGGGACACTAACATCAGGTGGACCGTAGGAGGACAACGCACCTACATCAACACCTGTGAGGGGAAGACAAGAACTGTGCATTACAAGTTATACCACACACACACACACACACACACACACACACACACACACACACACACACACACACACACACACACACACACACACACACACACACACACACACTATGCACCCAACGGCATGCAACATGCAGGTGATATGCAGATGGCATTCAGCTTAGACAACTATAGTGGTAGTTATCATACATCCCAGAGTTGCACACAACAGCATGCATGTGTTATAGCAGACGGCATGCACCTTACACAATTATAGTGGTGGTTAGCATATATACCTGTATTGCACCATTTGTGTTAGTAGCTTATGCACCATAGCTGCAACACAGTGCATGCACTATGCACCATTGCACCACACTGCCATGGTGTTTGCAACATACACCACATATTAACAGTCCATCGCTGACCTTTGTACGTCTGCCACTGATGCTTTATGTTGGCCACTGCCCCTATGTGTGAGGACATGAGCAGAAGGGTATGTTGACTGAATACTATGTTTGCCTGAGCCCTAGCTTGCATATTTCCCCCAAAGAAGTGCATGTCTGTTCACCATTATTCTGCCTACCACTGAGCTGAGTCTACAGACATTGTGCATGTGGCTGTACACACATGTCGGTCCCTACTTTGCAATCGTACCACAGACCAGCACAGGTTTACAGTACACTGGCCTGATGTGTGGTGTATGACCTTGCCAATCACATGTAGTATGACATGTCTTCTGCTGACGTGTTGAATGGCATGCATACATGTGTAACACAATGGTGTCCTTTCCAATCTACAGTACGGTAATGGTGTCCTAATGCAGGGATGTGTTATACTTACATGGGCCTTCAGCTGACGCAATGTTGTCTGTCTGCTCTACAGATATGCAGTGACATACTGCACATTGAGCTGATGTGCATAGCCATTGCAGGGCATCATGTAGCTTCACGATTGCTATACAGTGTGAGTTACTGACACAGTTCATAGCCATGACTGTGTTCACATACAATACATACCTAATGTGGAATGTGACCCACGTCACTGAGGTGTATACACACTAAACCCTAATGTGGAATGTGTGACACAGGTCACAGAAGGGTATACGGATGTCACCCCTGCACATCTGCAACCATATTACTGATGCCTGGCAACTATGCCCTCACATGGCTAACTTAGCAGTACTCTATGTCCCACATGCCATCTGTGTACCTCACACACATGAGGAGCAGGCATGACAGTGATGTCTGACACCAGCAAGATGAATGTACTGTATCTGTGGCCTGATGTGGTAGTATGTGTGTATGTTGTGCAACACATGTATGTATTTGGACACTGTATAGGTGAATGCTTTCATGTCATGACACACTCAAGATGTTCAAGACATGTTATGTGGTGGTTTCATGTTATGCCTACACAAGCTGTGCACAGGCCTGTATGATTAGTGGTTCACATCTGCAATATCACCATTACACAAAGGCCATAGTTGTATTGTGTCAAGCCATGTACAACAGGATGTACACACATGTACATCACTTCTACTGTGTGTGTTGCTTTATGTCTCTAGCCATCCTCCATGGCCATGTGTACACATGTTCTGTCCAATGGTTGTGATGGCCATCTGTTTCACATGTCAGTGTTATCCCATATGACATAAACCCATAGATGTCATATGCTCCACTGAGGACAGGGTTATGCAGACAAAGGGTGGTATATATGGGATGTGAGACATTCTGTTGAGCAGGATAGTTGAGCAGTGTTGCAGTCAGCCCACTACATGTCATGGACATGTCAGATAGCACATGACATTGTGTGACATTCATAGCAAGGGTATAATCCACAAGGGTGTATCCTGTGGGCCGGTCATACTCCAGCTGCATCACATTTAGAGTGTGTGCACACATATGCTCGCTGTACAGTACTGTTTGTATTCCCAACATGTGTAATGCTGATATGTAGTACCTGTCCCTACAGCGAAACACACCACCACCATTGTATTCACAGTTGTCCACACATCTGGCAATGACAATTTGGAAGGTTTAGTGTAGGTGTTTCATATAGTCTTCAATTGTTTCACATAGGTAACTACTGTGATGCATTGCAGGTCTGACCAGTGTCTATTAACAGGACCACCATACATTATGTGTACGTGTGTTATGGCAGATAGCATGCAATTAATATGATCTGTGCATTATCAAGCCTGGTAAATAATGACAATCTCACCTGACACAGGCTGCTGTCACTGCAAAATGCCAGAGGTACCTAAACAGGAGTGTCACAGCAGTAAGATCTTTATCCACACCTGTGTGATAGCTACAGGGTGCAATGCCCATGTTACCACATAAGCCAGTACAATACACTATACTATGGAGTATGCACATCTGTGCATACATAGAGTAACAGACTATAGTATGTGGCATGTGTGCATGGATGCCTTGCATATGATGTTACATTACATATTGTACAGTGACACATGTAACTATGTGAAATATAGTTGTGTTATATGTGCAGTACTGACTTACCAGGCAACTCCAGGCTTGGTGGTTGAGAGACACCCACCTCCACAATACCAGTTAAAGCTTGTGGATGGAGGTCTGCAGATGTCCCCAGGTTGGCCAGTAGCTCCTCGGTATGTGTGAGTGGGGGCTGGGTGAGTGGCCCCCCCCACCTGTTGCACCTTGTTCCCTGGCGATTGCATTAGCATGCTGTTTCGCCCATTTTATGAGGTCAGTGCAGTGTCGGCGCACCTGCTGATAGGTGCGATTGTGACCACCAACATCATTTACCCTCCTGCAAAGTTCCTCCCACAGGGCATCCCGCTACTGTGCATCCTGTGGCACATGGCTGAAGAGTGTTGAATGGCTGTCGAGGAGGTATGGGATGAGGACCTCATCCTCCAAGTGGGCGTACGCTGGCAGCTTGCTACGCGGCATACCTGGAAGACATAATGATGGAGACAGGTCACAGTAACTCACAGAGAAGTACAGAAGTACAGCTGAACATACATGTGTATCACATTTAGTAAGATTACAAATAAGTCTTTGCAAATCTTCATGACACTAACACCACTGACATGTTTAAGTCACACATATTTGACACTTACTGGTGAAGTGATGTTATCACCCTATATGTGTGTCATGTCATGACATTGCTCATACTCCATGTGGATGTTGTCTTGACGTGGGCATGTCTATTTGCCTGTACTGGTGTCTTTACCTATCAGCACATGCCTGGATGTGTTCACATTAATGCACTCTACCTTAATGCTGTGTATATGTCACATATATAGTCATACATAGCCTTTAGGGACGTGACTTGTGAACCTGCAGACTTGCTCACATAATGTTTTACATGTATGTGTTTTGCCATATACATCTACATGGTGCTGTACACTGTGTAGCATTCTGCCATGTATTGCTGGTGTTGCACATGTGAAACACATGGGACAATAGCTAGCTTGATGGTATTTGCAGGGTTGGGTATCAACTATAGCATGTATGGTCATAGTGAACTAGTAAGCTATATGCCCTGGGCCATTTATGAGCCTAGACAGACGGTTTACCTAGCTGTAGGCAGCAGACAGGTAAGTTTCAGTGGCCATTTCAGGCAGTGCCACTGAACTGATCCACAGGGTTACTGATATATTTGGCATGCGGTCTTCACACCATGTCACAGAGAGGGGCGATGTGCAGCTTCACTGGACAGGGATGCATAGTATGGCAAGAGTATGTAAATCATATGGGACAGAGATCTGTCAGGCATGTTGTGATCCTTGTACTAGAAAGGTGGATGTCCATGAATTATTTTTTTTATTTGGGATCAGGATGTGTTACATGTAGCATGTCAAACATCTCTGGGTTGGACATGGCTTTATTCAGGGTAGGCTGCATGCTACATAGTGGAGCTAGGGATTGGGAAGGGCAGTGTAGGCCATCTACACATGGGAAATATCCCTTAAAGGAAATATGTGATCTATTATGGGTCATATGAGTGTTGAGTATGGCTGAAAAATTATCTTTATATTCATGGGTGGCACCCTGTCATGATTAGGGGTGTCACATACGACTACCTGACTAGTGTGGTCAAGTAACTATCAAAGGAAAGACTACTGTCCAGCTGCATCCCATACACACACAGTTGCCATTACGTTGACTGCTGCCTAGGTGGTAGTTCATGGGTACAGGATTTTTAACATAGGGGATGACAGTGCAATACTTAGCTGTCAGATTGTGGCCATACATCACACACCACACATCTGACACACAAAGGCCCTTCTGTATGTTGCATGCAGCACATATTGAGTCAACTTTTGCTCCTAGTTCATAGTCATTTGCAAACATCAATAGTCAGATGCCTTCTGTGTTAGTCTGTGTGGTATAGATAACAAAGTGGGGGAGTACCAGGAATGAACCCTGTATTACTGTGGCTAGCACTGGTTTGATGTGCGTGTATTAGTCAGACACCTTCTGTAGTGTCGGTTCTGCCAGCAGTCCAGTTGCCAACCACTCCTGTGACATGGGAATATACACCTAGTTTACTGAGTGTAGCTGGAACACAGTATGGGTGATGGTGTCCTAAGACCTGGCAAGGTCATGATGTGCTGTGTGAGTCAACCTTACTGTCATCTACATCTGTACTGAGTACATCAAATACTTTGATCACGGTTCATGGCCTTACAGACTAGACTCAGCAGGGTAGTAGTGCACTATTTCCCATTATCAATGGTGTCTCCCCCTTTGTGGGGTGTGATAACTGTTGCTGTGCACCATTCAGTGTGTACACAGCCTGACATGGAGCTATGATTAAACATGATGTGTATGTGGAGAGCTGACTGTTCTTGCATTTGTGTAGGATACACCCTGGGATGTTGGCAGGTCCCATGAAAGCTGTATGTATGGCTTTAGAGAGTGCAGCTTGTACCTGCATAGTTGTTATTACAGGGGCTCTGTAGTGTACTTGGATATATAACTATGTGGACCTGTTGTGGGGGAGGTGGGAGTGGGTTTAGGTTCTCCAAGACCTTATCTGGATGAGCAGGTGCTATTTCTGTAAGTGAAGTACTTCCCATGCCATAATGCTGTGCCATTACAATTAATGACACAGGTATAGAATACTCTGTGGTTGGCCTCATATGTGGCTGATTAGTTTTACAGTAGCTTTGTGTGGTTTTGTATGGTGTATCTGCATCTTACTGAGTCTGACCAGGGATCACCCACACTCATATGTGTTCACTGTGTAACATCTGCAATAGGAGTGTAAGATGTAGGAGACTGTTGCCCATGTGTAATAGCTGCTTCATAGGTGATGGCTTACACTATCTGATTATATCCTGATCATGTTGATAGTGGCATCAGAGTCTATTGATACATGACTCTGTTTGGGGAGTGGGCTTCTGTGGTACAGTTTAAAGCATGGTACCACCAGTTTGTCTTCTTGTTCGTGTTTGGTTGAATCTTGGTTCTGTTTCAGTGGCACAATCACTGCACGTATGTGACTGCTTAAGGTTTATTTGTATAGGATTCAGCGTTTGCACATGCATTGTCCATCTGCATGGGTGCTATGACAGTCACCACTTTGCTCTTAGAAAGCATAACATTGGCTTTGGAGACTGACTATGTGTAGCATATGGTTAGCCCTTTTTGTGTGACTGTTGTGATCCAGGTCATTGGGGTTGATGGAATCCAACATGCATTTTGGCAGGTGTTGGTACATGAGGAGTCTTCCCAGTTCATAATGGAATAGTTGAGAGTAGCCATTATTATGGTTTTCTGTCTCAAACCTAATCTTCCCCATTACAGCACATTATGACAGTTGGGAAATCCGTGGCATGGTGGCTGATCTGTTGCAAGGTGCAATTTGAATTCCACTTTGGCACAAAGGTAGTTGCTCAGCATAATGCATCTGAAGTTATGCAAGTGCAGCTAGCGTGGGGGTGTACATATCCTTCAGGAATATGGACACACCTGTGGCCTGTGTGTTCCAATAAAGGATAATCAGCAAGAGGTGAGGTATGTGTTATAACATGGTCATGCAGGTGTGCACTCCAGAGCATTGAAACATGTCTCAGCCAGTGCACAGATATGTTCTCCATGTTAGGGATTGACATATGTGAGTCCATATAGTGTTTCTGACATGTATCATTGTGTAGTGAGACCCGCAGTTTATTGCTTGACTGTCCCTGTAACAGCAGTGGACCTTCACTTGAACTGTGCATGATGAAGGCACTATAGGGGAAGTATGAGCCCTAGGCAGTATCCAGATTCCCAGGGGTGACAGGTGCAGGCCCTGTCTGGCAAAGCATCACGATCTGTCAACCATGTTATTCCAGGAAGACAGATACTGGATACCCTTTGACTTGCACCACTACGTTAGACAATTGTGGAATACAATCCTTTTGTCCCTGTACTGTAGCATCATTCTGGCCAATGGCAGAATGCTACCCAGGCCTTGGGACATACCTGCATGGGCTACAAGACCTGACAGTTCCTACATGTGTTTCCATGCAGTCCAGGATACTGCATCACAAGTCCTGCACAACAACATGGAATATGCCAGAGCCATGTGTATAGTTCAGAAGGTGGTCTGAGTGTGTGGGTATGTGGCTAAACATGGCAGACAGGCAGCTGACAGTATGTATGCCCTCGTATAGGTTGGTGTGTAACATAGTGGTAGAGTTTGCATTCACAAATGAGTACTGTTGGCATGTTTCCGGCAACGTGTTCTGAGGTGTGGCACTATTATGCAAACTATGTCATACAGTTTGTGTATTTCGTTGTCTGTCTCTTCCAGCTTGTGAGATCACTTGTTTGGCCAGATACTTAGAAGCGTCTGTGAATGTGTGTGATTTCTGGTAGTGTGTGTGGGTGTCCTTACTGTGTTCTGGTAAGGGTATGTGTTGGTTGTGATGATGAGATGCATGTGTTAACCTACACCTTATGACTGTCCAGTTCAGTTATGGCTGTAGACTGGACTGCCTTCCAGCTTACCCCTGTAGCTGCATCCCAGACAATGTGTGGGGTGTGGTGTTAGGTGGGTTTGGCAGTGTAAATCGCATAGAGATTACATTCCCCCAGGATGGCCACATACACAAAGCTGACACTAGTAAACACCAGTAGCTGACTAGTGGACATGCCTGTATGAGCATTCGGTGCTACAGGTACCAAGTACTGTATTTAGTTTACTTATTGCTTATGAAGATGTTTTAGACAGTGATGCTCACATGTAAATATTTGTGTTATGGACGTGACAACACTGGCTATTACGGAAACATTGTAGCTACCTTTAGCAGCAATCCTCTTCTGAGGAGCACATCACATCCTGATAGTTGATTACAGATGATGTGTCTACAGGTCTGTTTCCTTCTCTGGGTATATACTCACATATCCACCAGGACCATGAGCTCCGTTGAGCACAGACACCCACTCCCCAAACTGAGTCATGTATCAATAGACTCTGATGCCACTATCAACATGATCAGGATATAATCAGATAGTGTAAGCCATCACCTATGAAGCGGCTATTACACATGGGCAACAGTCTCCTACATCTTACACTCCCATTGAAGATGTTACACTGGAGTTACAGATGATATGCAACCTGTTTCATTACCAGTGCTGTGCATTACCTTACATACAGTATGTGCAAGCGGCTGTTAGGTTGGCAATGAGAGTTTGGGCTACACAAACCTGGTAGTTCAACCAGTGTGTCTCTACTCTCAATATCCACTCTATGTAGGTGCACATAGCCATTTGGCCCAGCCCTGTAACAAGGGTCACTACACATTTGCATAACATGTACATGCACAGCTGTTATTGCTTGCAAGCGAGAGGTCCAGCCTTGTATTAACATGTACACACGCACAGCTGTTTTTGCTTGCAAATGATACTAGAGAGGTGGATATTACATGTGTTATGTGCATGAATAGTTACCTAGCTCTTCCAATTATCTTTGCTATCATGCTGCTAAACTGTCAGATTAATACAAGTGATATGTATCCTGTTATTGAGTATTGTAATTGCCAATAGACATAACTAATGTTTGAATAACATAACAGAAATGCTATGTGTACATTACACAGTTATTGGCACAATATCCCACAATGCAAACCATATTTGCACAGTAAGCCCACCTTTGACATGTTCATCTTACTTATACATCCATACATATGTTACAATAGATCGACATATACTATCCCCTGTTATAGCACATACCTGTTGGACCAACCCTGACACTGACAGTGGCTGGAAGCGAATTGGTGAGTTCCAAGCCCATATTATCCCTTGTGGTGTATGAGGAGTTTGCCTTGTGACCTACAGCAGTACACACATAAAATACTACAAGCATTACTACTGCTCAACAATACATAGCTACAAGATAGCTATTTCCACTATATGCATTGATTACAGTATAATTCTTACAGAACAGGTACTACATACACAGACATACTACATGTTATACATACCTTCTTAGTAATTGGAGGCGTTGTTGACTAGTATAATACTCATTTTCGGTTTGTCTTTCAGTGTTTTGTACTGTCCTACAGGTAGATACAGATGGTGTGAATGTGTGACAAGGCAACCTTTTATAGTTACAGATCAGTAACATGTGCTATCCCGATAATCAATTGGTGTTCTTAAGTAGCTAATTACATGCACATCAGCTGCGCTTCTACTGCCTTAGCCAGTACCATGGCAACAGTGGAGTATAATTGAGTACTCCACTTGAGTGTTGTCTCTTTGCCTTACTTGTGAGCAATAAGGCCTGGAAGTGTTGTTTGAAATCTATTGCAACAGTTGTATGGAGACGAACAGTAATATATTGTGTGTAATGCCTAGAGGATTTGGTCTAAATGTGAGTACTGCTGTTATATTTCTGAACATTGCTACTTGTGCAGGGTTTGTCTGTACCTAATACTTCTGCATATGATTTAGTCTGGCCACGATGTTTGACCAGCTAAAGGCTGCATAGCTATGCATATAATGTTAGGGGGTTTACAGTGTGCTTACCAGACATATTTAGTTTGGTGTTACTGTGTATCATACTGTGCTGATAATCACTACTCTGTAACACTTCCTGGTGTATGAACCTTTCAGCCCTCTGAAATGGGATTAGTTCATACAAACCCCGTAACATCAGCAGCTGTTCAATTGCATAACAGCAACTATTTCACAAAGGGCCATGTTAGCGTGTCTGTGTCCAGATATGTTTTCCAGCAGATGTACAGTAGTTGAATAATTGGTTATAATATGACAGTATGTATTGATGTAATTATTTTGGTTGTGGGGTAAATGTTGGTGGGTGTACATAGCACACGCAGGTGTGTAGGAACCCCTTTTATACAACTTCTGTATGTGTGTGGGCATTCTTTCCCTATGTGAACACCTATCCCTTAGTGGACTAATAGTATGGTAATTGCAGGCTTATTCATTAAGGCACTGTTAAATGCTTCCTGTATAGCATGCAGGTACTGTTAGTCCTTGAATCCTTTTGGCAATACATTGGAATGTAATAAAGTGTTGCTAAATGAAAGCTGTCTGTGTATTTCTGTCATAGATATTTGCAGTCATTGCAGTTGTGTTGGTGACTGTGTCCATAGAACATATTTGTAATAGTGTATTGGCATTTACTCTTCATATGTTATGTTCATATTGTTTGGGGGGGGGGGGCAGAATGTGTGATTGCTATGGTCCATGTTATACTTAGATATAAATACTTTGGATGCTGTCTACACACATGTATGTATGTAGTATGCATGTAGTATATAATATATATTATTGCATATGTTTATCTGTACCTCCATAGATGTGTAGATGTTTTTAACCTATCTGTATATCTACTTATATGGAGATCTGTCTATATCGACATGTCTCTATGTATCTCTCTCTGTCTATATGTGTATATGTATATGTGTATATATATATATATATATATATATATATATATATATATATATATATATATATAAAATATGAGCATACACCTTATCATTGGGTACATGGTGGCTTGTCCTATTTCAACACATTCCTCCCTTTTGTGTTTTAACCTGTCTGCATACACAAGTGGGATAGGTACATCTCAGGTAGCTTAGTGGTAGGTTACTCTGAGGATGAAGTACATGGCTGCAGGTTCTAATCCTGGAAGGTGTTATTATTTTACCTATCAGATTAGACACTGGTAGGGAAAGTGTGAATGATGCACATTTAAGTGGTTGTAAGCATCTTTGCCGTGGTCTGCACGACGTTAAGCAAAGGTTAAACCTGTGAAGCGCTTCTCTGTTTACTGTATTTAAGCTCCGCTTACCATTATGCAAACCCGTGGAAACCTGCTTACAACTGCTTAAAAGTTCTTTAATCCACCTGCATCCAACAGCCCTTATTCTAGCCCTCAAAATAACTTAACAGCCCTTGCAGGTCTTGAACCTGGGACCATGAACACCACAGTCACTGACTTTACCACTGAGGCATTTGAGATATGTACAAATGTTATGGTGTTTAGAATATACATTTTACTACAGGCATTCCTCACTACTAAAAACAAATGTGACAGTCAGTTGGTGTACATATGTCTGATACATGTTAATGTTCATATGTTTGTGAAATTAGGTGTTGCAGTGTGACATGACAGGGTGTATTATGAATGAGAAAGGTTCTTGTTTTGTGTCCTTTTTATATTGTCCCCATAATCTATCTATACCCCTCCAGTTCACTTATTGAACATCTGACCCAGGCTCTCCTTGATGCATGATTTCATTACCCATCATTCCTCCCCCACCCCAATCTTCACATACACAACATCCATCCCTTCTATGGTGAATTAGGTTAATATTAATAGTTATAATACCAGAGCTGCATGTGTTTTGTGTACACTTCAATTCCTTTGGATTGCTTCTGTGTCACGAAGTGTGTTCATAGATGTTTATATGTTTATATTGTTTGGGGCTTTTCCCCTCTGGTCTCCACTGAAAATGGGTAATTTCTTACCGAGTTGGATTAACCCGGTTAACAAATGTGAAATAAATAAATATATGGCTATTGATGTAACTGTATAACTTTATATCTTTATATTTATATCTATGTGCAGACATCACTGACATGCATATATATATATATATATATATATATATATATATATATATATATATATATGTATATATATTTCGTATTAATTTTTAACAGTAATACATATGTAGACTTGTATGTGTTGGTTCACAAACTACAGTACGTTACAATGTGACTGTCCCATTTGTGGTCATTACAGTGGAGTGTATATGGTATAAGGTGTAGTCTAAAGACCGTGAAACATGTATACACCTCAGATGGCTTAGTGGTAAGTCCTATGACTGTAGTGTGCATGGTCCAGGGTTCGACACCTGCGATGCTTTAAAAATGTTTTTTACTTCAGAATAAGGCTCATTTAAGCAGTTGTAAGCTATGTTTAAAAGTGTTTGTGTAACATTATAGCAGTGGTTAAACACAGTTAAACAAACTTTATAACGTATAACCTGTGCGCGCAAACACGGCCACATCCGCTAACTACTCAGGATATATACATTTCAGTGAATTAACATCTCACTATGTGCTTACATAACATTACATTGTCTGTTGACTTTACTCTCCAGCACACATGGGTTTATATTGGTGTTTTGAATGTTTATTATACAGACGATTACTACCTATAGATGCAAGCTGTGGTTAAGGTATACTTTTTAACATGATAAACATCCCTGACTTTATTGGGATTGGGACCTCGAATGCACAGATACTATGCAGATGCTGTAACCATTACACTATTGACATTAACATTGCTTCTGCCTATTTCCTATTTAGATGATTTCTATGTGTAAGCTAGGCTAAGCAAAGGGCGGAGTCCCCCAAACCCACTGAGCTTCACTTACTCTTGAAATAACAACATATAACAAATGTAATGTGAGACAATACATTACATTCCTAACTACATTAGGCATAGCCCCTCACTGACACACTTCAAGGGAAACCTTGTGTGAATGGGTAACAGAATATACACCCCTGGGATCATGTGTCCCAGAACCATACAGCTAGGGGGTGGGGGAGCCCATCCAGTTTGAAAGCTGCGAGACCTGTTGGGAACATTGAATGGTGTTGAATTGTCACATTAACATGCCCTCTTTAGATCACTAAGTGCCCCTATCACCCTCCACCACCCCAGTCTTCAACAGCTTCCGACAACTCTGCCTGGAATTGCTTCATTGGCTATGCTTGACAGAGGCTGAGTTACTTCATCAATGGTGCGGAGAAAGCCAACACACTGTAGCTGTGCTTCTAATTGCCCTTTGGCAGATAGGTAGTAGGCTATCTGTGAACCTCTAAAGTGCAGCCATCACAGCCGTAATATGTGAATAAACAGACTTTCAGATCACAATATACAGTGAGAAATCACCATGTAGTCAGGAAACTGTTAAGTACAGCAAGAACATACAGAACACTGATACTTAGTCACTCCAGAAGCCTATCTTGGAACCTAGAAGACTTGTATAAGTTTAAGGCTTTCTATTGCTTACCAGTAGGTTACCTACAGGAGAGATGAGAAACAAGCACAGATGGGAAACATGCATGCAACAATACCATACCGGCTTATGTGTCAGCCTTAGGCTTTGGAATACTGGCCATGGCTATTGGTGCCCCCATGGTGCCTTTTTTATGAGAGTCTCAAAGGTGAATACCAGCTCCGTAAACAGCACAATAGCAGAATCAATGAGGGTTATGCTACTCAACACCAGGGGTTGTGATCACAACATGCATGCACTTACAGCACTCCTCAGGATGGACAACATCAACATCTGTGCAGTAACTGAGACCTGTCTTAAGGCTGCTGAGAGCACACCAGCACTACCAGACTACAACCCGTACCACACATTTCAGCCACAGAACATGGACTGACACAGACATGGAGGGGGTGTATCCATATTCATCAGGGATACCTACACCTCCAGGTTAGTGGGGCAGCATGATACCTCTGAGATCATCCATGTGCAGCTAACATCAGCCACAACTGCAGTGTAAACTGTGGCCTGCTGCAGATCACCCTCCATGACCCAGGACCACCATTCCACCTACCTGGAGACAGTGGAGAACATGACAGTCCTAACGCACACCCTGGCATTGGTTGATGTGAACTACCCTACCATTAACTGGGAAACTTACTCAAGTACTCATTTCCAGGCCCAGCACTTCCTGGAATTTATCACCTCATATGCCCTGTATCAGGTGGTAACCTCCCTAACGAGGGGTGGAAACATACTACAAGTGGTCATCACCAACATGGGCAACAGATGCACCAGAGCAGAGGTTTACCGGTCACTGGTTAGATCTGACCATGAACTATTCACTGTTTCCACACACAAACATCTCCCCCACCCACAGAAACCACAGTGTATACCTTTTCTACAGCTAAATTTACACTACTAGTGACAGGAGTGTGGGGTTTTGCAGCCCCCACGCTAAGGGGAAACACTGCTCAAGATACAGACAGATTTTCAAATGCAATCTGTAAGCACCTGCACGGATGTATGGATCATGCCATCAGTGGTAAACCAAGACTCACTCCTCCTAGACAAGGACACCAGTCTGGTAGACCCCTGAAATAAACAGGCTATACTACAGAAGTAGGACAGTGTTCCAGACAAACAGCAAATCCCATGAAGGGCAGACACCCGTGACCACTATTAGTATGATACATATGTCCCTCATGACATCATCTAAGGCTAACATCAGCAGGAAAATACGCAAGGATTCGAAAGATAACCCCAAAGCCTTCTTTGGCTATGTCAAGGATCTAAGTGGTGACACACAGATTTGCACTGTGCAGCTGAAATATATATGCTGACTCTACTGATATCGCCAACATCCTTGCAGATACTTCACCCCCTAAAGAGACCTCAAGACTACCTGAAAGGTAGAGTATCCCATGCATCAGAGACACACAGGTGGAAATGGCCCTCTCTAACGGCAGAACACAGCGTCAGTGGAGGCAGATGTTGTCCCAGACTGCATCTTGCAAACTGTACAAGACAACCTCTCCACAGGCTACATGCCCATACAAGGACACGTGACAACGCTTATTCCACTCCATCAAGGTGGAATCACAGCTGACCATGGTAACTACCACCCCATAAGCTTGACTAGCCTGGTCTGCAGTGGTATGGATCGCATCCTCATGGCCCTCATTAACAAAGACATTGGTAACCTCCAAACACATGACCCAACCCAGGTCAGCTTGGTTGAGTGCAGTTCATGCCTACTGAACCTGTTTGATGTCTTACATGCAGTCACCAAGACGTTAGATGAGGGGAGAGGTGGTTCACACATACTACCTGGACCTCGCCAAGGCTTTTGACAGCATGCTCCACTAAGGTATTATTGATAAACGCACCAGCCTGTACATACGCCCATACATCACAGGCTGGGTTGCCAATGGGCTTACACATAGAACCCACATGGTATGACTAGTGGTCTCCAGGTCCAACTCTTGACCAGTCATGACTGGTGTCCCATAGGACTCAGTCCTGGGAGCCCTACTGTTTGGCATATACTTCTCAGAGGTACAGGCAAACACAGGTGGACTATGGCAGACCATGTTTGGCAATGACTGCGAACTGGGAGCCATGATTGATAGTCTAGCTGACACAGACATCATTCAAGGGGCCTCATAGAGACTGACACAGGGTGTCAATGTCATGGCCTCCAGCTAAGTGCCACTAACTGCATGGTCATTCCATTGTGGAATATTAAGCACCCACATATTAACACATAAGTAGCAGCCACTTTAATACGGACGAGGTAATGGGGTATCTGGGGACTAAGGTAGATAGTGATCTCCCCTTTGACAATCATATCTCCAAAGTAGTTAGGACATCCTTCTCTGTAGGCCATCTGATTACTAAAGGGTTCCCATCTAGACATACTGGGGTTATAGTGCCCCTTTACTCATCACGCATCAGTCCCATCATAGGGTATAATAACCCATTTGGGATGTACCTCAGAAGACACTTCCAACAGCTGGAAGGACCACGAATGTACCTTGCCAAGGGGATTACTGGCCTCAAACATATGCCCAATGCAGCCAGATTGAATAAACTCCTGCTTTACTCAATGGCATCTTGCTAACCCAGAGATGATCTCTGCTGGCCAACACAGCCATGTCGAACTCGGGCTTAATGGATATGCTCCACCTATGGGAATCCATGTCACAGTGAGCCACACACTGTAGTGAGCTGAACCTTTCCACAACAATAACTGAAAGATGCTGGAGGGACGGATTCCTGTCACAGACAGTCCCCATACTTTGGAGCAACATCCCTAACTACATTATACAGAGCCCCTCACTAACACTCTGCAAGAGAAACCTTGAAGAGTGGATGGGGAACAGTAGATGCACCCCAGGGATCCCGCCATTGGCTCTTCTCCACAGAGGGACAGTTAATGAATCAATGGGGTGGCAAAAGCTGACACATTTTGGCTAGGCTTATGAATGGCCTCTGGCAGTTGGCCAATTACCTACCTATGAACCTATAAATACAGTATCAGCACATGCTGATAGCTTAATTTACTGTTCAGGTGTTGACTTACCTTGTGCCAATGGCAGTTATGTGTGCAATAGTTGAGGGCTGCCTATGTTGGATGCACACAGTAGACTGCCTATACATGACAATTTACAGAGAGTCTTGTGTGTGTGTGCCATCCATTTTTACTGTGTGTGCAGGTGGAGAAAGGTGTCAGTACCTAGGTGCCTACACTGTCATGGGCATACTGGGCGCGCCTCTGTCTGCTTACTGGGGCTGGCTCAGGGTGTTCATGGTCTGAGTATCTCTGTGCCTGTGGGGGCCCTTGGCAATGGTGGTGGGCTGTGAGGGCCTTCACCATTCTGTCCCTGCTGCAGCTGTTTCTGCAGGATCATATTGTGTAGCATGGCACATACTATGAAGATGTGGTCACACGTTCCTGGAGAGTACTACAAGGCTCCACCAGATATGTCCAAGCAACGGAACCATGATTTCAGCATCCCAAACACACGCTCTATGATGATTCTGGTTTGTGTATGTGCCTCATTATGGTGTTCCTGCATGGGTGTGTGTGCATTTCTGATGGGAGTCATCATCCACGGTTCCAGTGCATAGCCAGTATCCCCCACCAGGTGGCCGTTTGGGATGTCCCCCCTGGCAAATAACTGATACAGCTATAAGGCATGCCAGATGTGGGAGTCGTGATAGCTTCCAGCTCACACATCCATGATAATGCCCTGGGCATTGCACACAACCTGGCAGTTGATGGAGAGGTATCCCTTGCGGTTTATGTAGCGCCTACCCTGCTCACCAAGTGGTGACTTGATGTGTACGTGCGTGCAGTTTATTGCACCCAGTACCTCCAGGTATTTTGCCACACGGTGGAAGAAACACATATTGCTGGCCAACTCCTCCTGCGTTCGGGGAAGTATATGTGCTCATTGGCATATGGTAACATGGCATCCAGGAACTGGTGTAGTACCCTGGATGCTGATGCCTGTGAGATCCCCATGATATCCCCAGTTGGTCTTTGAAAGGTATCTGTAGCTAGCATTCTCAGGCTTACACATACCTTCTTATCCACTGGGATGGATTCCCCTCTGTTTGTTCTGGCTCTGAGGCGTGGCCGGCACAGCTCCACAAGTTGCTCTAGGATGTCTCTGTCCACCCTGTAACGCTCTACTATCTCCAGATCATGTAGCATCTGGTAGGTTACCCTAGGTCTGAACACTCTCCTCCTCCTCTGGTGTCTGAGGTGATGGTGTGCATCATCCTCCACACTACCTTCAGTCTCCAACACATGCTGGTGGATCAAAGCTATGGCAGCCCCTAACATGTACATACTAAAAGTTCCCCGTCTGTATACACCACTGGTGCAGCATGTATGGCAATACACAAATGTGTGTGAGGTGCTTTCACACTTTATACTATTGTGCTATGGATGCTGCTGATGTTATTGGGTGTATATGATCTGTTCCAGCTGCAGATTGTCTTAATTATGGGTTTTACAATGAGTACTGCAAGTGTGAGCCTTTACTGTGGAGTTATGCTTGCCTGCCTTGAATAATCTGTTGCCCTTTAATTCACTTTTAAACCTGGATCCCCTCCCATTATCAGGCATGCATCCACCTGCCGTCTTTCTTGTTTTCTACTTTCCCTACCCAGTCATGGCAAAATGTGTCTTGTAGCTGATATACTGCAAATCAGCTTTGTTCTGCTTTGACACTTTTTACTGTTTTCTTTGCAGTACAGCCCCTCCCCTTTCCTGTTCTGCAGGTAGCTGCTTGCAGCCTTGTTAGCGGTTGTCAATGGCCCTCTGTAGGCTCCTAGGTGTTAATTAGTCATTTGTACTCCAATTTCCCTGCTGCAGCATTTCCTTATTTCTTTCCTATATCCTTCCTGTTTCAGGTGCAGTGCGTGCCGTGCAAACCCGTTTAACGGGTTTACGCACGTTTTCATCTCTGCATATTCTGTTACCGTGTGTACTCTCAGCTAAACAAAGCTATGGCCAGTTCAACACACCCCTATCCTGCAGCTTTGCCTAGCTAAGGGCAAACCGGTTTAGCAATGCTCCAGTGTGCTTACAGCAATGGTGACACACCCCTCTCTTGATGTCATTTCTATCTCAAGGGCACACCTCAGTGTTATAACACTACGCTGTGAGGTGCATCCTTACACCAGCGGGGAATCTGTGATTCACTATTACTCCTCTCATTTGCATGGCATTGCCTACTAATTCCTAGCTACCGTGCATAACACTGTCACAGCCCCTTAGCAACCCTTGCGCCAGAGTATGGTGTAGCATGCCTGCCATTGGCTATTATGGGGAAATCATGATATGTGTTACATTGCAGTTTTATTCTATATTTTTACATTTTCCTTGCGATCCCCTTTGCGCGCTGCTGCCCTGCTCTTCCACGTTGCGATAGTGCAACTATATATATTAAATGTTAATTTTATATTTTGTACTTTTTTTATGCCAATGGCTATATATTTAACTATTGGCATATATTAACAATATAACACATGTGTTTGGTCAGCTGTCATGGCTCCGATTTTATGTCTGCAAAAATGTAAACCGTTTTCTACAGTTTACATTTCTGCATGCTTATACTATGCCTGCACCACTTCCTGGATCACTACATACCTTCATTTGCATGCCACACTGCTGCACATGGGGTAATTAGCATACAGGGCCCAGGTGTTGTGCGGGCATAGCGTACGCAGGTAGTGCATGTGGGAACAACTTGTACCTGGATTGCTCGGCGGCCATATTTGGTGTTAGAAAGCCGACGTTAAGCCTGCACCTGGTGCAAGCTTTATGAATCCTGGGGTGAGAGTATTATAAATTTTGAGTAGAATGAAATGTGCCTGTTAGATGGGAGTAGGGAAAAAATGTAACTGCTTTGTTGCCCACCGCTTCCTTTGAAATAGGCTAATAAACTAATAAAAATAAACACATATGAGTATACGACCATCTAGATACATAGCTGCATATACGACCTCCTGGCGTGCCGGCCTTGTCGGCTATAAACATTTTAAATTTGCTTATAACAAATAACATTTTGGATGCATTTGGACCAGAGCTGGATCAAGGTTAAATGGGGCCCTAGGCAGAGTAATGGATCAGTGCCCCCCAGAGCAGCCCCTCCTGCAGCAACCCCCAACCCTCCCTGGAGCAGCCCCCTCCCCGGCCATTCCAGTGTTTCATTACTTGGCTATTTCTCCCAAGTTACCATAAATACTTTTCAAACCTATCAGTGTGCATACTGCTTTCTTATTTACTTCTACAATGATTACAGATATTGAAATAAAATACCACAGACACTCATAGCCATTTGCTGAACAAACAATACAGTCTCACAATGAAAACAGACTTAGCATGAGCAGTAAACTTCTCTGTCCTTGAAACTCACATTTGTTGAAATGGTATTAAAACCTGCATTCATTTGGCCAGTGAAGAATTAAGTTTACCTTTAGGATGTTTTCAATCCATAAGCTCCGTGCACACATATTTAGGGCCATGCACACACGTATGTTTTTATTCACCTTCTTGGTTGTATTAAATTACATTCCTTGTACAATACAGCACCATTTGTTCGAATGTGTTTTAAATTTGTAGTTTTGAACATTCTTTCAGTAGGCAATGAAACAAAACGTATGAGCAAATAATGACAAAACTACCCATTTCAGAAAATTTCAACCATAAAAGGGCCACTCAGACATCTGTCATTACAATCCACCAATATCAGTCTGTTAGCACAATCTCTGCAGACTTAAAAGTCATCCAAATAATTCCACATTAAAGAGAGTTGTAACTAATGAAAAGTGTGCTACCAGCAAACAACTTCATATTTTAGTGTTTTATCCACAAATTCAGTGCCTTCTGCACTTGAAGAATTAAATTGCCTATGTTACATTAAAACAAATTGGTAATATTGCTGTAGGGAATGACTGACAAACTGACAAGTTCATAGTTACTAGGCATCTCATAAAAGGAGGGCATACTCAGGAATGCAAAACCCCTGCCCCCCTTAAAATGCACCAAATAATCAGTAACCAAAAGGGCATTGCAATACCAAGACTCCGTCTACATGGTGTGGGAGTAAAATCCACAGCCTTCTGTACCAAAGGCAATTATGCTACTAACACTGCTTTCAAATTCTACAGTGCAAACAGTGACTGCCATTTGCTAAACAGTTAGTTGCACATTGAAAACAAACTTGGCATGAGCAACAGTAAACTTCTCTTCCCTTGAAACTTACAATTTCATGAAAATGCACTGAAACTCATAATCCCTTGAAAATGCAATGAAACTCATAACTGCCCGAAAAATTTACTGAAATTCAAAGTCAAAATTCCGTCAGCAGTCTGGTAGTTGATGTAGTGGATTCAGGTTCTTGTGTCCACCAAAGCTCATAATTCCTTCACCAGTCTGGTAGTTAGTGTAGAGGATTTGGGTTCTTGTCTACACTGAAGCTTACAATTCCTTCAACAATCTGGTAGTTGGTAAAGAGGATTCAGGCTCTTGTCTCCTGTAACCAAGTTACAGGGTCAAGCCTGATGAAGTTAATTGACTAACCTGCCTCACCCCAACTATTATTTATTTTATTATTTATTTACATTTGTTTACCAGGGGATCTACTGGACCAGGGTGAGCCCATTTTCAGTAGACACCCTGGTAGAAAATCTCCAAAAACAAACAGAATCAAACTACAGAAATCGAGCAGCTATGGTACAGAACACTACATTACAGAATAGGTGATGCAATAAAATAGATAATATACTAGTTATACAGAGGTTAGATTTTAAGTATGCAAGCCAAACAAGAATACAATTGATGGCATGGGATAATAATGTATGTGTGAGCAATACAGTATTCCAGTTTTACAATAGAGAGGGAAAGATGGCGAACAGCAGATTAAAGATTCTGAGAGTAAGGTATAGCCTTAGAGCTCTAGTTATATAGGCATCAAGACTGAATAGAAGATAGAAGATATGGTGGGTAACTGATATAGTAAATTATGTGTGGCTGGGTGGCACATGTAGGACTTAATAAGTTGGAAGCACGGAATGTATATATGAGGAGTCAGAGCCATAAGTGAGATGGGGAAAAAGTAGGAAGGCTAGGAATATTGTTTTTTTTTTATAGTCAGTGCTGGTACATGTACATGTACACAGCCAATGGGAAAACAGGTGTTTCAGCGAAGTCTTAAAGCATTCAGGGTTGCTAGTCGAACAGATTGAAGGAAGGAGAGCATTCCATATTAGGGCATTACATATCACAAAAATAGGGATAGATTTTAAATATTGCTCATTTTAGCTTAGTTGCTAGAATAACAGGATTTGTGTTAGCATGCATTTTCCGAAGGTTATGAAGTCAAACTCATATATATATATATATATATATATATATATATATGGGTCTACTTCATATGACTGACAGTTCATATGACTGACATTCATTTGGTCGACAGTTCATTTGGCTGACAAAAAGTATTCAAGGCAAAAACCTGGGATTTGCCCCCCTCCCCACTGTTGTGCGTCTGTGGAGTTGTTATATATAGTTGGGGGGGTGTGGGGGGCCAAGCCCCCCACCTATACATTTTGTCAGCCAAATGAACTGTCAACCAAATGAATGTCAGTCATATGAACTGTCAGTCATATGAAGTAGACCCATATATATATATATATATATATATATATATATTTATATATATATATATATATATATATATATATATATATATATATATATATATTATTTAGTGACTTCATTCCTCTGTGAATTGCCAGAAAACCACAAATTTTATGATAAATAGACCAAAACTATGAGGCTAAATCTGGACAGTTGAGAGGTATTTTAAAAAGACACCCGCCTACCTTCTCTCGCACAGCAAAACACACACACATGCGTAGTTTCTCATACAGAAACAGAACAGCTAGTTTAAATTACATAAATATGCAGGTACACATTATTCTCTCTCATTCAGAAACGAATGGAACTACTAGTTTAAGTTACACACAAAGACACACACACACACACACACACACACACACACACACACACACACACACACACACACACACTTAACCTTCTCTCTTACCTGAATAGCTATTTTACAATTCCGCACACAAGTGTGGAATGACACTACATCCGTGGTGGTGGGCATGCATACGATGCACACATGGTCCTCTTTAAAGAAGAAGATATTCAAAGAGCACTGTCCTTCCCAGTTCTCCCTGAATTTCATCTTGAATCAATATAAAATTAAGTGGAAAAATTCTCTCTAAAAACAACAATCAATAATACCCCAATTTACTAAAATTCTCCTAGGATAAGACATTCACTTGAATCCTGGCTCCACCTATCACAACCAGTGTCAAGACAATTCCCCTTCCATACAGTATTCTAACCCCACAATAGCCTATCCCCCACTCCAGTAATCTGACTTTTGCAGCTATAAATTTTAGAAGTATAAGAAATGAAATTACTGAACTACATGCCTGGATTACCCAACACAGACCTAATATTCTTAGTTTAACTGAAACTTGGCTTAATCCCAGCATAAATGGCTCCAGCTGTAATATCATCCATAATGACTGTATAAAGAGGAAAGGTGGTGGTATTGCTCTAATATTTCCCAACAACTAGCACATTTCCCCTACAACAAACCAATACCAAAATTCAGCTCAGTAGAGCTTCTCTTTTACTTTCCTGAAAATAAACAGAATATGCATTACTGTCTTTTACAACCCCCCTAGCAACAATACAACTACACTGGAAGGTATTCTGCACTGGATATCCATAACAATTCAACATGGAAAAAATACTAAGTGATGTCAGTATCATTTGGTTGTACATAATCTCTAACCCTCCTTCATCTAGTTTGAATTTATATAGTTTCACATAAGTAATCGAATAGTCCCACACATTATAGACATCAAATTCCTTATTAGACTGGATCATAGTGTCAGACCCTAGCAAAATCATCACTTCAGGTACAATATCAGATTCTCTAATGATCATCTCTCAATCTATACAACCAGACAATCTCACACATCCACTAAAACAGCATATTTAAGAACAACACGCAATATGTCCAAGTTTAACCCGTAAATATTCATTACTAGCCTATCATCTATTAACTGGAACATTCTAAAAATTCTTCCATTAGATGATGGTGTAAATAAATTCAATACATCCTTCCTAAATATCCTAGTCTTGCATCCCCTAGAAGGACGAGACTAAAAGCAAATAATGCACTTTGGCGATTCAAAATCAGTAGAATGCCAGTGCAGGATAAAGGCAAAGTGTGGATAGAATGGTAAAAATATAAAACACCACAATATCTCATAAAATCCAGACTGTTCCACAACCATATAAATCAAATAAATGAAAACAAAAACAATACTATAACAACTTTTAGAACAATAGTAAATGCAACCCTATTTTTTTGTCACGTGATTTAAGAAATCTTACATCCTGGCCAGAAATTCAACTTTAACCCCCATCCCAATAACCCACCACTCAAACCTGCAATAGAATTCAACCCATTTCATAAATCCTCACCAAGGATTCCACAACATCTAAACTTCACTATGCCCAACAGTCACATAACACCACATCCATTTCACCTTCAAACCTGTGCTCACATGCTATATAAAACTACACTTAAACCATGCTGTACTTCAACTGATAATCTTCAAAGGGAGTACATTAAAATAGCAGCCAAAACCATTGCCTATCCTGTCTCAATCCTTATAACTAGGTTAATCCAGTAATCCTATGTTCCCTCTCTCTGGAAAAAAAAATCACGTTATCCCGCTACACAATGGAGGAAATTCAACAGAGAAATCGCTAACTTTAGACCTGTATCAGTATTTTCAACAGAGAAATCGCTAACTTTAGACCTGTATCAGTATTTTCAACAGAGAAATCGCTAACTTTAGACCTGTATCAGTATTTTCAACAGAGAAATCGCTAACTTTAGACCTGTATCAGTATTTTCAACAGAGAAATCGCTAACTTTAGACCTGTATCAGTATTTTCAACAGAGAAATCGCTAACTTTATACCTGTATCAGTATTTTCAACAGAGAAATCGCTAACTTTAGACCTGTATCAGTATTTTCAACAGAGAAATTGTATTTTCAACAGAGAAATCGCTAACTTTAGACCTGTATCAGTATTTTCAACAGAGAAATCGCTAACTTTAGACCTGTATCAGTATTTTCAACAGAGAAATCGCTAACTTTAGACCTGTATCAGTATTTTCAACAGAGAAATCGCTAACTTTAGACCTGTATCAGTATTTTCAACAGAGAAATCGCTAACTTTATACCTGTATCAGTATTTTCAACAGAGAAATCGCTAACTTTAGACCTATATCAGTATTTTCAACAGAGAAATCGCTAACTTTAGACCTGTATCAGTATTTTCCTGCTTCTCCAAAATATTTGAAAAAATGTGTTCAGAAACAATTGCTAAACTATCTCTTGTAGAAAGAGCTCCTATCACCCACACAACACAGCTTCTGCCCCCCCCAACACAGCTTCTGTCCCCCCCCCCCCATAGTACTAACACTGCACTTCTAACCTTTGTAGGTACTGTCAATAAAGCTAGAGTTAGTGGCAAACTAGTCTCCTCCTCTCAACCCACTCTTCTGTGGTTCAGAAGCTACCTGTCCCATAGGTATTAAGATGGCACTCCACGCTCTCACCTTACCTCCCAATCACCACTGCTGTACTACAAGGGTCTGTCTTTGGACCTGTCCTCTTTAATATTCTCACCAACTCTCTCCACACATGCACACACCAGGCATCCCCAATAAAATATGCAGATGACTTCACACTCATATGTATATCATACAACTTGGTATGTCTTTAACAAATTACTCTGTAAGCTTTAACAGCCAGTGAAACAGCTTTGTAGCTTATGATTCATTCTGAACCCCCCCCCAAAAAAATACTTCTTTTTCTCCCCAAATCCCTTTCATTAAAAAAAAAATAAAATGTTAAATTATCTTTTAATAATACAACCCCTGAAGTCATTGTTCATAGCAAATGATAGTGGATGATAATCTTACATTCAATATACAAACTTGAATTAAAAAAAAAAAATCACCAAAAAGTAGGAATGCTTTACAGAGCCAAAAACGTTCTCACCAACACAACTAAAACTACACTTGCCACTACCTACCACCACATCTCATTACTTTATGACACTCCTATCCTTACTAATCTCCAAGCATCACAAAAAGCAAAACTTTAACAATGCTATAATAAAGTAGCTAAATTTGCAGTAAATACCCTTTTCAGAACTCACCAGTGCATAACACTAAAAAGCATAAACCGGTTAGATAGGGTTGGGAGGGTGGCCTAATGGTTAAGGTGTTTACCTTACAAACACAAGGTACAAGGTTTGAATCTCACAGGGGATAATTGGCTAGGTTTAAAATGGCTCGCAAGGGCAGTTAGCCTAGTACTAATCTATGAATCTATGAAACTACTCCATCATCTAACATATACACAGCTTCTCCCCATATACAAAATTAGCATCCATATGCTTGTCCAGCACTAAATACCGTTGTGCACAATTATGTTCCCACTCAGTCATTATGATACAATGACCAAAAATTCCTCTTTGTGTACAAACCTATCAAATCTGCTGGGCATGGTGTGTACTCTTACAATGTTGTTAAGGATTAGAACTCATTACCTGTATCCATCAGGTCAATAACCTCTCTGCACTCCTTTAAAACTATTCTGAAAAGATTTCCTAGCCAAAATCTGTCTCTTTTTTTTCCCTCAACCCCAGAATAAACTGTATCCCTAAATAAGAACAAGTACCTTTTCATACCATATACCTCCTTACTCCCGTTCTTCACTTACTCCCAAACTTCAATCAGTTTCTCTCCCATGACTGTCTTATCTAAATATGCCTGTTTTTTCCCCACTTCATATTACAATTCTTGTTCACATTACACTAATTTGCCTTTAATGTATAAAAACTGTATCTATTCTTAACCAGTGTTATCACATTAAGTTTAATTTGGCATAATTCTTTAAACTGTAGATTTTTTTTATTTTTTGTATTATATTATTTTTGAAGATTGTAAAATTATTGTTCTTAAAATGTTTTGATAATACTTTGGAGCTTTTTTCCCCGGGCATCAACTGAAGATGCGTACTTACTCAGTCAGACTTTTCTGATAATCTAATATCAATAAATAAATAAAACTCTGTATGCCTGGGTTTTAAAACACATTTTAGTTGAAATTTGCATATTTTTCTCAGTGCAGTACAGAATTCATCAGGCATGCGCTAGAGTTCATTTTTGCCTCTCTGAATATCATAAAAGTGACTTCCAAGATCCTTTTAAATGTGTTTATACTTTCCATATCTTTGATTGTGAGGGATACTAAACAAAAGATTGAAGCACACATTTTGAGCCACACCTCAATGAACAGAAGTCAACAAGCTAAATCAGTGATCCTGCAATTCAGCATCAGCTCAGAAGACTGCATACCATGCAAACACTGTCATCAGTTCTATGAGGAAGAGTCACTGTGGCAGTAGGAAGGGCAAAGTAATTGCAGCAACTGTATGCAGGCAGCTCACTAGTGCAGAGGTTGGCATAACCGACCCTTTAGCAAAGCGTAAGTGGTTTGGGTCTACCTGTAAGTTTGTCTTATTTTGTTTACAGCATGCAGATTTGTTTGATAACATGACCCAGATTTTGGGTTTTGCTTTCAAAAAGTATTATCAGGTTAGTGAGGCCATGACCATTTTTTGGTGGGTGTAATACAGCTGCTGTAAATCTAATACTGTGTTTTAGACAGGTGTGGAAGCTGTGTGTGTGTGTGTGTGTGTGTGTGTGTGTGTGTGTGTGTGTGTGTGTGTGTGTGTGTGTGTGTGTGTGCGTGTGTGCGCGTGCATGCGTGTGTGAGGGGGGGTGCAGCTGTTGTACTTTATCTGATCATGGTGTTCGATTTTGGGTGAAGTTAGTGTGGTGGCCATGGTGTGGGAATGCGGGTTGGTTTAGCTAGTGATCAGGAGAGGGGTTTGGGTTTGGGTTTAGGTTTAGGGAGTGGTAGTGGACTTTTAATTTTAGGTAGCAAGGAGGTGTTTTAAGTTTAGGGATCGAGAGAGCGATTGTGGACTTTTAGGTTTAGGGTGTGCTAAGGTGGCTTGCAATTTCAGTAGTGACTGGGTAATTTTGGGTTTAGGGTAGCAGGTGGGTTAGGTTCTATACCTAGAAATGGATGGGAGGTTTAGGTTTTGGTAAGGCTATGTAAAATTGCATGTTGTGATGGTTATGTAGGATGATGGGATTGAGCTAATGGGAATTAAGCACTTGCTTTTTTGAGCAAGTGAGATCAAACAGGTGTATTGCAAGCTTGTAGCATATGAGCATCTGTAATAGACCCTTTTTGTTTATAAAAATACATCAAATCTGAAAAGCTTCTTAGAAAACAATAAAAGTAGAAGTAATTCTATAAAAGATACCAACAAAGAAGGTAAAACATTTGCATGTCATGGCTGCAGACATGGAAGTACATGGCCTGCAGCCTTTTTATCATTACCTTATTTACAGAACAACAGTGAATACAGGAACATTTACTTGTGACAGCCAAGGCATAATATATCATACCCAGTGCATGACTGGTGTCTGATATTATATGATATAGTAAACCAAGTATAAAAGCAAAGACTATCTGAAGTTGTTAAGACAGTGAAGAATACAGACAAAAGAAATGCATTATGCAAACATAGTAGCATGTGATAATTTCAAAATGGTTGCTGTTTTACTTTGGCAAACATTAAAGCAGACATCAGCTAAGGTGATAAATATGGTGTGTTTGGAAGATACAAACTTTATGTTGAATTTGTTTTAATGCATTTAACTTTCCAGGTTTAAATGAGACAGTGTTATTTATTTTTGTTTTAAAGCAAGACCACTTATAGTATTAGTTGTGTGTTGATTAGTTGCTTGTTTAAAAGTGCCTGCAGGTGTACTTTCTTGCAGGAATCGTTTGGCATTCTTGGTGATTATTGTTATTATTTTTGATTGTGATAGTCATTTTGATTATTACAGAGTTATTACAAGTCAAAACAGACCTGTCTGTAGCATAAGTCTGCTGGTGTACATTTCAGAACAACTGGTTTACAAAATTTGGACAGTAATTATAATATACATATGAGTTTGCTATTTTAACTTGATTATAATTTCTAGCATTGTTTTAAAAATGTTTACTTTTTTTGAAAATAATTAAAAAAGTACTTACTGAACTTTGGTGTTTTAATAATGGCTGTAGTACTCAGGTGCTTTACTATTTTTTTTTCATTTACTTAATTTCACATGCGGCAGTTTTTAAATCTGTTTGATTGTTATAGAAGTATAGATTACATATCAAAACCGACCTGTCTTTGATGTAAGCCTGCTAGTGTAAATATCACAACTTCTGATTTGCAAATTGTTTGTTTGTGTCTTTCGGCTTTTCCTGGTTAGGGGTCACCACAGCAGAACTCCGGTCCGCTAATGATTGGTAGTGGATTTTTACGTACCGGGTTACCAGCCCTGACGCACAACCTTCAACGAAGGCACACTCCATTCACGTATGCCTCCACACAGAAGACACTCTAGCTGAGAATGTTTTTGTATAATTAAAAGAACAGATTGCCACCCATTACTGCTTGTTTATTGAACAGATGAAGCCATCTGAAACCTTGTAAAGTAAATTATGCACTTAATAGTCTCTGTCTCCGTATATAAACGATTTTCTTTGAAATGACTATCTGTGTTTATTACTTTTCATTGTGAAATTTAATGGTGGTGTGGAGCTGTATTAATGTGTGTAATTTGCATCATGGTAAGGTTGTGGCTGTCTGCTGTGATATTTTTCAAAGCATCAAGCAGGTCTGATATGCAGCATTATCTTTAGTATGTGCTGTTGGTCGGGGAGCCACTTAAACTGCACGTCTATGAGCTTTTGGACATTTTATTTTGAGTCTGTTGCTCTAAATAAAACTATGAAGTGTTATCATTAGCCCATATCATATCTTTTTCTCATGCAGTTTAAAAGCCTACCACATCCGTCCATATTTTAGCAATTGTAAAAAAAAAAAAGGGGTCTCCATTTGGGCTGGATTCATTAACAGCTACACTAAGTGGACAGAATTCTGAGTGAACAGACAACAAAAATATAACTCCCACCTTCTTCCTCCTAATTGTAGGTTTCCTACTGATTTCTTCTAATATTAAATATTAAGGGGGTGTCATAAAGGTTACCACAATGTATAAACTATGTGTACATTTATCTTACTGAATAGACAGTACAAAAATCTGGTAGAGATGTTCTTGAATACATATCGTGTACAATTAGTGCAGGTGTTCATGAATCCAGACCGGTGTCACAAACTATTAGAACTTTCTAAAAGTACACCCTCTAGTCCAAAATCAGCAGCCCCCCCCACTTACACAGAAATGCACACAATTGTATATTCACCCATTAAGATTTAGTGTATCTGTTAATATACTGTATTCTCATTCCGTAATTTCTGTCAGTTTGCATTTGCCCTTCCCCTCCCACAAAAAGGGGGGGGGGAGTGGTTGGCATAATGACTGTAACTACTAGGAAAGAAAATCTTTCCAGGCAGAAACTAAAATGGGTCCAATGGGATCAATATTCAACCCTGGTTAACAAATTCAGAATGAAATAGATAAAATTGAAGTCAGTGTAATTTTCACTCTAAACAAGTTCTTTAAAATTTCACTCTTCACACCTACCACATCAGACTGCTCTGTTAATATCATATTGCATAGTTTCATAGGTCAGTACTAGGCTAACTGCCCTGAAAGGCCTTTTTAAGCCTAGCCAATAACCTCTGATCCGAATTAAACCCTATACTTCTACCTTGGAGACCAGGAGCAGCTGGTGATTAACTGTGTATATGAATATGTGTATTGGGAGGGGGCAGCAAAAATATTAAAAAAAAAAAGGTTTGCATTGATGTTAGTTCACTACTAGTATGGACTCCCATGATATTTTCTCTGCTGTTAGTGTTACTTTCCCCAGCATATCAAGTTTGCTCAAGAATGCTGGACAAAGCCAAAATAAGTTGGGAGGACAAACAGCCAAAATCAGGGACCGAGTTTAATACTGCTTGTATAAATATAGAAATTTGCTAGAATTTTTCTAAAGGATATGAAGACTGAAACTCAAATGTCTTGTCATTATTTAGTGACCTCAATCCTCAATGATTTGCCAAAAAAACTACAGATTTTAAGAGGAGCAGACTAAAAATGATGTGCAAAAATCTGGGAATTCTGTGAAATTTTGGGCAGCTTAGGAGCCCCAACTAGGAGATTTATATAATTTTTATCTTCTAGTTGATTTTTACAGCATTTCATAGTTTATATGCTCCTCTTTTCTTGCCTAATACCTTAACACTCTGAGGATATAGCAACCCAGATTACGCAAATTCAATGTCAGGTAGTTCAGGATTAATGACAGGAGCAGTTATTGAGCTGCTTACTATGCTCTAAGGGTTTGATTCCCTCAGCCTACATCTGCCAAACTATGTGCTTTTGAACAAGTCACTTAACCAGACAGTGCTTTCAGGCTGAGTCTGGAAAAGATCCATGTGGATCCGTTTTCTACCCAGCTTAACAAATACAAACAAATAAATAGATAGATAAGTGCCTTGGGTCCTGAAGAACCACTCTGGGCAGAATAGGAATAAGCAGCTGATGCATCCTCCACCATTCTGGGAGGTGGGAAAGGTTGTACTGATTGGTTGATCACCACCATCTAAGCAGACATTTGTATGCGCTGAGCATAGCAAGAACTGGGGGACATGGACTTAGTGGTTCCAAGCCATCAACATTAGCCTTCATTGGAGTAAATGGGGCAATAAGAATGCGTGTAGGGGAATCATAGAGTGACTCTGTGATGATGATGAAGATGCTAATGTTAGCCAGCTGGGGAGTGGTTACGACCTTACAGGAAAAATGCCCTGCTGTCTGCAATGATAAGGGATTTCTTGTGGGTCTGTATACGTGTTGTTGGAGTGCTAAGCTAGTTAGGCTTTAAAGTTGTCGGGGAGGTCTGTTGTCAGCATTTGGTTTCTCCTGTGGACGCTCGAGCAGCTGGTTGGAATTATCTGTAACACAGGAGTGGCAAACCATTTGTAGGGAAATAGGGTGCAAGGAAGGCTGGTAGTCAGAGGATCTTCATCATCATCAACCTATTTTTTCACCATTTTCTAAATGGGGTTGGGGTGTTGCCATCTTTCTTCCTTTTATGCCACTCTCCTACTTTCTTCAACAGTCATGCCTGAATGTCACATTCTGTCAAGCAGTCCTTGTTTCCTCCAGCCTGTCACTCTCAAATCTTCTTTACCGCACCATTGTCTGCCTTACTGCACATTTGCCAAAACCACCTTAATCTGTTCATTTGTCTTTCTCTGGAATTGAAGACAGTTTGGCTTTGCACTCATCTCATTTCTTCATCTATCCCATAATGAGCATCCTACCACACGTCAGGTACTTATTTTGTATCACGTCTAGCTTTCTCAACTCCTCTGTCTTCATTGCCTGGGCTCCTGCACCTTGCAGTAATACTGGTCATACCAATGTTTTGTACACCTTACTTTTCAGCTTCTTTGCCATTCTGTCCCACATCACCTCTAGCACTCTGTGCCAGTTGTCTGCAGCCCCCCCTGATTGTAGCTTTGACCTTCCCCTTCAGACTCCCCTTATCCTCACCCACTATTTCCCTTCTGTCCCAGTTTCCAGCTTCTTCTGATTTCCCACATTTGCTGCCACGACAATTGTCTAGTTTGTACTTAGTTTCATCTCATGCACCTTCAGTTTGGCATTCCATTCCCTTATTTGCTTGTTCGGAGTCTGCTTGTGATGCCGCATCATCTGCATACAGCTTTGTTGTTGGTCTATTCCCTCCAATACATTTGTTAATATAGGCCATCACCTGTAGGAACAGCAATGGGCTCAGAGTAGAACCCCAATGCAACCCCACCGTATCTCTCAACTGGCCAGATTTATGCCTCATATTTATGGTCTGTTCCTCATAAAATTTGTGGATCTCTGGGATGATATGAGGTTTGAAGTCACCAAATAATAACATACATTTGAGTTTCAGACTTGAAATCCCTCACAAAAATGTATGTTGATACAAACACTAATACTCTAGCAACTTTCTAAGTTTAAAAGAGCAATATGTAAAATCTGTCCCTATTTTTGGGCCTTTTTCCACCGTTTTGTCAGACTTTGTCCAGATTCCTTGCACTAAGAAGTTGTGAGGTAAGAGTTACCCCACCCACACTGGGAACCCCTCTGTGAGTCTAAACACTGTTTGTACTTGAGTCATTGGATCCTCTTACATAGTCTGCACTAATTCTATGAATGTTTCCTGGACTTTGAACCATCGGAGGACTGCCCATCAGCTTTCTTGGGACTTTGTCATATGCTTTCTCCAAGTCTAGGAATGCCCAGTTGGACTTTTGCAACATCTCTAGGTTCGTATTAATTATCTGTCTCACTGCAAACATTGAGTCAGTTGCGCTTCATCCTAATCTGAATCTGAACTGCTCATTTTCCATCTTACTTTTTACTACTCTACATATTTGTTTATCGCTCACCGTTTCCAGAACTTTCAGTGATACTGTGGGGGTGACTGGGTAAAGCAGACTTCACACCTTCCTGGAAGACTGCTTACTCTGTTTGGATGTTGTCAGAGTGAGTAGTTAACTGCCATTGATATGAACCGAATGGGTACAGTTACATTGGAGGAAGACTGACTGTTGGCAGGTGGATGAGGCAGACCATACAGAAAAAAAAAATCGCTCTGTATATTTTAATTAAGAACTTGGGGTCTTCAGCTGTATTTTTGGTCATTTTCTTGCATGTTTGCATTCACGGTTACAAACGTCTGTCCACTACGACCTTCATAGTATTTCTCTTGCTCTATCTGTAAGCTATTTCAGTGCCTGAATATCTCTGTGAGAAGTTTCATTGATTGCTTCTTGCACTGTTTGTTTGTTTTTCAGATCTCCCCAGTGTTTTTCTTTTTCTGAGAGAAAAACATCTGACCTGTGCATTTGTCCGAAGACCCACAGGGTAATTGGCTTAGAAGCCGGCTTGGAATCATTTAATTTATAATGCATCACTGTTACTTTCTTTTTGGATTTAGTAAATTGCAAAGGACAAGCAGTTCCAAAAACATCTGTTCTGGGAATTTATCCGAAGACTTGCAGCGTAATATTTCTAATACTTCCCTATGGCTTGGAACCATCTGATTAATAGTGTACTATAGTTTTGTTTTCAGACTTGCTAAGTTGTGAAAGTCACTTTGCTTATCTTGCATGAGACAGTGCCTACAAACAGGTAATAATTTAAAGGTGAAGAACTATAGTGTGGACTACATAGATATATAATGTTTAGCAACAGTAGGAATTCCTCAATTAAAATTCATGTGTGAAGATTTAACCCCCCTCCCCAAGAAAAAAGATCTTTGATGTGATCTCACATTACCATGTGTGTGATGGTTAATCTAAATGATTCTCACATTATAACCATTTTTAGATAAAGTAAAATAATAAATTGTTAAAAATAATGGAAATGTGAAAGGTCACAAAGAATGCCTGCAGATGCATCGTCTATGCATTAACAGCCACGCCATCTCTGATGACTGGACTAAGAAGGATCATGTAAACCTGCAGTCATTTCCACCCCCCACCACCCCCGCTTTTAAAAGGCATTTTTTCATTTTTTTTTTTTAATTTTCTTTTCAGGAAAACTACAACGCTTATGTGTGTGTGTGTGTGTGTGTGTGTGTGTGTGTGTGTGTGTGTGTGTGTATCTGTAAATGTCCCTGTATAACTTATTGTATACTTGTGACAGAGAAACACTAAAGTAAGCCAACAATTAGAAGGACATAAGTCTGCTCATCACGCTGCTAACCAGTTTAAAAGCTTTCCTTTAATTGACAAATTGAATGTAATTAATAGAGTGCTTTTTTAAACAGGTTAGTCAAAAGTGCCACATTTGTATGTACATGAGTACGCTTCTGCATTTGCTTTTGTGAATTTGTTCGACGAAAAAGGAAGCCAAGAATCAGAAACACCATTGTCTGATCATGGGTTGGGAGGGTGGCTTAATGGTTAAGGTGTTTGCCTTACAAACACAAGGTGCAGGGTTTGAGTCTCACAAGGGATAATTGGCTAGGCTTAAAATGGCTCGCAAGGGCAGTTAGCTTAGTACTAACCTATGAACCTATGAACCTATGAGAATGTGTTACTAATTTAAAAGCCTTTCATTAATTGACCGGTTGTTAATTTAATTAATGTAGTGATTTTAAGTTGATGAGTCATAAGTGCCCGTGACACTTGATTACAGCATTACATCATGCGTGGTGACAACAGTCAGGCACAAATTGTAATAAGAATATTGACATGCGTGTGCATTGCCTAGATGTTTATTTTTTATGTTAAAATTAAAGTTTGGAGATGTTATTTTTTGGTGGAGAATGCTACTAGTTTCATTAACCTTTAACACTGCAGATTTTAAGGGGAAAGTTACTAGATACACTGAGGTACAGAATAAAATGTTTCAGAAAAAAATGGAGTTATTTGTGATTTTTCTCCCTCTGCAAATGGTATGTATGTGCTGATTCTATTTTGTGCTTATTGCTAAGAGAAGTTAAACATTGAAATGCTTCACTCTAAGTGGTATAACATATAACTGTGTGTCAGGTACTGTCTTGTCACCCATGTCCACAGGATAGCTACTTCAAATGCAATTTTTTTAGGTTTCATAGTGGTGGTTTCACATTTTTGTACCATAGGTTCATAGCACTTGTATGGAAGATTATTTTCTTTCAACTTTAGAATACGTTTCATTCTAAAGATGCCTTTCTAGTTCAGAGTGCCTTTGCTGTCTTTTTTTGTAAGCTAATGATTTGGTGTTGCTTATGCCTCGATATTTTACCTGTGTTTTTCCTTCTTGTTTAATTGCAGCCTTAAATGTTATTTCCTGGCTGACTCAGTCATCCTGTCCCTAGAATGTGAATCTCAAAGTCATCGGAAAGGTCATAGAGTTTCAAGAACCTCTTTGTTTGTCCTAGAACCATACAGTCTCTTACCGTAAGAAGCACAAACAATAAATTATAATCATGGTCGGGAGACTTCTTCACAGAGGCTTAATTCTTTGGGGCTTAGAAAATAAAGTGCATCTGTTCCTTTTTTATTAAGCTTCATTCTTCAGTTTTTTTGGGGTTTTTTTCTACATGGCAGCATCTCTTCTATCTAAGCTTCCTTGATATTGTTACACAAGAGACTGTTTACCATATGGATATGCAATGAGAACATATGTTTATGAATAACATATTCCCACTGATATTTTTTTGTGAAATAATGCTTTAAGTACAATTCGCTAGTCAGAAAAAAACACTGCTAAGTTCAAATAGAAAGCATGGATATGTTGAGCCTGTTTATTGCTGGACAGATGGGGAAAGGTTGGTTGTATTTTTTTTTTGCTACTTTACTATTTTAAAGCTTTCCATTTTAGTATATGCAGTGTCTTCAACTAAAGCTGATGTCATATTCCAACATGATGCAACCCGAACCCACGATGTCCCATTAATTTTTAATCACTTGAAAAATAAAATGGTATGAAAGGAAGAAAAGTAATTTCCTTATTAATGTAGATAAATGTAGACAGTGGCAAGTGTATTGAATATCTCCATTGTGTACAGTATTACTTTTAGGCTAAATATAGACAACTTAAAACCAAAGCTGACTTTTCCACTGATGTCTGTGGGAAATCATGTTAGTGCAGAATTACTTTTTGCTTTCAGACTCTTTTAAAAGTCCATTTATAAACCAAAAGGTTTGATACTTAGAAGTCTTTAAAAAGCTATGCATAATGGCTTTGTTGTATTGTCCTTTCTTAAGGATATCACAGCAGTGCACTAGTTCCCATTGCCATGTTATTGATTAGTTTTCTGGTTTATTTCCGGGCTGGACTATCTTCTGTGTGGAATTTGTTTTCCCAACCTTTGTCGGTGTGATGGTTTGCCAGGGTCTACAATTTCCTTTTGCATTCCAAATGTATGTTAGTATGTTGAAATGCCATCCCTTTAACCTGTCTCTGAGTGTGTAGTGCATGTCTGCATTTCTGTACCTGCACATGTGTTTGCACAACTCCACAAGTCCTGCAGTATTTTTAGTAGATAAGTTCCTTTCCTTATGTGTGATTGCTGCCAGAGCAGGCATTAACTCCCCTCCAACCCCAAGTAGGATAGCATAGGTACCAGAAAATTAATGAATGTATGTACCCTTATATTTTAAAATTGCTTGAGACTGAAGTCAAAATATTTTTCAGTGTGAAACATTTTATGATGCCATGTGGTATCCTTGTCAAATGTTTTAGTAGCAGTTTGTAGTCCTAGCAAACAATTAATTGTATATAAATTTGAATTCATACTTGTTTAAAATAATACATTTAAAAGTCTTTTAACTGCAATTCACATTAAGCAGAATGCATATTGTCAATAGTAATGCAAAAAGTGTTTTGCTTTAATAAATGGAAAGAAGCCTTCTCAGTAAAACTCAGTTTGAATAACACAATTTTTTTAGAGGTACTGATTAGCATAGCCTTATAAAACATTCATGTCACAGGTATTGTGACACATGATTTGTCTTTACAACACATCTGCTTGTTTACAATGTTTCATGAGCACTGTAATTAAGCTATTCTCATTTTATGAAAGGAATAAAGTTATATAGATGGTTAACTGCTAAAGAATACTCTATTATTCATTCTCATCCTTGCAGTAATGCTTCAACTAATATAATATGGTTTTAATTGAGATGTTGGCGATTTTCATTTTACTGTTGAGATCATGTTAAAATCACTAATTTCCCTTGGTATAATGTTTTATATAATTAATGATCTGAGGCAGCATTTTGCTGTCAAAGTTTGCTGTGTAAATTCCACATTTCACAGTTATTATTCATGTTTATACAAGGTAACATTTGTAAAAAATGGCTTATTGTATAGCATGCTCTCTGCAGGTTTCTTATCTGCTTGTATTTAGTAATTAAGTGCTAATTTATTGTCTTTTTTGTTTAAGATCGTGAGTAATAACACCTTGAGCAAAATAAACAGTGAAGCAGGAGAGAAAACTAGAAGCAAAAATGTATTTTGTAGGTATTGTTATGTACTAAATGTTACTTGAATGGTTGTAGATTTTATATATTGCTGTGCTAATGAATGAGGCATATCCTTGCTGGGATATATAGACCGCACAATGCACAGGATTAGTGGTTCTTCAACAGGTAAGGTAGCACACTCAGCTTTGTTGCAGAAGGCTGTGGGTTCATTTCCCACAGCAGGTTGAACAATTGCAGACACCGCAGTGCAGCATAAAGGGGGGGGGGGTGCTCCACTCCTGAGTGTGTTGTCCTTCGAATAGGACATTAAACCAAGGTCCCATGTGCTTGAGTTGGTAGTTGATCAGCTGGATATAAAAGATCCCACAGCACCTATCAAAAAGAGTAGAGGATGTTCCTCGATGCCCTGGTCAAACTAGTAGTATTAATGCCTTCTCAAGCCTACTCTGAAAAGAGGCTAGTAGCCTGGTTGGACTAACCTAGTCAACAAGGGATAAATGAAGAAAATAAAAAGATTAGCATGGGTAGTGGTGCTGTGTAGCACGTGATTGTAAACCACAGCTCAGCCACACATTGGTCAAAGCACTGTGGAAACGGGGCATATTAATGAGAGCATAATGGTATGGAAATAAGAAACCACATGCAAATGATCCACATGGATTATGCAAGTGAAGGAATGTAAAATGGAGGTCTGACTCAGATCAGTATAAAATGTGTGTTGATCAGTTGGACAATGCTACAGATAGCACTGATGATAATACAGTAGCATGTTCTGGGAGCTGCTGTCACAGCCAGTGTCCATAATGCTGCACATTGCTGGCCTCAGTGCACTGAAAGGGGTACAGACAGCACCAGGCATATGCCCACTTCACAGGCCAACATATCATGTACTGTATCTATGTGGACAGAGGTATTCAAGGGACTTAACTAATCTGTATTGCCCAGAAGTGGAATTGAGTGGTATGTGTGTGTTATCCCTGGTGTAGTGAATAGAAAGGTACATGTAGTCTTAACTGTCTTAAGTAAAGAAACATTCCAATGACCTGTGAGGGGATACATTAGGGTTTTCACAGGCCTCAGTCTTGTGAATTCTAAACCAGTTCCTTGATATAAATACTCCAACATGTGGAGGAGGCAAATGAGAGAATCGGCAACATGTATTGCATTTTTTGCACAATCTATTTCCCCTGAGGTCCTGGGAGCCACAGATTTCAAACATGTTGCTATCAGGGCCTACTTGATCCAGAGGTCCTGTGATACACCAACAAGAATGGCTGCCCCTTTTACTGCCAGCTGAACAGTACAATCTAGGGCATTACATACATGCCCAGCCACCTCCTGAGCAGTGCAGATGATTTACATAGGTTCAAAGGTTAGTACTGGGCAAACTGCCCTTAGGAGCTATTTTAAGTTTAGCCATTTACCCTTGTATCGATAAGGTAAACACCTTAACCATTATACCAACCTCCCACCATTTGCCACGTCTAACCTGTTCTAAAGGTTTATATGAGTGGACTTTCCACAAGGACAAGTGGTTGACACATGCACACACATGTGCTAAGTAGACAGGTCCACTCACTTTAGTACCACAGAAGCAAGGAGCAAGACACATATATGTTTTGTGTTCTGTGTTGCAAGCGATACTGGATTTGTGCTAGAGCTCTGGTTGAAGACACCAATATGCAGTCCTCCAGGCAGTACATGAAATGCCTTTTAACACTGTCCATACACAGATTTGAATCATAGTGGAACATTTATTCAGACTGTTGAAGGAACATTTCCAATATCTACACACTTCAAAAACGCTTTTATGTAATGTTTTTATGTAATGTGAACCAGTTAGGTATGGTATTGTCATTCTTTTTCTAATAGCGCACTATCCAAGTTTACTCTAATGTTTAATTTACCTGTGCGAATTTACACTGGATCTTGTATTACATTGTATCACTGGAGGATTTAGCCCTGGGCATCTGCTGAAAAGGAGTTCTGCACTCAGATGGACTTCCCTGGTAAACACATGGAAAATAAATAAATAATAAAATAAATAAGTACATTACAGTCCTGGCACTGAGATGTTGTCTTGTCCACAACTATAGGCCATAATGCAGACAATACAGAATTAAATAATATGTATTATCACACCTAGAATGTGAGGGCCATTACATGGCTAGGCCACACTGGGCATGAGGCATCTTCATGCCCACAAAGGTTAATGGTTTGGCAGGGCTCGGTCATCATCACTTACACGAATGCTGAGAATTCCAGCCCTGGTGTGTGTGTGTGTGTGTGTGTGTGTGTGTGTGTGTGTGTGTGTGTGTGTGTGTGTGTGTGTGTGTGCGTGCGCGTGTGTGTGTCTATTTAGGGAGAGAGAATTTTATTAAAGAATTTGAATTCTCCAGTTAAACATAACTTTTATTTTATATACTTTGAAAAGAACTGGCATCTCAGCTAATCCCTTCAGTGCTTACAGAATAATAAAGAACTTCATTTAAATGGAAGCCATCTCAATTATTCCACCAATAAACATAGACATAGAGAAGGGGAGGAGATAAATATTCTCAAGTTAATTAACTAAGAAATCTTCTCTTTAGTTCATTATTTACACCAGGCATCGAAGTTTGATAATTAAAGACATATTTAGCTTCTTTCCTCAATAAATGACTTCTCACATTAAAACAAATATGTACAGTGACACAAAGATACATAAAAAACTTAAATGTGACCATTTCCAACTGTGTACTTGTTGAAAGTGCATTATTACCACAGGGAGAAAAAAGCAATGTATTTTATACATCTCTCAAATGTTTTAAGATACAAACTCAAGATTGCTTGCATTTTAACCAATGTAATTATAACAACATATTTAAATGAAATTTAATTCAATATTCCTCGGTATTCTAAGCAATTACATGGCCCCAAGAAAGAAAGAGTTAAGTCAAACCATGAAACCTGGCCTGAAAGGAATGGCAGAAACATAACCTACAAACAGGTCAAAAAACTTCTATACTTAACAAAAACAGATATTTTCCAACAATTACAACAAACAACAAATTAACCATTAATACAATTAAAAAAAATATTGTTCACTATTAAAGGTCTGCTAACAATTCTCCTATCAATATTCTGACAGAATTGCAGCCATCACCAATGAGCCCCCCCCACACACACCTGCATCGTAGATCCACTTCAACCTCCTCATTCTATCACCTGTCCTTTCTCCTTAACACCTGTACCCGCATCCTATATAAACAACTCCTGAACTCAACCTCAAACTATGCTCCCCTTCTGCTGATAACCTCCCAGCTGCATACCTTAAAACTGCATCCATTGCCATAGTCTAGCCAGCCTCCATCCTTGTAAATAGATCCATTCAGGAATCCTGTGTTCCTTCCTGCTGGAAAAAAAAAATCAGAGATCATCCCTCTATGCAAATGTGGCAACTCAACAGAAATCTCAAACTTGAGGCCTATAACAATATTATCCTCCTTTTCTGAAAAGTTAGAAAATGCATTCAGAACAACTAGTGAAACTAGAAAAGCATATTATATGGGATATATCTAAAAATTTACAAAAAATGTTAAAAAATTTTTCAATAATTTTTAGTTTAATAATTAATTGATCTGTTTGTAGTGATGTCTGTAAATATTTTAGTTGTTTTGTTGAATATTATTATAATAATACCTATTTTTAATTACTTGTATAAAATTGTTATGATATTTCTCTTATATGTTAAAACAATAAACCTGTTTTGAAAAAAAGAACAACTAGTGAAATATATTCTCCACAGACAACTCCTGATACGTATGCAACACGACTTCTGCCAGTGTCATAGTACAAATGTTGCACGTCTAACTTTCACAGAGACCATCAACAATGCAGGAGCATTGCATAGCAGCAAAATAGTTTCCTCAATATTCTTAGAATTATCCAAAGTCTTCAACACTGTTCCCCATAATCAATTTCAGTGGTCTTCTCCATGTCTATCATAATGTACTCTCCAGTAGTTTGTTTGGTATCTGTTAGATAAACAGCTATCAGTTAAATGGCTATCTATTCTCTCTTCTGTCTTACCATTACTGTTGGCATACCACAAGGTTTCTTTCATGATCCTCTCATTTTTAATTTTCTCACCAACTCTCTTCACACATTCTTCTTAGCTCCCTAAGTGACCACTATATTCTAATGATAAGAAACTCTTCTCCATCTATAAACCTCTTAAAGCTGCCAGGCATTTATACTTGTACCCTGTATTCAAATCCTGGAATTATACCCCCATATCAGCCAAGTGTATACTGTACTTTCACAATTTCAAAGCTGCTGTAAAGGATTTCCTGGCCAGTGCTTGGCTCTGCTCCTGCTCTTCACCAGGTTAAAATCACTCCCCCTGATAAGCAAGTTGCATCCATGTGTTATGTCCATCTCCCACTTTCTCTTCCACCTATCACACCTATTATACCTCCATTCCAGCTCCTCTTTTGTCTTCTACTCCTCATTTTCATCAGCATCCTATTACCAGTTTCTCTTTCATTACCTTACTAATACCTGAACAGTGTCTGGATCCTCTCCCAGTCCATTTTCAAATTATTATAACCGTTAACTTCTTAGCTTTAAAATGTATTTTATTATTCTGCCAAATTTGTAAATAGTAGACTGTCTTTTGTATGATCAAACATTGTTTTACTATTGGTGAACATCTCTAAAATTAAGCATTATTGCACATTACTTTTATAGGTTCTTAGGTGAATTCTAGGCTAACTGCCCTGATGGTTGATTTTAAGTCTAGCTGATAACTCAAGATCTGAATCGAACCTTGTGCCTTTTTGTTTATGAGGTGAACTCCTTAACCATTATGTCAAACACACCCTCCTTGAGGAACTGTTCTCCCCTGGCTTCCATTGAGAATGGGTTCAATGCTTAATTGAACTTTCTTAGTAAACAAATGTCAATAAATCAATCAATCAGTAAATAAATATAAATACCCTGCTGTGTAAAAACTGTGAGGTGTAGTCACTATGAATTCATGATCATTGAGATAAATGGGGCACTGTAGTATGTTTAAAGGGACACACAGCACATTCCTGATCAGGACTGGAAACTCTCAACATTGAGCCAGGATTTCTCAAGTTATGCATGCACTCAAGTCACTACAGCACTGGTACCAGTATGATTCTGTTGTAGTCCATAAGGACATTAATGGCCTAGAAGTACTTCCCCGGACTATATTAAGAGAGACATTGTTCATCTTTCTGAATATGTGTTTCAGACAGGTATGTGTCTTGAGCACCAAAACTGTTGTCACGATGAAAATCCACTATTGAATCAAGGTTGGCATAAACACTTTAATAGAATTGAAGCGCTTTTCGTCTACTACAGTTAGTAGACTTCCTCAGAACATTACAAGTAAACATTGTTAACCCTCTTTAAATACCCTCTAAGGTATCAGCTGATGTTGATTAAAGCAAGTTCATCCCCAATTAATTAAAAAATAATAAAAATCCAATAAAATCCATACAAAGTAGTAATATATAAATCCACTAGATACACAATTAAAACAATAAAAAATTGCTTGATGAGATTTAATGTCTCATAACACAGCATATATAACGAACCCTTTTTTTAGAATACAACTAATAGAGCGTGTCACAATTTAAACTGAGTTTATAATGTTACCTTCATATTATTTGGCATTAACTAACAACTTCATTTTAACGTCTCAGGTTTCTAAGTTTTAAAAGGCAATTGATTGAACATAAATCATTAAGCCCTGGAAATGCATAAGAATGCAATCTTATCTGCCACATCAGTTCCTTTTCTTCTAGCATTAAATTAAGGGGAACACTTTGCCCATTATTTAGTACTTGGTCAATTACTATGAACCTAAAGTGGTGTTCTTTATAAAGTGACACATGTTTCGCTAACGCATTCTCTAATTTCCCTTTCTTTATTGCATATAAATGTTCATAGATTCTGTCCTGTAATCTACGTTCGGTCTTCCCTATGTAGAATCCAGGACATTGTTGGCACATAGCTAAATACACTACCATACGGGAATTACAATTAGTTCTATATTTCAAAAAATAAGTTCTCTCAGCTATAGTAAATTTGTTTGTCTCCAAAATAGTGCTACATCTATTGCAATTTTGACATTTGAAAGTACCTGGAGTTTTAACAAACCTAGGAACAGGTTTTTCAAGTAACTTTTTCAAGTTATTACCTTTCCTAAAAGTAATTTTTGGTCTAGACCCCAATTTGTCATACATCAAAGGATCCGTTTTAAATATCTCCCAGTTTTTTCGAATAAGGTCAACTATCATGTAACTGTCAATATTAAATGTCAAAATAAGTCTAGGGTAAGTATCTCTAATACCAGGTTCCTTGTCAGGTATCTCATTATTCGATAACTCCAGTAAATTTAGTCGAATGTTAAAGTTATCTCCTTCATCAGTTCCAGATGTTAACTGGGTTTTATTGAGTAAAGGTTTAAATAGCCCTGTGTTTCTTTTAACAGATACTTCCTCTATTAGTGAGTCAATCAATAGTGATGGATACCCCCTCAGTGTAAACATAGATTTCAAGTGTTCACATTCGTCCCTGAAATCTGTATCCAAACTAACTATTCGGGCAGCTCTCACAAGTTGCCCTTTCACGACAGACCTCTTCTGGAAATTGGGGTGACAACTTGTGTAGTGCAATAGTGAGTTAGAATATGTAATTTTTCTATGTATAGTAGATACAAAAGCCATCAATTCAGTGTTCTTCACTAACCAAACATCTAAATAAGCAATTGCCATACTACTAAAAGAAAATGTGAATTCTAGGAAGTTTGTTGTAGAATTTAATGTTTGCACAACTTCCTCTCCAACTAGTTCATCACCTTCAAATATTATAAAAATGTCATCTAAATATCTCGTGTAAAAGCGAATTTTATTCATTAATTCACTGTTTTTAAAAACATATTCGCCCTCCCAAAATGCCATCACCATGTTAGCCACACTTGCTCCACATGGAGAGCCCATGGCTATTCCTACTTTCTGTAAATAAAAGTTGTCTCCTAACACAAAAAAGTTGTTGTACAAAGTTATTTCCAGAAGCTCAATGGTCAAGGAAATTTCCGTAGGTGGGGCATTCTTCTTTTTAAGCATAGCTGCTACCCAGTCAGTAGCTATGGTATGGGGTATACAGGTATATAAATCTTTGACATCCACTGTTAAAAAATTACAGTTAATGTCAAAGTTTAAGGTGTTAATTTTCTCCAAAAATGACCAAGAGTCTTTACAAATTTGTACTTCATCCACAAGATATTTTTTAAGAATGGAATCTACCACCTTCGCACAAGTATACGTTGGTGAACCCCGACTATCCACTAGGGGGCGCATAGGTGGATTGGTTACATTTTTGTGGATTTTGGGTATACCAAAAATTTTAGGGTACCTAGGGTAAGAGATCAACATATATTGGTATTGTTCCTCATGTAATCTGCCTTCAATGTACATATCCTCAATACTGCTTTTAATACTAGAATATGCTTTATTTGTTTCAGATCTTGAACTTAACTGGTATGATGAATTGTTAATCAAAGAGCTCATCCTATTGATATAATCAATCTGATCAAAAATCACAGCTCCCCCTCCTTTGTCCGGTTTACATACACGCAAATTGTGAATACGAACAAATTCTATCAAGTCACACTCTTTATTTTGATTAAGCACATTACTAGGATGTTTCGCCTTGTATCTTAAATCAAGTTCACACATTGTCTCAAAGAGATGGATGAGAGGGTGTAAGGGGGGATTAAAAGTACTAGGTACCCAAAAAGGATTTTTATTGATATTGTTCCCTTCATATCCTCCCATCATCAAGTTGAAATTTAATTTTCTAGCAAAAAGTTTAATATCAATCGCTGTATTCACTAAATCCATCTTATTCCTAGGGACATATGTGTATCCTTTGGCTAGTAATTCGATAAGATCATCAGGCAGAGTCACAGATGAAAAATTGTAAATTTTGAAGTCACCCGTACCATTCAATATGATATCGGGCTCCTTCATTGCTAAATCATGATCATCAACATTAGCCATATCTAACATCATAGTAACATCCAAGTCAAAGTTAAAACTCTCTTCAACATTACTGTTATCTAAATCATAATCAGAACCCTTTTGTTCTAAGTTACTAAAAGTAACAGCACTCACAACAGTGTCAAGTCCTATATCTTCAAGTCCATTCGCTTGTATTACATGAGTCAGTGGTTGTTGTTTGGTTAAAATTTGCTCATTGACAGTCAAAGAAACTGTCTCTGTCGATACACTGAATGAACTTACAATCGGTCTCGGGACAATGGGTTCAGCTTCACAGTTCACATTGTTTTTGGCCCCCTCATTTTGTTGTAGTAAACTCTGTTTTTTTGTTTCGGTATAGCCCCCTGTTGGTAACCCTCGTAAAAAACCTGGTTGTAGTTATTGGAGTTTGCCTGCTGTCCATTGGGTACTTTTACCCTATTAGAGTTGTTGCGATTCTGCAAGCATTCACTTCTTCTTACCACAGGTGCACTAATATTAGTGGGCTCAGGATTAGACACACCAAGATGGTTTTGAAACCTTACATTAGGTAAAGTTGGGCCAATGTCCTTTTGTCCCACGAGTAGCTGGTCGTCACTAATAAGTAGTGGATGGTGCCACGCTTGTGAAGCAGGGGCTGTGGATAAGCAGTTCCATTTTCATAAGCTAAACAATCCCTTTCAAGTTTCTTAACTTTGTTTAGCCTTAGTTTCCCCAAGTATTGGTTAACACTGTTGAAACAACGCTCATATTCAAATTTATACCTTTCAAATTCAGTGTTAATTTTAATAGTTGAATCCAATACCACAATTTCCTTGTTCAACTCACTCAACCACCCAGTATAATGTTTAACCATAAGTTTTAATAGCTCCGCTCCATTCCGTTCAAATAACTGGAGCAACTCTTTATGAAAGTCAGAATTGTTCACTAACCCCGTAGGGTACTGATAGTGCCTCAGCCCTTTAGGGATAACATTGCAAGCCAAGCATTCATTAAAATAGTTAATTTCTAATTGTAATTTTTTAGCTTTAACTAGAAGTTTATCGAATTTTTGGAGCTTAAACACTATATCAGGTTGAGTATTTACCTCTGTATAATTGCCGAAGTTGTTTGCATCCCTGTTGTTCACATTAGAATCATGCCGTTGAAAGGAAAAGTTTTCAGATAACCAACGGTTTATTCCGGTCACCATATTTACATTTCCCGTGTTTGCGTTTACCCCATCAGGTAGTTCCATTGCTTCTCGAGTTGAAGCACCATTTATTCTGCCAGCTGGTAAAAGAACAAACTCATTATTCACACATTCAGGAGTCATCGCTATGGTGTTCCTCTCAACAGTGACACTGGTCTCTCTTACGTTACCTCCGTTACCGGAAGTTATCCCAGTGTCAAACGGTGTATTCGGAACATGGTGAAGTACTATTCCATTACTAACATGTTGGTTACCAGGTATTCCCTCTGACTGTGGCATCAAATTTGTAGATTGTACTGGCGACGGGGGTTCGTTAAACTCAGCAAACAGGTTTTTCATTTCCTGTTGCTGTGAATCAATTTTGTCAAGTCTAGCGCATAACGAATCCATGCGCAAAAGTAAAGAATCAAACAGAGTGTTAGCCAAACCTTCAGTGATTCCAGCTGGTGCTGCTACGGCAGCACTATCGCAGCCCCTCAATATAGTAGGAGTTGATTCAGGTAAAAAACTACCTTCGCTCCTCAGTGTGCGTGACACCATAACACTTATTCCACAAAAGAAACAGAAAACTGATAAAGTACAAAATGCACACCAAGTCACAAGCTGTAGTAAGCATCAAAACTGTTGTCATGATGAAAATCCACTATTGAATCAAAATTGGCATAAACACTTTAATAGAATTGAAGCGCTTTTCGTCTACTACAGTTAGTAGACTTCCTCAGAACATTACAAGTAAACATTGTTAACCCACTTTAAATACCCTCTAAGGTATCAGCTGATGTTAATTAAAGCAAGTTCATCCCCAATTAATTAAAAAATAATAAAAATCCAATAAAATCCATACAAAGTAGTAATATATAAATCCACTAGATACACAATTAAAACAATAAAAAATTGCTTGATGAGATTTAATGTCTCATAACACAGCATATATAACGAACCCTTTTTTTAGAATACAACTAATATAGCGTGTCAAATTTAAACTTGAGTTTATAATGTTACCTTCATATTATTTGGCATTAACTAACAACTTCATTTTAACGTCTCAGGTTTCTAAGTTTTAAAAGGCAATTGATTGAACATAAATCATTAAGCCCTGGAAATGCATAAGAATGCAATCTTATCTGCCACATCAGTTCCTTTTCTTCTAGCATTAAATTAAGGGGAACACTTTGCCCATTATTTAGTACTTGGTCAATTACTATGAACCTAAAGTGGTGTTCTTTATAAAGTGACACATGTTTCGCTAACGCATTCTCTAATTTCCCTTTCTTTATTGCATATAAATGTTCATAGATTCTGTCCTGTAATCTACGTTCGGTCTTCCCTACGTAGAATCCAGGACATTGTTGGCACATAGCTAAATACACTACCATACGGGAATTACAATTAGTTCTATATCTGATGTGGCAGATAAGATTGCATTCTTATGCATTTCCAGGGCTTAATGATTTATGTTCAATCAATTGCCTTTTAAAACTTAGAAACCTGAGACGTTAAAATGAAGTTGTTAGTTAATGCCAAATAATATGAAGGTAACATTATAAACTCAGTTTAAATTGTGACACGCTATATTAGTTGTATTCTAAAAAAAGGGTTCGTTATATATGCTGTGTTATGAGACATTAAATCTCATCAAGCAATTTTTTATTGTTTTAATTGTGTATCTAGTGGATTTATATATTACTACTTTGTATGGATTTTATTGGATTTTTATTATTTTTTAATTAATTGGGGATGAACTTGCTTTAATTAACATCAGTTGATACCTTAGAGGGTATTTAAAGAGGGTTAACAATGTTTACTTGTAATGTTCTGAGGAAGTCTACTAACTGTAGTAGACGAAAAGCGCTTCAATTCTATTAAAGTGTTTATGCCAACCTTGATTCAATAGTGGATTTTCATTGTGACAACTGTTTTGGTGCTTACTACAGCTTGTGACTTGGTGTGCATTTTGTACTTTATCAGTTTTCTGTTTCTTTTGTGGAATAGGTATGTGTCTTGCATTGAGCAGCATTTTACCTTCACCAAGAATGATGCCCTAGTATGAACAAAAGATGACTTGACTTCAATAATTGGCTTTGTTTCTGGGGTCTTTCCACGAGGAATCAATATTTATCAGCATAAGAGGGCATGGTTAGCAAACCATGCTGCTTTAGAAATAATGGTCTACACAACCCCCACCCCCCCGGCATCCAAATATCGGCTAAAACTTTATCCACCCCCTTTAAACCTTTTTTAGGCAATGCCAAATTGTCAAACCTACTGACATAGCAAGTGAAACCCAAAGAAACCTAAAGTTACTGCTCAGTGCTAGGAGCCTAAACAAGAAACTCCAGATCTTACAAGCTCTCCTCACTCTGGAGAATATAAGCATCTGTGAAGTTACCAACACATGGTTTAAATCCAAAGTAAGTATTTTGGCAGTATAAGGCTTCAGTGCCTTCCAAACATTTAGACCATCAGCTGCACAAACAGGGACAAATGTTGGAGGAGTTTCAATTTATATTAACAACAAGCATAACTCTATGTTGTTCAAACAGGATGATGCCCTAGAATTTATCCACTTGCATATCACCACAGACGAAGTCCCATACCATATTCTAGAAAGCTATAGTTTACCCTCTGTGTCCATAGAATCCCATAGCTTGTACCTAGACCTACTGGAGACACTCACCATTAAACCAAATATCCCATTAATGGGAGACTTTAACTACCCCTCTGTAGACTGGGAAGTGTACACTGCCTTACACTCACAGGAACAATAATTCCTGGACTTGCGCACACCCACCAGATGTTCAAACATACTGGACCTGGTACTCACCAATATCGGAGACCACTGCACCCCCCTCCAGTGTCACATCCTCACTGATGAGGTCAGACCACAAAGCCACCTTCTTCAAAATAAAAATCAACTCTGTAACCCCAGCAAACTCTGTAATAGTTCTGAAGTATTCTATATCTTATCTTACTAAGGTATAGTAAGTCAAAATTCAGTACTCTTCCCAAACCCGAGTTCACAGCAACCTATGCATAATTGCTCATAGAGATGCTGTACAACCATGTAAATGGCTGTATAGAGGCTGTTGTACCAACTAAAAGTTAGCCCAAAACAAACTCTAAAAGTAGACCATACTGGTGGAATGCTAAATTTAATAAGGTATATAACAAAAGGAAAAAAGTCATGGCAAACATCAGGAAAAGCAACTGCCATAAGGATCAGAACTCTCTAATTACAACAAACAGGAATGTGTGAGGACTAATTAAGTCCAACAAGGCCAGTTACAAGGTTAAGAGAGCCTCACAGGCTAAAGACGACCACAAGGCATTCTACAGCTAGTGTGCTGAACTGGTGGTCAGCGGTTCATGGATCAGTACTAGGCTAACTGCCTTTGTGGGCCATTTTAAGCCTAGCCAGTTACCCCATGTGAGAATCAAACCCTGCACCTTGTATCTGCAAGATAAGCTCCTTAACCATTATGCCAGCGTCTCACCCCATGCCAATCTGCCACCTTCATTGTGCAGAGTGAATTTGCTGGCAAACAAATTCAACTCCATCTCCCCTCCCTTCTCCCCACTTCCTTCCCCCATTAAAAACCTACTAGCATACCCTCACAGCTATTAACTGGGAGCATGTCCTGGCACTGCTTACTAAGGCCAAAAACATAGCCTCAGTGGGCCCCAACAATGTCCTTGGATGCCTCCTAAATAGCTTGAAAGATGACCTGTCAGGGCCTCTAGAGTCACTTTTCAACTGTAGCCTCAAAACAGGCTTTGTATCGCAAGAATGGAGGACTACAGCAGTTATCCCAGTTCACAAGGGTGGACCATCAACTGCCTCTGGAAACTATAGACCTATGTTTGACTAGTCTAATACGCAAGCAGTGGAATGAATTATCATGGCAATGATCAGCAATGACATAAGCAACCTTTAGACACTGGAGCCAGCCCAGTTTGGCTTTGTTTAAGGAAAGTCATGCCTACTAAAACTGGTGGACTTCTTTGAGATGGTCATCAAGGCAATGGTTGAGAGGAAAATGGTGTATACCGCCTACCTGGTCCTGGCTAAGGCATTCAATACAGTACACCATTATGGTTCATTTGGCAAATTCACCAAACTGGGCATAACCCCCTACATAACCTGCAGGATTGTTAGGTGGCTCAAAGACCGGACACAGGAAGTCAGGATTGGTGATACCACCTCCTCTAAGAGAACAGTCACCAGTAGGGGTTCCTCAGGGTTCCGTGCTGGGACCACTCCTATTTGGCATCTGCTTCTCTTAGCTAAAGGATAATATCAAGAGCCTGTGGTTTGCCAAGTTCACAGATGACTGCAAATTGGGAGCCGTCATAGATTCTCCCAATTTCACAAACTTCTTGCGAGAGAGAGAGAGTTTAATACAAACAAATGACTGGTGCCACAGTTGGTTTTAAAACTCAAATGCCAAGAAATGCAGTATAGTGCCTTTTGGAAAAATTGCCACCCAAGCTAATTATACCATTGATAAGACACCCCTAAGAGGCAACCAGGTGCATGTGTGTGTGAATATGGGAGACTGGCAGCCATACCTCTCAACGCCTATGCCATCCAGAGCCTGTAATATGAGGGGGCGGCACTCTTTAAATATTACTCCGAGTCATTTAAAAAACTTAATAGAACAACAAGATTTGCATCAACATGAATTTTCTAAGCAATAAGAAGTATGCAACTCTTAATTTCTGGCATTACTGCGGTAGCATTGTCGCCTCACAGTAAGACGTTGTACTGTTCGATTCTCAGCTAAAAGCGTCTTCTGTGTAGAGACATGCGTAAATGGGCGTACCTTCATTGAAGGTTGTGCGTCAGGGCTGGCAACTCGGCACGTAAAATCTACTGCCAATCATTAGCTGACCGGAGTTCCGCTGTGGCGACCTCTAACTGGGAAAAGCCAAAAGATACAACTGATTTACTGTAATCTATGGACAGTTGAGTGATAAGGGGATGTATATGTGTTGGTGTCTGTATAGGTGAAGAGATGAGTGTGTCTGTGATTGCAATTGAGTAAGGGTTAACATGTTCAATGAGCGTATGTCTGTGTGTGTGTGTGTGTGTGTGTGTGTGTGTGTGTGTGTGTGTGTGTGTGTGTGTGAAGATCTGTGCATGTATGAAGATATGCATGCGTTTGGGAGAGTGAATGAAGGAGGTTCCTCTTCCAGTGCAATGCCTGGGCCTCCTTTACTGCTGACAAGTGCTGTTTAGCTTTGGCAGTAATTACATGTAATTAAGAGACATGTAAATTATCCAATAATGAAGTCTTCCTTGTTTTAGCTAAACATGTCTCTGAATCATAGTTTGTGCAATTGCAGAAACTGATATTTTTGGCACTTTCCATGACTGTAAGGAAAGTTCTCTGAATCCCAGCAGTGTAGCTAGCAAGAAAGTGTTATCAGAAGTAGTTCAGTTCTCCTGCGTAACATGATATAAATCATGCCCTGTTTGATGTACAAGCTAACATCCAAATGAACTGTTTCACAATGATATGTTTGCCATAGTGATTGTGGTTTAATTTCTCTGAAAAACAGAAAAAATCTGAAATACTGCCATCTACTGCAAAAATCAAGTAATTAGTATAACGCAGGTAAAACTTCACATTTTGTTAAAATAAGTCTCAGATTAAGAAAGCCAGCTAATTAACAAGTTGGCATAATAAAGGACAACATTTCCCCCTTACCTCTACCATTTTTTCTACAAAAAATTCCCCATACAAAAAAAAAAAAAGAAATTTTTAGAAGACAAACCCTTGGATTTCAAAAGGGCTTACTGTGATGCGGAAGCCTTTTATCAGAAGTCTCCACTCTGGATGTTGGCATAATGGTTAAGGTGTTTACCTCATAAAATACAAGGTACAGGGTTTGATTCTGTCACTCCTGGTCTGGTGCCTATGTCTCTGATATACAGAGATCGTCAGTAAATCACCCCTTATATAAATCAAATTCGTGGGTCACATTTGGGTTGTATAGCTAGGCTTATAAGAGCTCTAGACGCTGTTAGCCTAGTATAAACCTATGAACCTTCAAATTCAAGGACTTCTCTACCTTTATAGTTTTCTACTCGTTGTAGCCTCACCATGGGGGAGCAGTTTCACTGGGGAAGCTGCGTGGTTATGCAACAGTCTGTGGGATTGTCTCATGCTATTTAGCCATATGCTTTCTCCCAGAAATTTTTTTGACTCTTTGTACAGTGGAGAAGCAGGATGTGTGTGTGTGATCTGAATGAATATGTATGTTTGCATGTGTGTGTAGGTTAAAGTATGAATGTGGGTACACGGGTGAGTTTTCCACGACTGAGAGAAGAATGTGTGCGAGCTAATTCATAGGTTCATAGACGTATACTAGGCAAACATCTACAGGGGTCTTTTGAAGCCCTGCCATGCATCCCAAATATAGCTGACAAGTTTAGGAACATTTAAGATTATTCTAAGGGGCATATGTAGGCTAGGGAATGGGGGGGGGGGGGTTCAAGCATTTACAGCCTGCCACTGTCCATTAAGGACATAGGTGCCTGACCAGGGTGAATTTCTGATTTCCCATCGACTGGTCTGTTACAGTTGAACTAGGTTAGGGAAGATCTCTGTTTCACATGGATGTTTCAGAACATGGGTAATTTATGAGACACAAACCTGTCCTTCCAAAATGTCCTATTTATGTTGCAAGCAAGGTTTAAGTCCATAGATAATTCATAATTCTGATGCTATTTGTTTTGCACATCTGCATAAGGCTCATCAGAGTGAAATCCAAGGATGCCTTGTATGCCAAGAATAGATCACCCCTGAACAGTCTGTTTGGAGATCGAGTAGAAGGATAGGGCTTTGAGTTGATCTGTGAACAACATGGATTTTTTTTTTTTGACTGGGACATAGCCCATTTTCAGCAGAGGCCCAGAAAGATATGCCGCAGATGTCTTGGAATATGGGAGGAAACCAGAACACCTGGAGGAAACCCACAGAAATGCCGGGAGGTCATGCAGACTCCGCACAAAGGGCACCCCAGATGAGAATCAAACTGGAGAGCCTCTTGCTGTGAGGCAACAGTGCTAATGATTGCACCACTGCACAGCCCGAACAAACAAACAAAAATGCCCTGTGCACAAAAAGTGCTTCAGTGCTGCTCAGCAGACTCTGTTTTATTTATTATTTACCTTCCATCCATTTCCAGCAGCTGCAGTACAAGCCTTCACAGCATCAGGCAGGACTCTTTGCACAGGTGCAAAATGTTTTGGGATACTATTGGGATTGCCATCGCAAAAAATACAAGTGCTGAAGCAAGAACTTTTAATAAAAAAAGAGCATGACTTATTTATTTATTTAAATGCTTACATATTTATTTAGTTATCTTTTTTGTTTTACTTATTGTGGCCAGGTTACTGTCTAAATGCTCCCCCAAATACATGACTACTGGGTCTATTCTTGTTGGATGTGTTATCAATTAGGTAGATGTTCTTTGTGTTTCACTGTTGCAGTCATCACACTTGGGTTATCTGCCTGCAGGTAGTCCTCAGTTGGCCCGAATACTAGAGACTTAGTATTTCTGCGTTGGATGCTGTCACTCTAGGACTGACACCAGGTCGTTAGGGGTATAAAAACAGGCAGCCATTGCCATTACATCAGTCTTTCTTGTCAAGGACCCCAAAGCAGAAGCAGTTTGCAAGTGCTGGTCGGCCGCTACCTGAATTTTCATTTACAAAGTGTATAAGTCTGAAGTCTTCTAAAGCTAAGTACCCTGTTGGGGATCCTTTTTTCTTGCTTTAACTGATGTCAGAAAAAGTTAACAATTGTCTTGCCTGTGGAAAGCAAATACCTCACAGAGATTTTCATTCTTACTGTGTCACCTGTTTGGGCCCAGACCACGACGTATCTCGCTGTTGGTATTGTGCCTTGTTTAACACCCAAACCATTCATCGTCAGGCTCTCTCTGTCACTAAATTCTTTCGCTCTTGATCTCCGTATTCCGAAATGGCTTTGGTAAGCCATCCGACTACTGATATTCCAAAAAAAACGTAAGGATAAAGACAGAGACAGACCACATAGGTCCAAAGCTGCCGCCACTTCCATTAAGCTAGTCGCCAGTCCGCCGGTACTCAGTGAGGTGCTTTTACAGCCTATGATGCCTGCTTCAATGGATTTGCAGGCCTCTATCGAGACCCATTCGGAGTCCAGTATGCCGTGAGACTGTTCTTCGGCTATGGAACCTGTGGATGTCTCTACCTTGGATGTGTCCGGAGCCACTGTGCAGGCACCGGCTTCTGAGGCAGTTCTTCGCTCAACCGATGTTTGACTCAAACCGACGGCTTCATTTTGTGTCAGAACGGCCAGGGCTATCTGCCCTTAGGGCATTTATAGGTTCATAGGGTTCATACTAGGCTATCTGCCCTAGGGCATTTATAGAGTATGTTTGGCTTTCACCACCCATTTTAAATTAATTTTTCTGTCTAACAGTGACACAGAAGTGATACCTGTAAAACCTATATGATCCCATCCACTCATCAAGAATGAGTGCCCTTAGTTTTTGCTAATACTGATCAGTGATGCCTTCCTTTTGGGATTTTGCTCTGTCAGTATAGTTTGTTTATGGAGGATTGGGTCTTGGATGATCCATGCATTCCTGAAGTTGTTCATAGAATGCATTTATAAAGGATTCTTTTCACTGTGGTTTTCTGGGCAGGCAGTGAGATCAGTTTATGGTCTGATCTACCAGTGAGGGATACGTTTTCCCTCTTGTGGGGTTCCATAGCATTTGAGTTTATGAATAGGAACCTTTGCAAGGGTGTTGGAGCTAGAGTATTGCTCCCAATCTATGTTTGGGTAGTTGAAGTCACCCAATATAATGGTGTTTGGGAGACTATTTTCCAGTGCTCTCAGGAATTCCTGGGTTTGGGAGGGTGGTCTGTAGCAGGCTATAAACTGAAGGCAGTTTTACCCATGATGCTTACCAACCTGGAGGTGTATCTTTGATGAATCCCTCCTTTTGTGATTCAGTCCAAGTTTGGTATAACCTGGTAGTGCTGGGGTGCTCGAGTCCTGAAACAGGTTTCTGTTACTGCACAGATATCGATGTTCTCCATGCTAAGGAGAGTTTTGTGTGTGCATCTTGTTTAGACTTCTAGTTGAGCAGCATTACTCTTAGTTTCTTATCCCTGGGTTTTGTCTTTTGAGCTTTGCCTAAAAACCAATATCCGAAGATATCATCCCACAATTGTTGAAATTGATCATCTTGTCTTCATATTGTGGCATCATTCTTGGTGAGGGTAAGATGCTACTCAAGGTCAGGGCTCAGAGAGCTCCTCTATGTCTCTTTTCATGTAGTCCAGGGAGGTACGTACGCCTCAGGTCATTCATACCAGCATGGACAATGACTGAGGGAGTGACCTGAGTGCTTGTGCAGGCTGCTCACCGTGACCTTCTCCTTGTTCAGCCTGGTGAGCGGGATGTCAGTGTTATCTAAAACTACAGAGTTTCTTAGGCCAAGAGTATGCACTACGCCTAGAAAACAGACGATCAAAGCGCATGCACCTGCTTCCATGCCTCAACGACAAATGCTTAGAATGGCAGAAGACCTTATCACGCTGATTAGGGGAAGTCAGTCTTCCACTGCTAAGAAGAAAAGAGATCAGTCCCCTACAGCTTCAACAGAGCAGGAGTCCGATGACTCTGAGGTATCTGATTATGAAGACATGCCCTTATCTGCTTATGAGGATTCAGATGCAGAGGAATTCTTTCCCTCTGCCTCCCCTCCAGAGGATTTTTCTTTTGGTGAAACCTTACATACTTTGAGAGCATTTCCACTGGGAATGCCAAGACTATCCTCAGTCCAAAAAGAGACTCAGAGAATTCCTAGATTTGCCACAGCACAGGCCTTTAGCAATACCCCCTGTCCTGGAAGTTGTTGACGATGTTTTTTATGGAATCCAGTCTTACTCCTGATACTTTACCTCCTGCCCCTAGGAAACCAGACAGGTACTACAGAGTACCTGACACACAAATTTCTTTTCAAGAATCCTACTGCTGACCCAGAGATCATTTCCCAGGGGCCTAAAGGTATCAAGGCAACTACAGCCAAGAATCCCACCCTTTTGGACAGGGATTCTGGAGCTTTGGACAGATGGAGTAAGAAGGTATGTATCTCTGCAGCTCTTGCTATTAGGGCATTGAATTGTCAGTTTCACATGCTGAAGTACCAGCAACATATTATGGAACTTAAACAAAGAGAGGTAACCTTTACAGACTGCAGAAAATAAAGAATTGCAGGAGCTTATGCACTCTGCAAGTCAAGTCAGCAAGCATACTTTGCAGTGTGGCTTTGATGCCCTAGAAACATCTTGCCGGGCATCAGTCACTGGTTCTGTACTGGGAAGACATGCTTGGCTCAAGTAGCAGATCATGTCAAATAAAAGTTACTAGACGCTCCTTTGAACAAGGACAGCTTGTTTGGCACCAAAGCAGAAGAGGTTCTTAAAAAAAATGGAAGAAAAAGCTAAGCCTATGCAGACTTTTAAAGAATTCTTACAAGTACAACCCCCTAGATTCAGTAGGCATTGCCCTTCCAAACACTGGTCCTTCCCAGCCCCCTACAGGCCTTCTCAAACCAGACTCAGGGGAAACAGACTACCCAGACTACAGTTTCAGGGTATGCAGAGATCTAAGTAATGGAGTGTCCCCACCCCCAAAGCAGGGAGTGGTAAGACACCTCCTTACGTAAAAAACTCACAATGACTTTTCTACTCCACTCCCCATCCCTGCCCTATTGCTTGTGCCCCTAGGATGAAAACTTACCCTTCACACAGAAAACTGGATATCCATCACTCAAGACTGATGGGTCCTCGACATTGTATTCCAGGGGTACAGATTTTACTTCCACTCTGTGCCAACCCAAAGAGGGTTCCCTGACCTTCCTCCAAACCAGTGGGCTGAGGCCCAAAGCTAAGTTCTTTCCCTGCTCTCCATCGGAGCTATTCAGCTGGTTCCACTAGAAAAGATAGGTCAAGGATTCTATTCCAGACTCTTCCTGGTACCCTGAAAAGAGGGCTCTCGGCACACAATCCTGGATCTTTCAATTCTCAACACCTTCCTGGTGATACCAAAATTCAAAATGCTTACTCTTAAACAGCTTCTACCTATGCTAGCCAAGAATGGCTGGCTAGTCACCCTAGACTTAAAAGAAGCCTATCTGCACATTCCCATAAGGGAGTCATGAAGGAAGTATCTACGTTTCAGGGCCAGGTCTATGTGTTATCAGTTTTCTGCACTTCCCTTTGGCTTATCCACTGTGCCCAGAGTTTTCACAAAATGCCTGGCTCCAGCCATTGCATATTGCAGGCAAAGAAATATCCAAATTTACCCATATTTTTGATGACTGCCTGATTCAGGCGGGCAGTCAGGAGTTGCTGTTACAGTACCTGACATTTGTGAAAAACCTTCTCACTTCCTTGGGGTACACCATCAACGAAAAGAAATCAAAACTGGTACCCAGTCAAAAGATTCTATTCCTGGGAGCAAGCTTGGACACAGCATCCCAGATGGCATTCCTCACTTCAGAAAAACAAGTTTATCTGACAGCGTACTTCATACAAATGGCCACCAGAACCCAGCTATCCACAAGAAAAATACTGCAGGCCCTAGGGTTCATGGCCTCATGCATACTGCTAATTCCATATGCAAGACTGCATATGAGGAAACTTCAATGGTACTTAAAAAGTCATTGGTGCCAACATTCTTAGGACCTGGAAACGATCATTCCTGTCATTCCCTGTCTAAGGGCAGAGTTTCTTTGGTGGGCAGAAGCATGCAACCACAACAAGGGACTGCCCTTTACTCAACCCCATGCCACCCAGATCCTAACCACGAATGCATCAGACTATGCCTGGGGAGCACACATTGGACGGCAAATGCATTCAGGGCCACTGGAGCCCAAGTCAAATTCATCTGCACATCAACCAAAAAGAATGCCCTGACAGCTTTCAGGCCCCTACTCCTTCCAGGACAACTGATAATAAAACAGACAACACCACAGTTATGTGGTACATCAACAAGCAGGGGGGGGGAACCCACTCTTACCCACTCTGCAGGTTAGCCATGGCCCTGTAGAATATGGCCTTGGACATGCAAGTCCATTTGTAAGCTCAATTCCTGCCAGGCAAACAAAACTCACTGGCAGATGACTTAAGCAGAAACCTCCTAGACCCACAAGAGTGGCAACTGGAGCCCAGCACTTTCAACCTTCTGATTCAGATATGGGGGACCCCAGAGGTGGATCTCTTTGCCTCCCCTTACAACCACCAGCTCAGGAAATTCTGCACCAGGAACCCTCACAGCAGGGCCTGGAAAGTGGATGCCCTATCCTTTCAGTGGGTAAATCTCTCAGTCTATGCCTTTCCCCCTCTGCCCCTTCTCTCAAGAGTATTACTCAAGATAAGGAAGGACAGACAAAGGACAATTCTGATTGTCTTGGACTGGCTATGCCAGCACTGGTACCTACTCCTGTGCAACCTGTCACCAATACCACCCTGGCACCTACACCAGAAACCAACCCTGCTCTCTCAGCAGTAGGGACAGATTTTGCATCCTCAACTGCAAACCCTAAATTTTGCAGCCTGGCTTATTCCTTGATTTCTCCCACAGTAACCCTAAGCAAACAGGTACTGGATGTCATTCTTGAAGCCAGAAGACCCAGTACAAGAAAATCCTATGCAAATAATTGGAAAAGGTACTGCTCCTGGATTCAATCTAAAGGAGAGGACACAAATCTGCCCTCCCTGCCTCTAATCCTGGATTACTTAGCAGATCTATACTCCACAAAGGCCTGTCCTTCTCCTCCATTAAGATACATGCCTCAGCCATTTCAGCTCATTATAACACTGAGCCACCTCTCTTCTCACACCCTCTTATCAAACAGTTCCTGAGAGGGGTAAACAACTTAAGGCCGCCAAGGAGAGCACCCACCCCTGCTTGGGACCTTAACTTTGTACTAGAAAAGCTCACGATTCCCCCCTTTGAACCTGCTGCGTCACCAGATATGAAATTCCTCTCTTGGAAAACAGCCTTGCTTCTGGCCATCACTTCAGCTAGAAGAGTGTCTGAGCTACAAGCACTTATGGCTGTGGAACCCTTCATTATTTTCCATGCTGACAGGGTTTCCCTCAGGACTAAACCCTTCCTTCATGCCTAAAGTGGTGTCCAGTGTGGCTCTCAACCAATCCATCCATTTGCCAACCTTTTTCCCTAATCCTCAGAATAAAGGGGAAAGGATCCTGCACTCCTTGGATGTGCACAGACAGCTCAGATTCTACCTTGATAGGACTAAGCCCTTCAGAAAATCTGACCAGTTACTAGTTAGCTTTGCATCAGGGGCAGAGGGCAAGGCCATTTCAGAACAAACATTCTCCAAATGGATAGCACACTGCATCCATTTTTGCTACAAGTACCATGGGAAACGTATCCCTCAGGGGATCAGAACACATTCCACTAGGGCAAGATCTACCTCTACAGCATTTCTCAGGGGAGTCCCTACCAGGGACATCCTGGAAGCTGCTACCTGGAGTTCAGTACACACTTTCACCAACCATTACCACCTGCCTATCTTTTCCAAATCCAGGGCAGGTTTTGCAACTGCAGTCCTGCAAGGCATACTAGCCAGCCCTAACTCTTCTTGACTGCCTCCACCCTTCTTCAGCTTTGGGAAACCATCCAAGTGTGATGACTGCAACAGTGAAACACGAAGAACATAGTACAGTTGTGTACACTTACCCTAAATGTAGATATTTGAGTGTATTCACTGTTGCAGTCCTGGTTTCCCTTCCTCCAGCCCCCCTGGTTTCTTTCTCTTTCTCTCTCTCTCTCTCTCTCTCTCTCTCCTGTCTATGGCTATTACTCACCCTTTTCAGAGGTATTGGTATTGGTATTTATTGTTTACTGGTGGTGTTTTCCCCACCGTAACTTAGCTCCCTTTTTGGGGGGCTCCTGACATTTGGGGCAAGAAAAACTGCCTGTTTTGATATCCCTGATGACCTGACATCATTCCTGGAGTGACAGCATCCAATGCAGAAATACTAAGGCTCTGGTATTCAGGCTGACTGAGGGCTACCTGCAGGCAGATAACCCAAGTATGATGACTGCAACAGTGAATACACTCGAACATCTACATTTATGGTAAGTGAACACAACTGTACTTTACCAGTGGTAGCCAAAATCCCAAAGGATACTATTATCCTTGTAGAATAGATAAGACAAGGTCCATATCAATTACTTATTTCAGTCTGTGGTTCGACTATAGAACACAGTCCTATTACATTTATTTTACTTATTTATTTTATTTATTTGCAGTTGGTTTACCAGGATAGTGTATTGTGCCAAGATGAACCCATTTTCAATGGAGTCCTGGGGAGAAAAGCTCCATAAACAAGGTTACAAAAGGTTTTAGATTACAATATTTACAACAATTACACCATTAGAGCATACAATTTCTGGTAGAAGCAAACTGGTGATAAACATTATAAAGTAAGCAATTCCAATGTGAATTGAGAAGCAGTTCTATCATTAAGTAGCTTGCAATTTTTTTTTTTTTTTTTTTTTTTTAGGAAAGCAGAGGTAAGGAAATTCCAATGGGGGAGAAAGGGAGAAAATCAGTGTAGATCAAGAAGGATGGGTGCAAGAGCATTCCCACTGGGATAGGATGGGTGCAGGAGCATTCCCACTGGGATAGTAGATATGATGGATGGGTGCAAGAGCATTCCCACTGGGATAGTAGATATGATGGATGGGTGCAGGAGCATTCCCACTGGGATAGTAGATATGATGGATGGGTGCAGGAGCATTCCCACTGGGATAGTAGATATGATGGATGGGTGCAAGAGCATTCCCACTGGGATAGTAGATATGATGGATGGGTGCAGGAGCATTCCCACTGGGATAGTGGATATGATGGATGGGTGCAGGAGCATTCCCACTGGGATAGTGGATATGATGGATGGGTGCAAGAGCATTCCCACTGGGATAGTGGATATGATGGATGGGTGCAGGAGCATTCCCACTGGGATAGTAGATATGATGGATGGGTGCAAGAGCATTCCCACTGGGATAGTAGATATGATGGATGGGTGCAAGAGCATTCCCACTGGGATAGTAGATATGATGGATGGGTGCAAGAGCATTCCCACTGGGATAGTAGATATGATGGATGGGTGCAAGAGCATTCCCACTGGGATAGTAGATATGATGGATGGGTGCAGGAGCATTCCCACTGGGATAGTAGATATGATGGATGGGTGCAAGAGCATTCCCACTGGGATAGGGAGGGTGCAAGAGCATTCCCACTGGGATAGTAGATGTGAAGGATGGATGCAAGAGCATTCCCACTGGGATAGTAGATGAGAGTGAAGAGATTTTTTGAATGTAAGGTGGTTGAGGGTGGTGCGAATGGCAGGAGGTAGGGAGTTCCAGAGACGTGCTAGACTGAAGGACAGGAGATTTTTCCCTGGGGGACGATTAGTTTTGTACAATTCAATTAGATTTTGGTTATTGGATCTAAGTATTCTGTTGGGCAGGTGCGATTTAATGGCTGAGGAGAGGGACGGACAGAGACTGGGTTTGCAAATGAGCTTGTGAGCAAGAGTAAGTTGAGAATAGGTGAGTTGATTGGGTAGTTCTAGCCATTTTAGTTTATGGAGTGAAGGACAGTGGTGGGTAGAAGTCTTATGGCTAGTAGCAAATTTGGCAATTTTGTTATAGCAAGAGGAAAGTTGTTTTTTTTTAAGGGAAGATTGGATGTCAGTTAGGAGTGGGGCACCATAGAGAAGAGAGGGGAATGAGGAAAGAGGTAGAGAGACTGATTTTAGTGGAGGGGGTAAGGTAGCGATTGTGTCGGTAGAGCATGCCTAGTTTTTGATGTTTTTTTTTATATTTAGTTGAATGTGGGAGTTGTATTTAAGATGACTATCGATTTGAACCCCGAGTAACTTAGCTTCTGACACCAATTCCAAGGATGTGTTGTTGTGGCTGGTGATTAAAAGGGAATTAGTGTTGATAGAGATGTGTTTAGAGGGGGTAAATACCATTAGTTTGGTTTTAGAGGCATTAAGTGCAAGGTTATTTTCTTTCATCCATAGTTCAGTGATGGAGAATGCATCTTGTGTAAGCTTTTGTAGTACTGGGATGGATGTGGAAGAGCAGATGATAGTTGAATCATCTGCATATTGGATAATGTTAGAGAATGGGATAGAATTGTGGAAGTCTTTTATGAATATATTAAATAGGAGAGGACCCAGTATGGATCCTTGGGGAACTCCAGTTGGGGTATTAAGGAATGAGGAGGTGGCCTTTTTCCATTTTACTGCTTGATATCTATTGGATAAATAACTAGAGAACCAGTTCAGCAAGGAAGGAGATAAATTAAGTTGAGACAGTTTAGTAAGAAGTAGTTTGTGAGAGATAGTGTCAAAGGCCTTTGAGAGATCAAGTAGGAGGGTAGAGACAGTATGACTAGAGTCACAGGCTTTATTTACCGTTTCTAAGAAGGAGAGGAGGGCAGACATAGTGCTATGGCCGGGTCTAAAACCATGCTGAGTTGGAGTAAGCAGATGATTATCTAGGAGGTAAGGTAGGAGCTGTAGATGGATACACTTTTCTAGTAGTTTAGAGATAGGAGACAAGATAGCTATGGGGCGGAAGTTTGTAATATTGTTATTATTGCCACCTTTATGTAAAGGTATAATGAAAGCCTTTTTCCAAATTTGGGGTACTGTGCTTTCTTGGATAGAGCGGTTGATAAGTATGCTAATGGGGTAGGCAATGGCTTCTGCAGCTATGCTGAGGAAGTATGAAGGAATATTATCTGGGGCATTGGAGCATGGCTTCAGTTTCTGGAGGAGTTTTTTATAGTAGCTATAGGAATGGGTTTTAGTGAGAGAGGTGAGAGACCATCATTTCAGGCCTTTAAAAACAGCTAGATGTATAGTTTGGTTCGAGCATATACACATTCATTGTGGAGTCTGCATTTTGATTGGCCTTTTGCCCATAAGCAGGTGTAATTGAACTACTGAACTAAGCATTTTTTGGCACCGAGTTTTAAACCATGGCTCTGGTACCAGTTGTTTGAGTCGGCCCTTCTTGGAGGATATTAGTGTCTTGGGGGTTTTATGACTGCACCAAGTTTGCAATCATCTGCAAACTTGGCCATTCAGATCCCTTGAAGTTGGCCTTGACTTCAGAAAACTAGATGCAAGCAGACACAGTACAGAGCTCTGAGAGACTCCACCAGTAACCAGCCTCTTTGTGAAAGTGGATTCCCCTATCATAACTTCTTGGGTCCTACTCTGAGTCACCAGGTATCCAGTGTGTGACATAGCAGTTTATACCTAATTCTGTGAGTTTGTCTTCAGTGCCTGGGTTTATTGTATCAAATGCCTAGACTGGGTCAAAGTAGGCAGTATGCACTACTTAGCCCCTGTTCATTGATTTGGTAACCTTTTTGAAGAAGTCCTCCAAGATGAGTAGGCCTGACATGCCCTTGACAAAGCCAAACTGGGGGGGGGGGGGTGGATCCAGTGTCTGGTCATTTTTAATCATTTCCATGATGATTCTTTCTATGGCTTTGCATATGAGACTAGTCAGACTAATGGGTCTGTAGCTACCCATGTCCATAGATGGCATGCCTTTGTGTGGAGAGATGACCTTTGCAGATCTCCATTCATGTGGCATGAAGCCTGTCTGGAGCTGTAGTTAAGTAATGAGTCTAGTGGTCCTGATAGGTCATGCTTCATGCTATTTAGGAGGCATCCTGGGATATTATCAGGGTACACTGATATGGTATTCTTGGCCATGGAGAATGCATCAAGGACCTGCTCCCTAGTAATAGTTGGGGTGGTTATGTTTGATGGTATTTCCTGTGGAGGTGCTCATAAGGAGAATGAAGGGTAAAATTTGAGCTGAATTTGTCAGACAGTAGATTTTGCAATATCTTCTAGTCAATGTAGGTGGCTTTATTTACAAATAGTTCTGCACATTGTTGTGTACTGCCTTTGAGGTTGCAGACATACTTAAAGAAAACCTTATGGTTGTCCTTGGCCGAGGAGTATATTTTTACTTCAAATCTGGATTTGGTAAACTTGATTTATCCTCTGAATTGCCTATTTAGACTGATGAGAGCTTTTTATTGTTCTGGGCACTTTCTAATTTTTGTCATTGCTTTTTTCTTTTGTTATACAACCTATTGATGTTGGGATTCTGTCACTGAGTCTTGTTTTTGAGTGTATTCTTTGCTTATTACTGGTAGGCACAATTGGTTCTGTGCATCTATTAACAGGATTGTACAGGGTCTCTCTCTGAACAATTCTGCGTAGGTAGCAGTGTTCTCAGGGTTTCAGGCTGAGTGGTGACAGTCTCGAGTAAGTGTAAGTATTTGTTATCAGCTTCGTGGGCCATAGAGTGGGACTTAGCTTGATGCTCAAGCACATCATCCTGTTTGACCAACCTTGAGGTGTGTTTGTTTTTTATGTAAATTAAGGCATCTCCACCTTTATTCCTTGCCCATGCAATAAGCTTGTCTAAATGTGTAGAAGGCATTAAAGACCTGTACTACTGTGGTACTTTCTGTGGCTTTAAACCATGTCTTGGCAACTGCACAAATGTTTGTGTCCTCCAGGGCGAGAAGAGCTTGGGGGAGTGGAATTTCTTGTTTAGGTCTCCTGACATTGACTGGTAACACTTTTTATTTTTCTAGTGTTGGTTTTGCTATGTCAGAAGGTTTGTCAATTTGGCATTTCCTATAAAAGGCATGGTGGGAGAAAGAGAATGTTTTAGCCAATACTTGAAAGCCCAGAGGGGAAAGGTGCAGACCATCCCTGGCAAAGCATCGTCATATGTCAATCAAATCCTACCATGCTGACAAATTTTCCACCCCCTTGTAATGACACCAAAAATTAAGTCAAATGTTAAAGTCATCCTCTGTTCATATTAGTGGCCTATTACTATATCAGTGAATTGAATGCTGTGTTGTCAGACCTGACCATGCTACTAATCTCTCTACCAGTCCAATCACTGAGGTGGCACAGGCACCCCCCATCATAGGTTCATAGATAAGTACCAGGCAATCAGTCTGCAGACCATTTCAAGCCTAATCAAAAAAACGCTATTCAAAATTTCCCTCTCGAGCCTCAAAGAGGACAAGGCAAGCTAGACCAGGAGAGAATATATGGCTGACCATCTAATTATCTAGGTTTATTTGGAAGGTGGCAAGGATGCTACTGTGCTTGACATGAAGTGGGAGGTTTTTTCAGGGGTGAGGGATACGTTGGGATATGAATACAACATGTCATCTTTATCTGCTGATGAAGGTTTATTTCCTTTAACTGAGTATTTGACGTACCATTAGTTCTTCAAAGGAATATTTTGTGGCACCAACGTCTAGACATAGATCTCCATGGAGCAGTCTATAAGAGACTAAGTACAGAGAAAGGGCTGCCAGTTTCTCCTGATAACTAAGATTTTTTAAGGCCACTGATATTTTTAGTTATGAACTTCTGAGGTCTCAAATTGTGACATGTTTAGTAAATACATGACAAAAGTGCATTATATTCAATAATGGGTCTGATATGATGTAAGTTAAGGGGACGTTAGCTTATTTGGATCTAGTGGAGATGTCCTTTGAAAAAAGATGGCCCAGGTAAAAGGCTTTCTGAGCTACTGTGGAGGCATGATGGTCAAATGATAAGGAATTATCAACAAGAATACCCAGATCTCTTACAACAGTGTCTGATTGGAGGGATGCATCTCCTATACGATATGTGAACCTGTTTTATTTACCAACATGACCTATGCTACATTTATTTACATTAAATTTGGGACCATTATCCTTTCACCAATTGTTAACATGGTCTAAGCCATGTTTGAGCAATTGTGAGTCAGTTGAAGATCGAATAACAACACCCAGTTTACAGTCATTTTTCAAACCTAGTTAACCATAGTCCAGAAGTGCTGAACTGAAGGTCTGAAAAATATATGCCAAATAGAAGAGGGCCAGAAGCTGAGCCCTGTGGTAAACCACTGCTTTGCTTTCAGAAGTGGCATCTTGGACTCTAACCACATAGATTCTGCTAGCCTGCCAATTAGATATCCATTGCACAATATAAGGATTTATATTCACATTTATAAGTTTATCAATGATACCTGCATGGGAAGTAGTATCAAAGGCCTTAGTCAGGTCTCAGTATGCTGTAGGCATAACCACAATCCACTGTTGCAATTATTTTTTAAAATAAATTAATGAGGTTGAAAAAGTAGGACCTTTCTTTGATAAAGTCACATTGATGACGGTCCAGAATTAAGAAATTTTCAATGTCCAGATTATTGAAGTTTGAGATAATGCATGCCATAGCTTTACATATGAGGCTAGTGAAACTAATGGGTCCATAGTTACTGGAGTCCATGGCTGGGCTTCCCACTATATAATGGCATTATAGTAGCTGTTTTCAAGGCTTCAGGAATGTAACCTGTGGAGAGAGTTTGATAATCAGGCAACCTGGTATGTTGTCAGGGGCAATGGATGAAGTAATCTTAGATTTTGAAAGGGCTGAGAGAAGTTGTTCCATAGTACTCAGAAGGGATGTCTGGGATTGTGGGATTTGTCAACTAAAACTATAACAACAACAAAACAAACATTCCCTGGGAAGGCTGTAGTCACAGGATACTGCGCCATTGCCAACAACACTACACTTTATTCACTTCTACAGCCTTCCTTATTCCAGGGTGTGTTTGTTTTTATTGTGGGATTTGTGGGATAACTATAACTGCGACTGGAGTAAAATTTGCAATAAATATTTTAGCTAGGATATTAGCTATTTCCTTAGTGTCAAAGAGTGCAGTATTATTGTGGACTACATCTGAACACCGTTGGATGTTAATTCTTAACTTCCTGCCACAGTTTAAGATAGATTTCCAGTTATTTTTGGTTTTAGTGTCTATATTAAGTTCATACTCAGCTTTGAGTTTCCTAATGGTTCCCTTAAGCTATTTGTTAGCTTGGTTAAGTGTGCTCTTAAGGTAGGGAGAATGAGACCTCTTATAAGCATTAATCCGTTTCTCGTTATATAATTTACTTATGTGGGTATTCCATCACAGGGGATTTGTTTTTAAGCATGTTATTATATTTGTTTATTGGTTAATTTGTTTGTTTAAATCAGTTTACTCACATTTGCTACATAAGCACCGTGTTTGGACAGGTTTGCACTTGTTTTAGCAAAGCTCCATAGAGTTTGTTGACAGCTAATGTTCTGCTCTATTTATCTGATCAATCCAAGGCATTTGCTGATCTCTGCAAAACTTAAGTATAATTTTTCACTGTATATTGCACTTCTGAACTGCATTTTTACCATATCACTGCTTATTTGAACTGCTTTTTTTTCTGAAATTGTTGCACTTTGTTGTAACATAGATTAGATTCAGACCTGGTGAATCTAGATGTTCTTCGTGTTTCATTGTTGCAGTCATTACATTTGGGTAATCCTGCTGGCAGGTTGCCCTCAGTCGGCCTGAATTCCAAGGTCTCGGGTCCTGTGTCGGCTGCTGTCACCCCTTCCCTGACATCAGGTCATCAGGGGTATAAAAGAAGCAGCCAACGCCATTTTCTTCAGTCTTTCTTGCCACGCGGTGCCCGAAGCACAAGCAGTTCGCAAGTGCCAGTCGGCCGACTCCTGAGATTCTCGTGTTTGAGTTTCAGAACCAAAGTCTTCAATAAAGCTAAGTACCCTGTTGGGGAAACTTTTTTCTTGCTCCAGACCGATGTCAGAAAAAGTTAATAATTGCATTACTTGTGGAAAGCAAATACCTCATAAGGATTTTCATTCTTAATGTATTCCTTGCCTAGGCCCTGATCACAACGTTTCTGGTTGTCGGTTTTGTGCTAGATTTAACCAACATACTATTAAGCGTCTGTATGATTTTGCTTTAAAGTATTTTGGTAGCCGGTTTAATTATCCAGAAATGTCGTTGGATAGCATCGGACTACCGGAGTTTATAAAAAACGCAAGGAAAAGGATAGAGAAAAACAACCGAGGCCCAAAACCAATGACGAAGCTTCTCCGAAGCCAGTCGCCGGTTTGCCAGTTCTCAGTGAGGCGCTTTCGCAGCCCCTGACACCCTCTACTTTAGAGTCGGTCATGCCGCTGGATACTCAAGGTATTGGAGCCTCGGGCACTAATCCCTCAGATGGGTCCGGAGCCGGTGATCAGGTACCGGCTTCTGAGGGTGTATTCAGGCCTCAACATCTTTACATTAAAAAGACAAAGACTAAAGCACCTTCTAAAGCAAAGAAACAAACTCATGAGCCACGTGTACAGGCCTCTATGCCCAAAAAACAGATGATCAAAATGGCCAAAGACCTGATTACCGTGATCAGGGGTTCCCACCCCCCTCCTGATAAGAGGCCTAGGCAAGACACTGACTATGAATCTTCAGATCAGGTTTCTATTTCTTCTGATTCCTCTTCTGATCAGGGATATTCTTTGCCCCCCTATGAGGATTCTGATGCTGAACAATCTATACCTTCAGCATCCCCTCCGGAGTATTATTCCTTTGGGGAAACCTTGCATACCATGAGGGAGCATTTTCACTGGAAAAGCCAAGATTTTTCAGAATCTAAAAAGAGGCTCAGGGATTTTCTTTTACTACCACAGCACAGGCCTCTAGCCATTCCCCATGTGTTAGACATTGTGGATGATGTGTTTTCGGAGTCCAGTTTGACCCCTGACTCCTTACCTCCAGCTCCCAGTAAGCCTGACAGATGTTACAGGGTCCCTGACTCACAAAGTTCTTTTTAAAAACCCTGCTGCTGACCCAGAAACTATTTCACATGGTCCAAAGGGAGTTAAGGCCTCAACAGCAAAAACCCCAACCCCCTCTGACATAGATTCAAGGGCACTGGATAGATGGGGAAAAAAGGTTTACACATCTGCAACTTTGGCTATAAGGGCCTTAAACTGTCAGTTTCATATGCTCAAATATCAGCAACATGTTATGGGATTGCTTAAACAGAAAATTATGTTAAATTCTGAATGTGCTGAAAACAAATGCAGGATTTATTGCATGCAGCTGAACAAATTGGAAAGCATACTTTGCAATGTGGTTTTGATTCTTTGGAGGCCTTCTGCAGGGCTGTAGTTACGGGTTCTGTAATTAGGAGGCATTCTTGGTTAAAGGAAAAAAATCTGCCTGATCATGTTAAAGCTAAGTTACTAGATGCGCTTTTACAGCATGATACTTTGTTTGGTGTTAAGGCAGAAGAGGTGTTAAAGAAAATGGAAGACAAAGCTAAATCTATGCAAACAGTTAAAGATTTTTTACAAGTACAGCCACCTAGATTCAGTAGACACTGGCCTACAAACAATTGTCCTTTCCTGTGTCAGACAGACCTCAAAGGGGCAGATCCAGACACCCTAGGGGCAGATCCTAGACGCAAGGTTCCTACAGGTCAACACAATGGGGTGCTCCTTCCTCCAAAGCTGGAGAAGATAAAGCACAACCATACAGAAAGCAGTCCCAATGACTTTCCCCTGCCTGCTCCAAGCACTTATTAACTGGCAGCACCCTTAGGGGGAAAATTAGTACTTTTTGCTCAAAATTGGCACATTATAACCCAGGACATGTGGGTTCTAAACATAGTATCACAAGACTACAGATTCCATTTTCATTCTCTGCCAAAGGCAAACGGCTGCCCAGATCTGCCAAAAAATCAATGGGCAGAGGCACAAAAACAAGTTCCATCCCCCATGGACATGGAGGCCATCAGCAAGTACCAGAGCAAGAGCAGGGACAAGGATTTTACTCAAGACTGTTCTTGGTACCCAGAAAGGGCAAGGCCTGGAGGCCGATAGCGGACCTATCCATTCTGAACACATTCCTGGATATTCCAAAATTCAAAATGCTGACTTTGCAGCAGCTTCTGCCCATGCTGGGCAAGAATGCTTGGCTTGTGACCTTTAGACCTAAAAGAGGCATACCTGCATGTTCCAATAAGACAATCGTGCAGAAGATACCTCAGATTCAAGGCTGGTTCAATGCATTACCAATTCTCTGCACTGCCCTTTGGCTTATCTACTGCGCCCAGGGTCTTCACAAAGTGCCTGGCACCAGTAATTGCATTCTGCAGACAAACAGGGATACAAATATATCCTTGTTTGGACGACTGTCTAATTCAAGCAGAGGACAAGGACATTCTTCTTCAACATCTGGCGTTTGTGAAAAGACTTCTAACATGCCTAGGGTACACAGTCAACGAAAAGAAATCAAAACTAATACCCTCTCAAGAGATAACATTCCTGGGTGCAAGCTTGAATACAACTGCCCAGATGGCTTATCTCACGCCAGACAAAGGCAACTGACTACCTACTTCAAAATGTTGGCAACAAAGGCCCAGTTATCTGCAAGAAACATTCTGCAGGCTTTGGGCTTCATGGCATCCTGCATCCTACTAAGACGGCATATGAGGAAACTTTAATGGTACCTAAAAAGTGTTTGGACTCCACATTGCCACAGCCTGGAAGCAATGATTACTCTCATTCCCTGCCTGCAACAGGAGTTTCGATGGTGGGCAAAGGCTTGTCACCAGAACAATTGACAGCCATTCACATTACCCCCTGCCAGGCAGACACTAACAAAGGATGCATCAGATTATGTCTGGGGGGCCCACATGGCAGGGAGATGCATTCAGGGCACATGGTCCTCAAACCAAATGCATCTACATATCAATCAAAAGGAGATGCTAGCTGTCCAAAATGCCCTGACAGCCTTCAAGGACCTATTTCATCTGGGACAACTACTGATAAAAACAGACAATACCATGATCATGTGGTATATAAACAAGCAGGGGGGCACACATTCTTACCCCCTTTGCAGACTAGCAATGACATTGTGGGATACAGCTTTGACTTACCAAGTACATCTGCAGGCACAATTCCTGCCAGGAAAGGAAAATACTCTGGCAGACGATCTAAGCAGAAACCTCATGGATCCCCACAAGTGGCAGCTGGATCCACAGGTCTTCAGCATGATAACAAATGGGGATGCCCGGACATAGATCTATTTGCCTCCCCTCACAACTACCAACTAAAAAGATTCTGCACAAGGACTTATCACAGACAAGCATGGAAAGTAGATGCCCTATCCTTCAGCTGGAAAGTAGATGCCTTATCCTTCAGCTGGAAAAACCTATCAGTATATGCCTTTCCTCCACTGCCTCTCCTCCCCAAGGTGCTCCTAAAACTCAGACAGGAGAAGCCAAAGATGATAATGATTGCCCCAGACTGGCCCCGTCAGTTCTGGTATCCAATTCTAAGGAACTTGTCTCAATGCCCAGCTTGGACCTTACCTCAAATACCTCATCTACTGTCCCAGCAAAACAATCAAATCCTGCACAGCCAACTCAGGACATTAAACCTGGCAGCATGGCGGATAATGTAGTCATACAAAAAACTCCTCTCAGTAAAGCTGTGATGGATGTCATTTTGGAAGCCAGAAGGCCTAGTACTAGAAAATCTTATGCTGGAAAATGGAAGAGATTCTGTGCTTGGAACCAGGCACAAGGAACTGATACAGCTGTCCCAAATATTCCTCAGATTTTGCAATACTTAACGGAGATGCTGGACAAAGGCCTATCTTTTTCATCAATTAAAATTCATGCCTCTACCATTTCGGCTTATTACAAAACAGAGCCACCAATCTTTTCTCATCCTATATTAAAGCAGTACCTCAGAGGAGCCAAAAATCGAAGGCCTCCAAGGAGATCACCAATACTCGCATGGGACCTCAACTATGTCTTGAAAAAACTTACCCTGCCTCCTTTTGAGCCAGCTGCTACTGCTGATATAACATTTTTATCTTGGAAAACAGCTCTGCTCCTAGCAATTACTTCTGCAAGACAAGTTTCAGAGCTACAGGCACTCATAGCTGTGGAACCTTTTATAATTTTTTATCCCGACAGGGTCTCTCTGAGGACAAATCCAACATTTATGCCTAAGGTGGTGTCCAGTGTGGCTCTTAACCAAACAATTCATCTGCCAACTTTTTATCCAAATCCACAGAACAAGAGGGAGAGAATTTTGCATTCTTTGGACGTACACAGACAGCTTAGATTCTATTTGGACAGAACCAAAGCTTCCAGGAAGGCAGAGCAATTACTAGTGGCATATGCTGCAGGATCACAAGGAAAGGCGATCTCAAAGCAGACTATTTCAAAGTGGATAGGCCACTGCATTCATTTCTGCTACTTACACCATGGCAAGCCAGTGCCTAAGGACATTAAGCCTCATTCCATCAGAACTGCAGCCACTTCAGCAGCCTTTCTCAGGGGAGTACCAACCAAAGACATTTTAGAGGCTGCTACTTGGAGTTCAGTGCACACCTTTACAAAGCATTATCATCTGCCACTCTACTCTAAATCCAGGGCAGGCTTTGCCACTGCAGTTCTGCAGAGCCTCATAGCTGCACCTAATGCTGTTTAGCTCCAGCCCCCCAACCATAGCTTTGGGACTCTACCCAAATGTAATGACTGCAACAGTGAAACATGAAGAACATAGTACAGTTGTGTACACTTACCATAAATGTAGATGTTCGAGTGTATTCACTGTTGCAGTCCAGGTTATCCACCCGCCATTCCCTTTTTTTTCTGCTGGAACATATCTTTCCTTCTCTGATTTATACTACCTATGTGGTGTATTTGCTTGTAGATGAAGGTAAAGTTTATTTTGGTGCATGTATTTTTATATATAAATTTTGGCTACCCTTTTAGGAGGCACCTGACATCTGGGGCAAGAAAAACTGAAGAAAATGGCATTGGCTGCTTCTTTTATACCCCTGACGACCTGACGTCAGGGAAGGGATGACAGCAGATGACGCAGGACCCAAGACTTTGGGAATTCAGGCCGACTGAGGGCAACCTTCCAGCAGGATTACCCAAATGTAATGACTGCAACAGTGAATATAATCGAACATCTACATTTATGGTAAGTGTACACAACTGTACTTTCTTTTTGTATAACTTGAGCAGTAAGCCAGGCCATCTTTTGTTGAAGAGGGTTCCTCTACAACCTAGTGGCAGCAGTGTGCAGTTGAAACTCATCTGATTGAAGGTTGCTGGAACAGGACTGAGTTTTGAGCTTTTTTATTGGTTAATTTGTTTAAACCAGTTTGCTCTTGTTTGCTACATAAGCACCTCATCTGTGTGGATTTGTGCTTGTTTGCACACAGGGTTGCCAGATGTCTCAATTTGACCGGGGCTATCCTAGGATCAGCAGCCCGATTCCGAGTCCCACACTGCCGGTTAAAATCCCGATGAATTAGCCTCCTCTTTTTTTTTAATTTTTTATTGGCCCATATGCTGGTATATGAGCCAATCAAAAAAATTGCAAAATGGAGCTACTTCTGTTTAATGTGGAACTGCCTGATGTTCCGCATTGAACAGAAGAGGGTCCACTGTGCGATTTTTTGATTGGCTGGTATACCAGCATATGGGCCAATCAAAAATTACCAAACACAGAGCTACTTGTGTTTAATGCAGAACTGTGTTGTTCCACATTAAAGACTTTTTTTTTTGGTCTTTTTATCCCTACCTGGCCCATCAGTAGTGCAGTGGTAGGCAATGTTGGCGGCTATAGTTGCAAATACTTCTGCTCCATTGATGAGTTCTTGCAACTGCCCCTCACTGACAGGTGATACATACAGCAAAGCTCCTGAGGTACCAACACAGATCCTACCCACTTGCTCTTCATATTTTTTGTCCACTTCTGCTGTCCTCCACTTTACCTGGTCCTTCCTGTTTTCTGACCACATCAGTTTACCTAACATTATGAAAGGAGAATTTCCCGTTTCTCCAACTAGCCTGGTCAACATGGGCATCCTGAGGCAATGTAGCAATTGCCTCATGTACACTAAAAGCCCACTTCTTCTAGCCCACAAAAATTCATTATGTGAGAGATACATCTATATCAAGAACATAGAATTCAGGCTCTCTCACTTACCAGTCATTTCATCTAATACTAAACAGGTTGTTAGCATGCACACCTCACCTCCTGCACTTACCAAACCAACAACATATAAACCTACATATGTGGAGGTCCTTTCCAGATGCTTTCTTAAACAGCAGTGACCTCACTAACACAAACACAAGCACACTTCACATAACATATCCTCTGCAGAACATAGTACACATAATATATCACACACCAGTGTCTCTCCAGTCAAGCCCCTAAGGCATAACACAAAAACAAACATCTTTGTCATAGGCGACTCAGTTTTGAGACACACAGCTATCTCTCTCAACAGGTTGGATAAGGAAAAAGTCATGGTCAGCTGTCTGTCAGGTGCCAGGATCCACCACATCACACACGCACTCAAGTCTCTTAGCAACAGGCACTGTTATGACTCCGTCATAGTCCATGTGAACGATCGAGATGTACCTCACTGGAGTATATGAAGAGAGACATTACTGAGCTCTCCGATTATGTGTTTCAGAGTGTGTCCCTAGCCTTAAACAGCATTTTACTTTAGCCTAGGATGATACCTCAATCTTCTTCTTTCAGCTTTTCCTGGTTAGGGGTCGCCACAGCGGATCACCTGTCCGCTCATGATTGGCGGTAGAGTTTTACAGTGTCGAGTTGCCAGCCCAGCGCCCAACCTTCCACAGAAGGCACACATATGCACACACTCATACCTAGGGCCAATTTAGAGTGTCCAATCCAGCTATAGCACGTCTTTGGGATGTGGGAGGAAACCGGAGTACCCAGAGGAAACCCACGCGACCACAGGGATGACATGCAGACTCCGCAGAAGGCACCCCAACCGAGGATCGAACTGGAGAACCTCTTGCTGTGAGGTGACAACGCTAACTGCTGCACCACTGCAGCCACCCCCATGATACCCAGGATGATACCTCAATGCAAACAAAAAATGATTGACTTCAACAATTGGCTTAGTTTCTGTTGTCATTCAAAGGGGTTCCAGTATCTGTCAGCCTAGGATGACATGGTCAACAGACCTTGTTGCTTTGGCAGAGATGGTCTGCATCTGTCAACCCTGAGATTTTGATTACTGGCTAAGGCTGTTGCCTCCCCCATAGTGTCTTTTTTAGGCAATGTCACAAGAACAAAATTTCCACCATAAAAATACCCTCTAAAACAACCTCAGGGTTATGCTGTTAAACACTAGGCGTCTAAACCAGAAATGACATTCACTGGAAGCAGTCCTCACCTTGGAAAATGCTGACATTTGTGCAGTCACTGTGACCAGGTATAAGGTTGCGGAGAGCACCCCAGCAATACCAGGTTAGATTTCCTTCCACAAGTTCAAACCTCAAACTGAAGGCATGAGAACTAAGGGAGGTGGTGTAGCAATAGTCATTCAAGATAAATACACCTCTAGATTGGTTAAACAGCATGATTCCCTTGAATTACTTCAGGTGTAATTGACGTAGGTAAGACCCCTCTTCAGGTCATTGGCAGCTTTAGGACTCCCTCCATGAATCAGGACTTCCACTCAGCCTACTTGAATCTACTTGAGTCAGTTAAGATAGAACCAAACACCCTTGGTTTTGGGTGACTTCAATTACCCTTCCATTGACTAGATAAATTACACTTGTTCTGACCCACTTAACCAAAGGTTCCTGGACGTCGTTAACTCCATGTGAGCTGGAACAGATGGTTGACATGCCCACAATGGGCTCAAACATTCTGGATCTGGTGCTGACCAACACTGAGGGTCACTGCATCACCACCAGTGTGTGACCATCCCTGGCGAGATCTGTCCACAACTCAATCACTCTAGAAGTAACTATAACCCCCCCCTTTTAGCAATAACTAGGCTAAAAAACTTATCCAAGGCCAGTTACAGTCTCTTACATGACAGCATAAATAGCTTCATAGCCCCTCCCCCACTGATGTAACAGACCCCTATGCTGAGTTATACACCAGTGCTTTATTCGAGCGCCTATACAGTTGAATTGACTCTGTCATGTTTCATAGAACCAAAGCAAGATCTTCAAGAAAAAACAAATGTGGCTGGTGGACAGCTGCCATTAACAGGCTATACAATAGGAGAAAGAAACTGCTGTCTAAGAGTAGAAAGAAAACTGCCTCAAGCGAAACACTCCTCTCAAACTTAACAAGCAAATAAGACTCTAGTGAAGATTAACAGGCTATACAATAGGAGAAAGAAACTGCTGTCTAAGAGTAGAAAGGAACCGTCTCAAAATGGGAAACACTCCCTTCTCAACTTAAACAAGCAAATAAGACTCCTAGTGAAGTCCTCCCATTAACAGGCTATACAATAGGAGAAAGAAACTGCTGTCTAAGAGTAGAAAGGAACCGTCTCAAAATGGGGAAACACTCCCTTCTCAACTTAAACAAGCAAATAAGACTCCTAGTGAAGTCCTCCAACACTAACTACAAATCCAAATTAGCTTCCCTAACTAAGGATAACCACAAGGCATTCTTTAGTTACATCCATAATCTCAAAGGTAAGGCCCAGATTTGCTCTGAACTCATAGTTAATGGTACTGCATATACAGAAGTTGTGGCTATAGTAAACCTGCTGGCTGACAGCTTCATTGAAAAGTCTTATGCAGACTAATGACTGGTGCCAAAATCATCGTCTTAAACTTAATGCAGAAAAATGCATTATCATCCCCATTGGCAAGGGTGATGCTCCTGCAAACTACCACATCAATAGCAATACCCTAAGCACACAGTCAGTGGTGAGAGATCTGGGCACAAGTTGACAGCAACCTTGGCTTCTATCACCAAGTCTACACAGTGGTAAGAAGGGCATTTTATATTGCTCATCCCATAAGTAAGTGCATTGCCTCCAGAAAGAAAGAGATTGTAATCCCCCCTGTACTCTTCCCCAATCGGGTCAAAAATGGAGTACAACATTCCCTTTGGTATGTTTCTTTCCAAGAACCTGCAGCAATTAGAAAGACCACAGAGGTTCCTTATGAATAAAATTCAGGGTCTTCAAGATATGTCTTATGTGGACAGACTGAAAATCATTGTCACTTTACTCTGTGTCATACAGACTGCTCACATGTGACCTGTCCCTTGCATATAGACCAATTTCTGACCCAGCTGTAATGGAAATGCTGCACATTCACAAGTCAAATGGCACATGGGTCACTTGTCCAAAGGACCTTAACTTGGTATGTGACATCAACAGAACTTGCTGGCGAGACAGGTTTGTCTCACAGAGGTTGCCCCACCTTTAGAACAAGCTTCCTATTCATGTTAAACAAAGCTTCTCACTGGCCCTATCTAAGCGTAATTTGGACGATTGGATGGGTAACCGGAAATTCACCCGGGGCGTTCCACTTGTGTCTCTCTTGGATAGGAGCAATAGATGCTGATTTTAGTGTCTGCTTGAACCAGACACCCATAGGAACATGAGTTGAAGTTGGCTAGGCTTGTTAAGGGCCCTGGGGTCTGTTAGCCTAGTAACCTATGATCCTATAATCCTTTGACTACCTTATCGATACAGCTATTTAAGTGGGAGTGGAAGTCAGAGGCATACTTAGCAGCTTAGCGATAGGATCCTTTAGAGGATAACAGCAGAATGTATTTAAAAAGTCATCATGTAACTGACCAAGGTTTGGTTTTTAGAAGTCCCTAAGCACAGCACTATTTACAGGAAAAGTAGCACCAGTTTTAAAGGAAATGATCACCAAATTAGGGTCTGATTTAACAAGACATAAGGATACATATGGAGCTGTGCTGAAAGAAGTGGCCATATTTGTGAGGACTGTATTCAGGATACTGGGGCCCTAAGTAGGATGATTAACTTTTTGTGAAACAGACTTAGCATTGATAATGTCAAGGAAGCACTGGACATGCAGACCATTGGCAGTGTAGGTCAGCCCTACTGATGGATAGTTAAAGTCCCTCAGCAGAAAGGCCTTGGGTGTAATAGGAATATCAGTTAATGTTTTAAGATAGCTGTCATGCTCAGAAGGAGACATACAGGGTGTTCTGCAGCTTGCTGGCTATGAAGTGGTAATTAGTGTTGTTTAGGGTGATTTGGACTTCTGGGAGTTCACATGAGGTGTCCCAAAGAATCTGTTGTGAGGTGATGCTGTCCTTGACCAATACTGATACTCCTCCGCAACTACCAGTGGATCTGAAGATGTGATAGACACTGTAATCAGGAATAGAGGGCATGCTTTCATTGCTCTGAAATCATTTTTCTGTAACTATACATGTAGGAATATGTTCAAGTTGCAGGAGAGCCTCAAGTCTGGGCATCTTTGTTAAGATCTCTGGCACTGAGTAGAGCTTATTACCATACCTCTGAACCTCTCAGTGCAAGAAATCTGGACAAAGCCAGAAATAATGGGGGGACAAAGGCCCAGGTGGAACCCCTGGGATGAATGACTGGATAGGAAACCACAAATTCGTCCCAGGGGTTCCACCTGTGTCCCTTATTGAAAAGAGCAACTGGTGCTAGCTGAGGTTTATTTTTGGGAATAAACCCTTGGCTAGGCTTGTAAGGGCTCCAGGGCCATCAGCCTAGTAACCTCCAATGATCCAAAAATAGGGAAAGATTTTAAATATTGCTCCTATAAACTTAGAAAGGTGCTAGAATGAGGATTTTTTCATTTTTATATATTTTCTGAAGGATTCAAAGTCTGTCATTATTTAGTGGCTTTGATCCTCAATGATTTGCAAGAAAACCGCAAATTTTATGAGGAACAGACCAAACATAAGATGCAAAAATCTGGGCATTCTGTGATAATCTGGACAGTTAAGGGGTATGCCTATTAATGTGTTCCAAATTAGAATTTACTAGGCTGGAATATCCATCAGATGTGTTTTGCCTAAAAAGGTACTTTGGGGACAGAAAATACTTTAGACAGAATGTGAAAGTCTTGGTAAGAGAGGTGAAGGCCATCTCTGGCAAAGCAGGAAGACTTGTCAGACATCTCATCTCACCCTGACATATACTAGGTCCACCTAGAATGACTCCAGCTACTTAGCCAATTATTAAAGCCAAATGTGTTGCCTTTGAATCTTGGCATTATTCTGGGTGATGGCAAAGTACAACTCATGACCAGTGTGTTTCCTGCTTCAGACACGTGCATAGCAAGCTCAGTCATATCCTTCTGCATGTCCCTCTGGCTAGAGCATCTAAGGTCATTCACCCCATGTGGACCACTATCAGGTCATAATCATATTTGACAGGGCAGGGGGATCACAAAGTACAACACCAACCAGTAAAAATAAATAAATGAACCACACGCTGAAATGAAGAAACCAAGCGTTTTACTAAATAAAAAGACTCAGTAAACTAGTACAAAATTAAGCGCTTTCATAAGGCACATAGACCAAACTTCTTCAGACAATAAAATAATACAACAGTTCAGCTTATATAACACACCCACACCCTTCAATTAATTAATCATGAATACTCACTCTAATTGATAACACAAACCATCACACTTAAACATAATGAAAAAACATATAAATTGCATGAAGATGAAAAAATATAAAAAATATACACACACACATATATATATATATATATATATATATATATATATATATATATATATATATATATATATAGTTACACATAATTGATGCATATAGAATTCATATATAAAATAGTATTTATATATTGCAATGAGAACATCTCATCTATCTAATACCCTGAGCTTTAATTGACCACTAATGGAAATAGTGTCGTTCAACCCAGGGGGGACATGAGCGTTGAGAAACACCTGCCACCAAATTACCATGTTTCCTGACCATGCCTTCAAATTTGTGGTATTACAGCAGGTCAAGCGGGGAGATCGTGGTGGACCTTGGAAATTATGGTTAGAAGATAAGGAAAACAACCTTTCAGGCTCCATACTTGACTGGATCCTAGTCTCTCACCCTAATAAAATCTCCCATAAGGGCACCTTACCAGACTCCATTAGTGACCACTTGCCAGCCTTCGTCCATAGAGCAACTCCCTCCTTACCAACATCAATATATCCACACATGAAACCTCACAAACTGTAACCCCACAACTTTCTTCAATTCTCTCAAACTAATAAACTGGGACAGTTTAAAAACTCTTCCTCTAGACCAGGCCGTTGACCATTTCAACTCAACCTTCTTAGCTACCCTTAACTCTCATGCCCCCCCCCCCCCCAGAACAAAACGTATAAAAACCAACTCAGCCACTTGGCTTACTAAAGATATCAAAATACTTATGAAACAAAGGGACAAAACCTGGAAACTTTACCATCGCAATAAGAACCCAGATGCCCTTCTTAAATATAAACAACTCCGTAACCTAGCCAAAAAACATATTATACAGGATAAAAAAATCATACTATGCCAAACTTCAATTTAATCATTCCAAAAATCCCAAACAATTCTGGAAGTCAGTCAACTCTCTTCTCAACCCTGGTACCAAAAACAATCCTTGCCCTGACACTAGCAAGTCTGACCCAGATATAGCAACGCTATTCAACTCCTTTATTAACTCCATAGCAGAACTCACCAATACCTTCCCAAACATCAACTCCTCCTCCCACTCAAACCCTCTTCTCCACCATCCATTCTTTTCTCATCTCCCATCTTTTACCTCAAACTCATTCCCACCTCATAACTAAACTCCTCTCTAAGCTTAAGCCAGGCTCTAATGTCCCTGACAACATCCCCTCACTCTTTCTAAAACTCACAGCAGACGGCATCGCCATCCCCATTAGCATTCTCATTAACAGAGCCATACAGGAATCTTATGTTCCTAAACTGTGGCATGCCGCCTTCATCCTACCCCTCCACAAAGGAGGCAAAAATAATAGTATGTCCAACTTCTGGCCCATAGCCATTCTCTCATCTATTTCAAAAATACTTGAGAAATGCATCTACCTCCAACTCGTGCCATTCCTTACAAATAACCAACTTCTCACCTCAACTCAACATGGATTTCGTCCAGGCCATAGCACAATAACTGGTCTCCTCTCTTCCTAGACATCGTAAACCATGCCCGTGACTGTGGAGAACTTGTATCCACAGTCCTCCTTGACTTCTCCAAGGCTTTTGATACTGTCTCCCCTTCTCATCTCCTACACCACCTTGCTAATCTTAATCTCTCACAACACCCTTGCCTGATCCAGCAGCTACCTCTCTGACCGATCTCAGGCCGTAAAATGGAAAACTGGCACCTCAACCTTCCTCCCAACCCCAACCAGTGTCCCCCAAGGATCTATACTCGGCCCAATGCTATTTAATATCTTTATTAATGACTTCCACACAGCCATTCCTAACACCAAGATAGTCCAATATGCAGACAACTCAACTCTAGTCTGCTCTGCTTCTAACCTCCTACATACTCCAAACTAAAACCCAAAGTGCTTTTTCCACCACTGAGAACTGGATGCTTCAAAATCTCCTTTCTCTAAATGCCACCAAATCTAAAATTCTACTATTCTCTCCCTCTAAATCTCACCCTCGTGACAAAACCTCCTTCAATATTATCAGTCATGCCAACTCCACTATAGAAGTTGTTCCTTTTGCTAAACTTCTTGGGGTCAGTATTGATGAACATCTCAAATTTGACAGCCATAGTCAGTTAAACATTAAGAAAACACATCAGAAACTTGGCATGCTGTATAGGAACTCCCATTTTCTATCCCCTTCCACAAGACAGACCCTCGCCATTACCTACTTACTACCACCTCTGATGTATGATGCCCCTCTACTTATCAACCTATCTTTCTGTGTCTCCTCTAAACTGGATTCCTGTTACAACAACATCTCAAAGTTTGCCACCAAGTCCAAGTAATGTACCCACCACTGCATACCTCTCCACCTACTGCAATGGCTAGAACTTCCCAACTACCTGGACTACCTCCAAATCACTACAGCCCACAAACTCATTTTTAAACCTACTAAGTGCCCTGCACTAACTAATATCTTACCTCACAGAACTCTAAGATCTGCTCACCAAAATCTAATTTCTGTATACAAACCAAACAGTCCCTCAGTTCAGCTTCTCCTATCCTTTTCCTTAGCCAAAAAATGGAACTCTCTTCCTCCCTATCTAAGGATTTCTCAAAACTTTGATCACTTCAAAACCCAGCTCCATTCCTACCTCTCCAGTAACAGGAAATGCACTTCCACTCTACCTACCTAATCCTGCCTAATACATGAACACATACATATACATAAACTACCTTCCACCTTACCCAGTAGGAGTTCAGTCATCTTTACTATTTTCTTACAAATGTTTCTTTCATAGCATTCTCAGAAGATTTAAAACCTCAGTATAATGGTGACTCTGTATTATCGACCTCTAATTGTATTCACATGTAAATATGCACTGTATACCATACTATGTTGATATTCTACTGTGTTTATGTTTTACTGCATAATTTTTACTAATTGTGTAATTGTTACTATGTCTGCTATGTTTTTGTGAAGCTTTTCTCCCCGTCCTCCACTGAAAACGGGCTCCTTGAGCCCAGTGGACCTCCCCGGTCATCAAACTGAAAGTGATTAAATAAATTACATTTAACTGACCGGTTATATTAAAATTACTTCAGCGCACTGCATGTGCACGTCTACATTTTGTCAGATGTTTTCAGACTCTTGTTTTCTTTGCAAATATTGCAGAGCCTGTTTTGTCCAAAACGTTCTGTCAAAAAATCATAAACTATTAGGCCGACTCTATGGCATTGAGGGATAGGGTCCTGAATGTGCCTCATCCAACTCAGTTTAATGACTTGGGGACTGGAGCAACCATTTGGGAGATATGGGGATTAGTGACACCAGTGCTAATGTGCTCATCCTGAGGGAAGAATTTGGTTCAGTCCTGCCACAGTGGAAAGCCTGGAAATGTACTTCATTCACACATGGACTTGTGGATATGAATCCCACAAATAAGTGTTCCAGAGTTCAGTCAAGCATGAGCAATATGGAGAAGCATGCATGTGCTCCAGGCTTTGCGTAACAGAGCATTGCACTGTGCCAGCTAACCAGCATGGAGAAGTCCTAGATTAATTGCAGAAATACTCTAGTGCCCAGCAAGATAATGGGTGCAGTCTCTGGCTCTCACCTCCCCCACTTGGAGTCTTTCAAATCTGGGAGAAATAGAATGAATATGTATATCCTGCATGATGTGCAGTGATCATGATGTACATTCAAGATGAAAAAAAAACATGAAAAATAAGAATTCCAGACCATTGTTTGTGGATCCCCACCAAAAACAAACTTCCTTTAGTATTGGCATAATGCCATGAAAGGGTGGACGTTATGGCAAGATTTACTCCTGACTAGCCAAATGAAGATGCCATTCCAGACTAAATCTCAACCATAACTCAGACTTTTCCAGGGCATTATTCAGTTACGCAATTATTTTTTTTTTATGTTTAATCAGCAATTATTCCATAACAATCAAACAGTAATAAACTAGAATTATCCAACTGATATACGACATTGAAGACTGCATGAGACCTCATTTGCATAAGCAGTATTTCAAAAGAAGAAAAGGGAGAACAAACTTTCAAAGAGGAACATTCCAAAAAACATATAATAAAACATTGGGACTAGCTCCTAAATTCCTGAGAAGACCGGCAGAACCCATGGATAGGTCTGGTTCAGGATATAATAAAAAACAGTATACAGGAACCATAATATGCCATAAGGTGCCACACATGTCCCTTAAAGAGCTGTTCTGGCCAGTACTTTTAATAGCATTCCCATTGAAAGTTGGATGAGGAGGGTTCATCCTTTGCTAGCCTTGCATATTGGCATAGAAAAAGGTATAGGTGATGCTTCAATAAAGAAGTAGGGTATTTGCATTCTGAGGCTATATACACTTGTACTGTTGGTGAGAGTTTAAGGAGACAGCACTTGTGTGTGCTTGACTGGGATATCCTTAGGAGTAGGTCACCATTCCCTCCACATGGAGGGAATGATTGATAGTCCGAATTGCGCAGTCTCCAAAACTAGGTTGGCTACAGATTTCTATACTGAGTGCATGTAGTTACAGGCCTAGAACTTATAATAGTCATTGGCCAGAATCCCTTAGCAGTCTTGACAAAACCCAGATAGACTGAAGCCCTTGTCCTTTGACTTTACTGGCTGTCCAGTATCCCTAAAACATGAGCTTTAGCTGATGTGTTAATGCTTGTTTTTTTTTTTTTTTTTTTTTTTTTAACACGTCCAGAAAGAGGAATTGCTCTTTCTTAAGTTACTTCTTGGGTCACCTTTGAATCTGTCAACATGAGCCTTTGCCATTTGGGAAGCTTTTTTGGCAAGTAGCTGAGAGAGTATACATCAGTGATTTCCTTAGAGGAGGCACACTTTTTGGTACCCAAAATTCACTGGAGTGAGGTGGTCTGCCTACCTGTTAATGAAGTGTACTAGAGAGAATGGAAAAAGGCATCTCAACTGCAGGTACCTCCAGAACTCAGTGGGAGGAAGCTGAAAGAGGGTTTTTAGACTGGCAAAGATGGAGAGGATTTCCTTGCTTCCTTGTTCTACAGTAAGAATTCCCTTTGTTGCCCATGATCTCCAGTGGGTTACTTTCCCACCTATCTTTAACATTGGGTTGCCGTAAATGGGCCTTTTGATTGCCAAAGGTCTAGATGTGGATGTTGCTTGTAAAATGTCCTTAATATTTTCTGAGTTAAGGTAACCCATCCACATAAGTGGTGAAGAAGGGATGTCTTGTTGCAGGTAAGGCACTATGCTTTTTACTACTTAGAATATGAGCTTCAGTGGTCACCCACAATGGAATATCTGGTGGTGATGGGTTAATGTAGGGTTGGATTGTCTAACCTCTGCCACCTGACATATATCAACCAGACTTGCTACCCTGTACTTTTGAAGAAGAAATAGGGTAGCCACTGGAAAGCCACATCTTTTCCCACTCCATAAACACTGAATCATTAGGTGTCCTGGCTCCTGAAGCCATTTATTTGCTGGTGGAACAGAGATGTCCCTTTACGATGTAGAGAGGTTTGGGGTCAGAACATTATTTAGAGGGCTGAAATTTTGCCCCAGCAGGAGAGAGTTTGTCATTTCCATGAGTGACCTGATAGGTAAAGGGCTTCCCTTAGTATCCTTAGGTTAAGATTCACTATTTCTAATTAGTCATTGAGGCATATACCCAGGTATTTAAGAAGACTCTTGCAGCAAGACACAAGGGGTACTCATCCAGATGTCTTAACACCCACAGCTGAGTGATTTGCAGGAAGCAATTCCATTTTTGTTAAGTTTACCTTTAGACCTGAGACAGAGTAAAAGATTTTCAAAATATCTAGGAATGAAGAGATGTCCTTCTTTCAGTTTTCCATTAATAATATGCAGTCATCTACACACAGAAATATGTGGGATTCTTGTCCCATTAGGTCCCAGGCTTTTATCTCTGGGCATGTTCTGATTTGGAGAGCTAAAAAGCTGTTAAGAAGAGATATGGAGATAATGGCCATCCTTGCTACGGTCCTCTCCCTAGGAAAAAGAGGTAGAGATAATCTGATCTGTCAACACCACTGTGAAAGGGGGAATGGTATAGAGCCTTAACACCAGTAATACAGTCTTGAGAGAAACCAGGTTTACACAACTCAGACCAGTTGTATTCCTGTTAGTCAAATGCCTTCTCAAAGTCCACCAGATGTGCCATGCTGGTTATTTATATCTTTTAACAGCTTGGAGATACAATGATAGAGCATGAAGATTATCAATGCTAGACTGCTGTTTCACTAAGCCCATCTGTTCTTTAGGTGTCAGGGAGGGTTAGATATTATTTCGCCTGTTGGTTAGTATTTGGGCATAAGTCTTTCCCTGGTTTCTAAAAGTACTATTTTAGATTCTCTCATTGAGACTGGCATATAACAACTGTTTAATAGTGTTAAATATTTTTTAAAGACTTGCATATTGTGGCATTTAAGCCATCAGGGCTAGATGCTTTACCCAAAGGTGATTTATTGATAGCTGTTTACATTTCCTTTTTTTTGTAATCTCTCTGGTCAGCATGGTGTTGTGGGCCACTCAAACTTATGGTAAATAAAGGTTTGTGTGGCTATCTGAGAGAGTAGAAGAGCCACTTTCCCTGGTTATAGAGCTTCTGATAGAGTAAAGCAAACTCATTATTAGTTTAAAGAAGGACTGACACCAGGATGCCAATTCTGGCTTGGAAACATCCTATTCTAGCACATGCCCCCCTCTCCCTTAATATTTAAGCTAGTAACTTCCCCAATTTATTTGCCTCTTCCCATTTCTGCAAGGCAGCCATACAGTTTATCTGCCTGTGTCCATTCATGTAAGGCAGCTCTTTTCAAGTAGAGCCATGCCCTATCCCGCACTGTTTCACTGAGGTGTATTTTCAACTGTTTATATCTCTGGGTTATTTTGACATCTTTAAACTTCCACTGTTTTAAAAGGTTACATTTCTGATGTATTTGCATTTACAATGCACTAATATGGGTGTTCATGGTACCTAGTTCTTCCCCGGAGTGGCACAATCATTTTTTGATGAAGTGCATGCTAAGAAAGAAATACAACTGTTTATCCAACAAAAAGTGAGCTGTGAAACAGAAGGAGATTCTGTTTCTTGTTCTTCTGGTAAGAAAGACCACAGAGAGAATTTAACAAGAATTATTTAGAGGGACTCACAAAGATTAAAATATTGCAAAATAGGGGGAATCACTCAGAACAAGAAAAGGTACAACTGCAGAATGCTAAGCAGAAAATAAGGGATTACCTCGATAATATGTTCAAGTTTAGAAAGATTGCTGTTAAGCAACTGTTTTTTGATAATAATTCTAGAGCACAAATACATTTAGCACAATGAATCAAGCAACAGGAAGTGGAAAGGGCTGTCACCAAGCTTAGGGAGCTTATAACAAGGAAGATAATAAGAGATCCTGCAGAATTATTAGAAATATTTTGACAATTTTATGAAAGGTTGTATGAAACAGAGAAATACAGAAATTAAGAAAGGGTACAAATGGAAATGTTTATGGAAGAATTAAATATGCCAAGGTTAGAAGTAGATGAGACTCAATTACTAACAGGCTAGGAGGAGATGAGATAAAAATGGCCATGTATAACCAATCTACAGTAAAGTCCCCAGGAATAGATGGCATACCGATGCAAATTTGGGAGGTAGGGAAAAAACTCATAAAGATCTGGAAGGGTTTGTTTAACAGTATTTTAAGAGGAGAAGTGCCAGCATCTTGAAAGAAGGCGGTGGTAACCATAATGTCTAAAGAGGGTAAGAATCCATCAGATCCAGCTTCATACAGGCCCATTTCAATACTAAACCATGATTATAAAGTGATTGTCTATAATGGCTAAAAGCATGGCAAAAGTGATACCAAAATTGATAGATGTGGATCAGTCTGGTTTTGTGGAGGGGAGGCAAACATTTGATAATATTAACAGAACATTGATGATCCAGAGGGAAGCAGAATATAAGAAAATACCACTGTTATTGGTGTGTCTTGATCCAGAGAAAGCATTTAACAGAGTAGACTGGGACTTTTTTGAGCAGGGCATGCTCAAAGCTAATTTGCTTTCCCTGACACAATTATAAGGTTGATTAGGAGTATATATGATTGACCTGAGGCAAAAATAAAGTAGGTGGCGTCCTCTCTGATAACTTCTGCTTGAGTAGGGGAACCAGCAGCAAAAAAAACGTTGATACCACAAGCACATACGAGGCGTACTTCTTCGATAAATATCCACAATGTTTTTTACGAAGTTATTTGACCAACAGAACTTTTATTAAAAACAATAAACGTAAAACACACACTAGGCTTTTTAAAGTCAAGAAAATTCAACTGGAACTGAACTACTTTAACAGATGCATTAAAGAAAAGATAGTTCCCAAGGGCCTTAGGTTATTCTTATACCCAACTTGTTTAGAATTTGGGTCAGATTTCTTTAATGAACTGACTGGACTGTATAACAACCATGGCTTAGAAATCCTCCAATGCATGGAGAAACATTACCAAATAACACTGGAGGTTTTGACTAAAGAAACCACAGTACTGGAAAAAGAAATCAAGGATGACCTGGACTATTATAGATATGAATTCGAATTTAATAGAACTCTATCTAGCATTGCCCAACAAATGGTTAAATTAAAAGCGACAAAAATTAAAAAACTGGATAGAGATTTAACAGCATATAGGGAAGGGTTGGCTTTCCCTAAACCCCCAGGCTCACAACATAGAGCGGGGAGACCGAAGATGAACTCAAATCAAACCAAAATAAGGGATAAACCACGGGGGTACTATAATGGAAACACCGCTGAGGGAAGTACTCCTAATACAGATTTGGACTTTGAGAACGTGCAATCTACTTATTTTGTAGAGGAACTGGGGAAAATAACCACCACCCCTCGGAGGATGTCGAGTGGCAACCACAAGGCACTCAAAAAAACTACAGAGGGGGGAGGGGGGGCAATTGGAAACCGAACCCACAGTTTGGGCAGAAGAGACACTACAACACTCGGAGTTCCAACAAGTAGCAGGTTTGACTTTATTTGAGACTGTGACTAATAGGGACGGGGACTTTAAAATATACAACTACACTGAGTGTTGTATAGACCAAGGTTTAGTGGAGTTATTTGCAAAAGGTCTCACTTTTGTGCCAACAAAGACCTGTGATCTAGTAGAACTTTTAATTGATTTCAAAATGTTTATACGTAAGTTAAATTTAAATATTATGTTCGGGAATTCTAACCCCAATGACAACGAGTTGCGAGTAACTAGTAGTTTTAACCCACCTCAAAATGTATTGTTATGCATGTTTGAACAACTTTGTGAAAACGAATTTAGAGAAATAATTGGTAAGGGCCCAAGAAACAGGTACAAAGGCAATATAACAGAAGAAGAGAGAAATCTATTAACACTACTTAGGAGCCACCCACTTAGGTTTATGAAACCGTTCAAGGGGGGCGGCCTCGCAGTAGTGTACAATGTAGACTATTCTAACATAATGTTAACATTACTGCAAAAGGATACTTACAAAATGGTAAGTAGGAACCGGTTAAATCAGGCATACCATAACATCAAACTTTTTATTAGTGACCTGTTTACTGATGGGTTAACTAATATTGAACAAAACCATTATTTAACAATGTTGGCTCCAAGGATTCCAAAATTTTTTGGGATCCCTAAGCTCCATAAGGACCTTAGGAACCCACCGTTTAGAACATTAGTAGATGCAAGGCAATCAATCACCTACCCTTGCGCAAAATTGGTAGATTCTATCCTTAAGAACTATGTTAATAAGGAGGAACAAATCTTAAAAGACTCATGGTCATTTTTGGAATGTATGCAAACTACAGCATTTGACAACACTTTAAACTTTTTAACAATAGATGTCTGTGAGTTATATTCATGCATTCCACAAGACACGGGTATCCAGTGGGTAGTTGAGTTCATTGGTTCAAAGGGGGCCACAAGTAAAGAATGTAACTTGGTGGAACAGCTACTAGATATCATCTTAAAAATAACTTTGTTTCCTTTGAAGACAAATTATTTTTGCAAAAAATAGGTGTAGCAATGGGGTCCCCAGTGGGGGGCAAGTTTTGCAAACTTGGTAATGGCCCACTGGGAGACCACCCATATCTTAAACAGTCATGGACACACAAATATATACATGTATAAAAGATACCTTGATGACATCTTTATTTTATTAAAAGGACATGAAGAACAAGCAGACCAACTAGTTGAATACCTTAATGCTACTACTAGTTTCCTAAAGTTCACAAAGAACTTTCAGGAAACCACCATTTGTTTCCTAGACATTGAGTTGAGCAAGAACCAGGAGGGGTATATATCAAAAATCCATAGGAAAAGTACATTTTCTAATACCTATCTTCACTTTTCCAGTTTACACCCCCGTCACCAAAAGAAATCTGTGGTGAAGGGCCAACTCGTTAGGGCAGCAAAAATGATTACACGGGATGAAGATTTTAAAAAGGAATGTGAGAATTTGCATAGTATGTTTATCCGTAGAGGATATCCAACTCCATTCCTTGAAGAAATTTTCAAAGAAGTCACACTAAAAAGGAGAAAGGGCTTCTATCAAGCAATCTTGAAAACCAAAACCATGTCTGATCCAACTAATCAGGTACACCAACTTGAGTCCTATGCAGGTAACATGGTCACTAATAATGACCTAGGGATACCTTCTGACAATATGGTAGTAAATAATAAGAACTTTACTACAGCGTTTGTATTTACATTTTGTCCAGAAGCACCAGATATTTGCAGAACAGTCAGGAAATTCTGGCATTGTCTATCATTGGACAAAGCATTAATAGAAATTCTCAACTACGGCCCTACTATTACATTTAGAAGAGGGACAAACATGAAGCAATTATTAGAAAGGAAACCCAAAGTTAGTAAAGGGAGAGGAGGGGCAAAAAAATGTGGAGCTTGTAGGTATTGTACCTATATAGAGACATCTGATACCTTCACTATTAAGAAAGAAACCTTCCATGTTAGGGAAACCTATAACTGCAACAGTAAAAGAATAGTTTACTTAGCACAATGTGAACAGTGCCCGTCATTCTATACAGGGAAGACGGATAGACGTTTGAGGGATAGAATCTACAAACATATTTATGCCATTATTAAGAATAAAGAGGAAAATGCTCTTGCAAGACATTGTGTAACAAATATCGACCATTCATTTAAATTTATGGCCATTAGCCAAGTACACATGAGTTTACCCAACATGGTGAATGAAAACTTGCTGAAACTGGAAAAGAAAGAACTTAGTTGGCAAATTCGTTTAGCAGCCTATAGGGAACCAGGATTGAATGAAGTATGTTCAATTTCATGCCTACTAAAACTTAGAAGCTTATTTAGGTAAATATTTAAGCGACTAGGTAGTATGATCCTTACAATTTCTAGTTTTTCATGTTTTGGCTATTAGGTACCAAAAAATTGATAATCTGTACCCTTATCCAACACTTAGGTGTGAGTACTAAGTATTAAATAACTTAAGTAATAGGCCATACAAGAAATATATATCTTTTAGTTTAGATTCATTGGAGGGTATTATTAAATATTTTTATTTACCATGTTTTAATTACTAACTGTAATTAAAATAGGATAAGTTTTCTTTATTGAGAGCATTTTTTTAGACCCTCTAATTTGTTATTCTAACAATTTGCAATGAATTTTAACTATTTTGTAGTCACTTTAATATTAATTGAAACAGGGTTACCTTGGAGCAATTAGATTTAGTTATGATTACGAAGCACGTATTGATTAGGAGAACAAAAAAGGAGCAAGGTTTATTAGGTGAACATTTGAATACAACACTTCATTATTAAATTTAAAATGTGCATAGATTAGTGTTATAATTGCAACGTTTTACAACTATTATGTTTAATATTAACTACAATGTGATGTGAAAGTAATGCATCTGAAATAATGGTTAGGGAATATGTGTGTTCATAAAGTTCAGTTCTTGTATCTTTAATTGTAGTGAATTTATCTAATTAACTTATTTAATTTATCTAATTAAGTAATGATGTTTTTTAACTATTTAAACAAGTGGATTTGGAAGTGTCAGTGTTTGTCTGAAGAAGTTCGGGCACTGGTTCGAACGAAAAATGCCTAGTGTGTGTTTTACGTTTATTGTTTTTAATAAAAGTTCTGTTGGTCAAATAACTTCGTAAAAAACATTGTGGATATTTATCGAAGAAGTACGCCTCGTATGTGCTTGTGGTATCAACGTTTTTTTTGCTGCTGTTTTAGTCGAGTTGGATACTGTTTGTTTGGTTATGAGTAGGGGAACCAGGCAGGGTTGCGCACTTTCCCCTTTGTTATTTGCATTATATTTATAACCATTGGCAAAGAAAATAAGGGACTCACAAATTCAAGGATATAATTGGTTATGGTAATCGGGAAAACTGGTTCTATTTGCAGATGATATTATTTTATACATGACAAAACAAGAAAGGGACATTAGAATGTTTTGGAACATTTTAAGACAGTTTCATATCTTCTCTGGATACAAAATTATTGAAGCTAAAACAAAGGTAATAGCGGTAAATTATGTACCCACACATGACTTGGTCCAACAATATCTATATTTATGAGGACGTGATAAAATAAAGTATTTAGGAGTATGAATTAGAAATAACTCTGTTGTGGCAGCTAAGGATATGTGGGAAGAGACTTAACAGAAGAAAATACAACAATTGAGAAACTGGAAGTTTTGTTATATGGATATGGATATTAAGATACAAACAATTAAAATATGTTTAGTCCCTTTAATCTTAAACACTGGTCAGGCATATTTTTATCAACCAGAGGAGAAGCTGTGGATAGGAATTAAAAAAAGAGTTGAAGTATTTTTTTCTGGGAAGGGAATATAGCGAGGGTCAAGTGGGATAAGCCGATTATTCCAGTAGAACAAGGCAGACTAAACTTACCCAATTTGAGGGAGTATTTTAGAGCTTACCCAATCTGAGGGGTTATTTTAGAGCAACACAGTTAATGCTGTTATACATATCACAAGCAGGAAACTATAATTCAAAGTGGAAAGGAATGATGATACAAGGGGGAAGCTCAAGAAATAAGGAAAGATTGGGATTTTGGATGCAGGCTCTTAAAGAGAACAACAAAAATCATACAGAGTATTATATTCATAAAATAACAGGGAGTATTCTAAGAACTAAACCAGCACGAGAATGGAGAAAAGAGATCCTACCGGTAGGGATAACTGTGGTTAGGGATAAAGATAATAGGCAAGAGGGGGCTGAAATTTATTGGAGAAAACTGGCAAATAAACCAAGGTATTGGGAGCAAATAACGCTGTCCGGTTCGATTCTCAGTTAGAGCGTCTTCTGCATGGAGATATGCATGAATGGGCATACCTTCATTGGAGGTTGTGCGTCAGGGCTGGTAACTCGGCACGTAAAAATCAACTACCAATCATTAGCGGACCGGAGTTCCGCTTTGGCGACCCCTAACCGGGAAAAGCCGAAAGACACAAACAAACAAATTGGGAGCAAATAACTAGAAAGGGAAAGGTAATAGAATGGGAAGAGGCCAAGAATTTATTTGAACTGCAGGTTAGAGATTACCTTCCCTATCAAAGATTGATATCAGAGTATAAGCAAAGACAAAGAAATAGGGGGCCCTAAATGAAAGAGCAGCACTAGTAGAGTTTTTAATTGAATCTAGAACAGAAGTTGCGTTAAAAAAGGAATAATTAGTAGATCATATAAAATATTGCATGATAATTATAAGAATCAATCAGAGGAGCTTAAAACAGATTGGAAGAAAGACTGGGTAAGCAATTCACAAAGAGACAATTGGGAGGATATATGTATATCTCCCAATATGCAATAAAGTCTAGAAGATTTAGGATCTTTGCCTGGAAGTGTTTACATAGGTATTTTTATACCCTAAGTAGACTCCAAAGAAATTTTCTTCAAGTGAATAGCAAATGCTGGAGGTGCGATGGACAAGAAAGAGGTGTCTGGGAACATATTTTTTAGAAGTGTAGTGAGCTGGCTGATTTTAGGGATTCCCTGCAAACCGCTTTGTTGGAGATGTTGGGTGGGGGATTGGATTGATTGGGGAGATGATTTTTTTTTTTTGAGCTGTGACACAGAATTGGAATTGCTTAGACATAGTAAAACCTTGCTGAATCTAATTATGGTAGCTGCTGAAAAAAAGCAATTACTAGAAAATGGAAATCAAAGTCTAGACCAACTTTACTAGAAACAGTGAATATAGTAACAGATAAAACAACTGGAACTTGTGTCTTTAGAAAAGGGACAGAGTAAAGTACATAGCGAAAAATGGGAATTGTGGGAATAATATATGCAGAGAAGGAATGAGGTGTAAGAGAGAGGATTTGAATGAGACATGTAATGCTTTGCTGACAGTGACTGGATTGATTATAAGTGTATAATGTTTGTAATTACACTTGTTTCAATGGTGCCTGTAGAATGTTTGCAGCTAAAGAGATGTCAGTGCTTGTTTTTCATTTATAGAAAGGTAAGATTGTACATGCCATATGTAAAAAGTTAATAAAGATGTTTATTGGTAAAAAAGAGCCTCTTCTTAATCCTTCCATTGCTTTTTCAGAGCCCCACTTGTTTTGCTGAGGTTGATTTATTTAGCCACCTACTAGTTGTTTCAATTTAATGTAGTTGTTTTGTACTGTAGCTTAAAATCTGTAGTATGCTAAGACATTTACCCCTGATTGGTCAAATTCCTTCTCAAATCAGATATCTGTTCCTCCATGAAGTTACTAAAGGTCTTATTTTTGAACAGAAGAAGTCAAACTCCCATTGTCTGTAGTAAAATGGATATGTAGTTCTGTTATTTAGAAATGTGATCAGTTGTGTATGGTTTGGCAGACTCCTCAATATAAATTCTACTTGTGAGGCCATAAGGAAAGTTGTATAGCTAATCAGTCCTGCTAGCTACTCCATTCGTTGGCCTGTAATGTTTAAAGTCATTAGTGTTAAGGAATTGACCATTACAAATACCCACTAAATTAAAGTCCATGAGGAATGCATTTAACTCCTTACCCAGTTTTGGAAATCTGTTAGTGCTGTAGGGATTTCATTATTCAAGTCTTCCCCTGCTATCAGGAGGAGGCAGGGATGGATAGTGTTTTAAGTGAATGTGCATTTGTATCAGAACGGATGATGATGTCTTCATTTGGCCTGTTGAAGTTAGCTATCAACAGTGTTCCAAAGTAAGAGTGTGTTTGCAGGATGGTCAGTCTGCAGTTGTCATTATGAAGGGTTTGTTATACTGTCCACCGCAGGAAATTATGTAAAAGTATAGCAGTTATGTAAAAGTATAGCAGAACCCCATTTGGAGGATGTTGCACTGTTAGTATAATGAAGACAATTCCACTTTAAAAAGAAAAAAGGAAGAATTAGTATGCTTTTTTTTAAATTTTAGTTTCTTACAGGAAACCAGTTTTGGTATTATGTTTCTTCAAGTGTTGTAAGATGGCTTTAAAGTTTGTAGAGATGAAATTGTATTTCATTTTCCTATTCATAAATATGTATTTTCTCAAACAACTTTCATAATTTTTACTTGGGTTAATATTGTCGTTAGGGTGAAACTTTGCAAGCTCTTGGTTAGTATCACTAAACCTATTGCTATCTATGTTAACTTTAGGAAAAAAGAAACCATACTAGGTATTGGAACTAAGCAATAAATACCAACAATGCTATTAAAACTAAATATACTCCCTGAAGAATTAGTTGTGTAAGATACTGTTTCTATTAACCGTGGGACAGGATACCCAGGCAGTAATTACACATCCCACCTGTAGATTTAAATCACAAACATGTTCCTAATGTCCAGTATAAGAAGATTAATTAATAAAGGACAGAATAAATTGCATTGCGTCCCACTTGAGAATATGAGAAACAGTTATCTGAATTGACATTAGCCTAAGTAACTCCTGTAGGCAAACTGGGGTGACTTTGAAAGAAGGAAGGAAGGATTAAGAAAGGGTCTTTTAGAGCCAGTTATGACACTCACTTCCAAAAACAGAAAAGCTTGTATGGAGCAACATGCAAGACACTAATTCTGCACTGTCAAGAACATGCAGAAGGTGGGCACGGGGGCCTTTTCATGAACCACAACTTTTAAAGGCATCAGTGTACCTGACAGCGAAGCAGAAGAAGGCCCAGTTTAACTGAATACATACAATTACCTGAAATGGGAGAGACCAAGGTTAATCCATCATGACTTGAACAGCATAGTTGTAACAGTATTAGAGAAACATCTAGAATAAACAGAAATTACATTTACTTCTATGATGTCAAAACAGAGGAAAATCATAGCTTATAACATATGCACAACTTTATTCTGAAACATTATTTTAATGCTAGGCTATACAGATTTCAAAATTTCTATTGACTGTCATAAAAAAAAAAAAGTTTTTTTATGCTGATTGATTTATAGGCACAGATAGAAGGCAGTTAGACTTGTTGCCAGAGGCAAGACAGGCCTGCCAACTAATTTCATCAACTATGAAATGAAGTTCTAATTCAAAGCTGTTTTCATTATCAGAAAAATTTCTGCATTGTCTCTAACTATTTTTATTTAATATCTACTTTGTATTTTCAATTGTAACAATTTAATGTAAATTTTTATTTTTATGTATATTGGAAACTTATATTGTGTTATGTATTACTGGAGATTTTTTCTTTGGATCTCCACTGAAAAAGGTTTGGCTTTCTGTCTATTTGGACTATCCCAGTAAACACATGCAATAAGTATTAAAATAAATAGGTTAATCACATAATGTCTTTATGAATGCCAAGCAGTATTAGTTTTCCAGGGAAGCTTTTGCACTGAAAGTTTAATCTTGCATGGGCTTGCTGTTTACGTTGGCGTACACACTAAGTATTAGAACTTTTAAGAATTAGACTGATGTATGTGGAAACAAGGATGAGTTTGCAGTTTCTGTGATAACTCTGGAGTATGCAGCTTCTGTGATAACTCCGGTGGAGAGATATTGTTCCATGATTTTTCAGTATGGGCAGTCTCCTCTGGTTGGATCTCTGATGTTGAAAAATCCATTCTGACTTTTTAACCCTTTTCTCAATGTCCCCATGCTTCATGAGTATCTCAAATCTATTTTCATTTAGGATCAGTGTGTCAAGTGAGCATGCATTCACCCTTCCTGATTTTTCCATATTGTTTCTAACTTGAAGTGCAGTATGGGATTTCATTCCCAATTTTTACTCTGGGAGACTTACCATGGCCTGGGGAAAGCAATGCTGGTGGTATTTCATCCGGTTTTGTTTTGCATTCGCTATAGGGTATGTTCGGAGAATGGCAATGCAGCTTTCCTAATTCATATGGAGCAGGAAGACAAATTAGGAAGAGACAAAGAGAGAGAAAGAGAGGCATGTTGGGAGATATAATGGCCACTGTCTAAGGAATGCACAAAGAAGTTAGGTGCTGCACCAAAGTCCAGCTTACGATATAAAGCCAAAATGAAACAAAGAACGTCGCTGGACACTGCTGCTCCTTATTAAAACGTTTATTCAGTACAAACAGAGTCAATAAAAGTGGTAAGCGCTTTCGGGACTACTCCCTTCCTCAGACAAAATTACACATGCAAACAATGCTCCATTTAAAAAACAACTCACCCAATAAAATTCAAGTAAAATTCAATAAAAGACCCGCCTATTCTGAATTGTGGGCCTTATTGGTACTGCTTCATTCAAGCCAGGTGCTCTTGTAGCCATTAATTCAACAATCCACTTTGATTCTGATAATTCAGTTTTATGCTTCAAATCACCCCCCCCCCTATTGGTAAGCCTAATGTTAACAACAGCCCTAAACAAAAAACTATGTGTGGGAAACTCTTCTATATGCCTACTGAGTGCATTATGTGGATCTTTATTCCTAATACTTGACATATGTTGAAAGATCCTAGTTTTGAACATCTGATTTGTCTTTCCCACATAAAAACAAGGGCAGTGTTCACATTCTGCCAGGTAAACCAAATCAGTGGTGTTGCACGTTGCCTTACCTTTTAAAATAAACTGCCTACCAGTTACAGGGTGAGTGAATACTGAATTCTTGTTGTTAATATGGCCACAAGCTTTACATCTCCTGCAGGGTACTGTCCCTGCCGAAATTAGGGAGGCTGGTCCACTGTTAATGGGTTTTTCTCCACATAGTATATCTTTAAGGTTTTTATTCCATCTATACCTAAAACAGGGTCCTTGTCCTACTACATTGTGCAAATTCACATCACTGGTCAAAATATTCCAGTTTTTTCGGACAATATGGCATATGTCCCCTATATTACTACTATATGTGAAAGACACCTGTGGTGCCTTGAATGTTGTAGTCCTATCCCTTAATTCACTTTCAACTATATCTGTACGTTTTAACCAAGGTCGATATTTATTACCCCTATGGCCCTTACTATCACTAATAACTTTATTGACCTTCTCGCTCTGATACCCTCTATCTTGCAGGCAACCTTTAAGTGTCACTAACTCTTTCTCAAAATCTTCATCATCTAAACAGATCCTGGAGATCCTACTGACCTGTCCTTGCACTATGTTAGAGTACGTGTATCGTGGATGCATGCTATCATATGGGAGTAAACTATTTTTCCAACATTCCTTTTTAAACAACTTGGATTTAAAGCCTGCCCCTTCTTGTATTATATTCACATCCAAAAAGTCTATACATTCTGTAGAGGCTTTCATGGTAAATCTAAAAAATGTGGTTGTGGAATGTAGATGGTCTACAAATAGTTGCAATGTATCTAAACTCCCATCCCATAAGATAAAAACGTCATCCACGAAGCATATACATTTTCAAATGACTTCGCCAAGTTTCATTATTCAGTACAAATACTTTCTCCCATTGTGATAGTACAAGGTTAAAATACGTGTTGGCACAGGGGGTGCCCATCGCCACCCCCTGTGCCTGTCTATACATAGAATCACCCCCTATAAAAACATTATTCTCCAAAACTAAACCTAACAATGTTTTCACTAAACTAATCTTGTCACCTGTAGCCCCTGAGTCCAACATGAGGGTGCCTACATTCTCTATGCCATAACTATTATCTATTACTGTGAATAGATTGTTAACATCTAATGTGACCATCAACAATCTAGTACTGTTGTATGTGCCTTTCTCAACATTACCTCATTTTCTCAAAAAGTCTCCCGTGTCCTTCAGTATGTTGTCCACACTATCTACATAGGGTCTAAGATGATGTTCCACCCATATCGAAATGTTCTCAGTCACCCACTCCCTCCCCGAAACTATCGGTCTAAGGGGAGCGTTCTCCAGAGATTTGTGTATCTTTGGGAGGGCTTTAAAAATGGGAGTTATAGCATTTTCTATCCATAAGAAGTCAAGCACCTCATCATTAATTTTCATGTCAAAATGTAGGGCTTAGCATTTTCTATCCATAAGAAGTCAAGCACCTCATCATTAATTTTCATGTCAAAATGTAGGGCTTTCAGAGCTGTATGAACCCTATCAACCACTCTTTTCACTCCCAAGGGATTGATGCATATGTATGTTTTTTCATCTGATAAAAGTTGCTTCAGCCTACAGTTGTACCAATTTGCATCAAGGACGACCACCGCCCCTCCCTTGTCTGCTGGCTTTATTATAATTTCCCTATTTTTGCTTAAATTATCCAAACTTTCCTTCTGCTTCTGTGTCAAATTATAAAATTTACTAAAGCTGCCTTGCTTAAAGTACTCTATAAGATCATTCTCACAGCTTCTAAGAAACAAGTTCATAGTGGGTGTGAGTGGGGGGACATAAACACTAGGTTTCTTTAGGGTTAAACTGTAATCATTCTGTGAACCATACAACATCCTTAAGGTTAGATTATGACAAAATAGCATGACATCCATCATAACCTCATTAAAAACACTGTTGTTACTGGGTATAAACGTTAACCCTCTGTTCAAAATCATCAATTCTTCTTCATTCAAGACATAGCTAGATAAATTATAAACAATACCATGATGCAAGCTATAGTCAGTCAGTCCAATAACTTCCTTTTCCTGTCCGCCAACACGTATGCTAACCTTGTACTATCACAATGAGAGAAAGTATTTGTACTGAATAATGAAACTTGGCGAAGTCATTTGAAAATGTATGTACGTTTCGTGGATGACGTTTTTATCTTATGGGATGGGAGTTTAGATACATTGCAACTATTTGTAGACCATCTACATTCCACGACCACATTTTTTAGATTTACCATGAAAGCCTCTACAGAATGTATAGACTTTTTGGATGTGAATATAATACAAGAAGGGGCAGGCTTTAAATCCAAGTTGTTTAAAAAGGAATGTTGGAAAAATAGTTTACTCCCATATGATAGCATGCATCCACGATACACGTACTCTAACATAGTGCAAGGACAGGTCAGTAGGATCTCCAGGATCTGTTTAGATGATGAAGATTTTGAGAAAGAGTTAGTGACACTTAAAGGTTGCCTGCAAGATAGAGGGTATCAGAGCGAGAAGGTCAATAAAGTTATTAGTGATAGTAAGGGCCATGGGGTAATAAATATCGACCTTGGTTAAAACGTACAGGTATAGTTGAAAGTGAATTAAGGGATAGGACTACAACATTCAAAGCACCACAGGTGTCTTTCACATATAGTAGTAATATAGGGGACATATGCCATATTGTCCGAAAAAAATGGAATATTTTGACCAGTGATGTGAATTTGCACAATGTAGTAGGACAAGGACCCTGTTTTAGGTATAGATGGAAAAAAAACCTTAAAGATATACTATGTGGAGAAAAACCCATTAACAGTGGACCAGCCTCCCTAATTTCGGCAGGGACAGTACCCTGCAGGAGATGTAAAGCTTGTGGCCATATTAACAACAAGAATTCAGTATTCACTCACCCTGTAACTGGTAGGCAGTTTATTTTAAAAGGTAAGGCAACGTGCAACACCACTGATTTGGTTTACCTGGCAGAATGTGAACACTGCCCTTGTTTTTATGTGGGAAAGACAAATCAGATGTTCAAAACTAGGATCTTTCAACATATGTCAAGTATTAGGAATAAAGATCCACATAATGCACTCAGTAGGCATATAGAAGAGTTTCCCACACATAGTTTTTTGTTTAGGGCTGTTGCTAACATTAGGCTTACCAATAGGGGGGGGGTGATTTGAAGCATAAAAGTGAATTATCAGAATCAAAGTGGATTGTTGAATTAATGGCTAAAAGAGCACCTGGCTTGAATGAAGCAGTACCAATAAGGCCCACACTTCAGAATAGGCGGGTCTTTTATTGAATTTTACTTGAATTTTATTGGGTGAGTTGTTTTTTAAATGGAGCATTGTTTGCATGTGTAATTTTGTCTGAGGAAGGGAGTAGTCCCGAAAGCGCTTACCACTTTTATTGACTCTGTTTGTACTGAATAAACGTTTTAATAAGGAGCAGCAGTGTCCAGCGATGTTCTTTGTTTCACTGTCTAAGGAAGAAATCAGATTCCTGGCATTTTATTAGTCAGGAGATGAGGAGGTAAAGTCTTTGGTAAAGTCTGTTGGAAGTACTGGTTTTACTATTTTCATTGAAAACGTATGAAGGAATACTGCAACTGCAAGCTATATTCTGGAAACGGTATTATGAAGGAACTGCATTTATTTGTTATGGCTTGTGTTTTGCTGCAAGAAAGCATTTCCTCATTATTCCTTTATAGAAGACTTCTCTGAAAAAGTAATTTTCATGCACTGGCATTACCATTATAAACACTGTAGAATGCTAATATATATATATATATATATATATATATATATATATATATATATATATATATATATATATAATCAGTAGATCGAACTTTTACTTACCCAACACGTAAGTTTCTCAGATGAAAGCACCGATAACTTCAGAAGACTGACATCCAGGACACCAACTTCACATGCAAGGTAAGTAACTGCTTGGCCATCCTGTTGAACTTTGTTCCTTAGCTCTTATGGTAGTGTGATCTCGGAGTTATTATATTTAGTTAAGGGGGTGTGGGACTGGGGGTAAAGCCCCCCACATTGTTGGGTTTAGTTTGGTTTCTTTAATTGTTTTTGTTCGGGATGGCCAAGCAGTTACTTACCTTGCGTGTAAAGTTGGTGTTCCGGATATCAGTCTTATGAAGTTGTCAGTACTTTTGTCTAGGGCAAGTGAGTGGCAGGTAAGTAAAATTTCAGTCTACTGAAAAATAACCATTGGTCTCTATTGAAATATCGACACTCAAAATGCCAAGTGTCAACAAGACCAAAAAAAAAAAGAAAACACATGAGAAGAGCGAATCAAAAACATCACTCTTCTCCTATAAACTCCTTTTTGCAGGGGGCAACCCCCCCATACCCCACAACTATATATACAAACTAGCTCAGAGAAAAGGGAATTTTACTAAAAATGGCATCTCAGTCTTAGTATATGTAAGTCTGTTCTTTTGGGCATTCAGTCTGCATATTTTGGGGCTCACTATAATGGGCCCCGACATTTCAAATAATTGCCATGTAGTTGCCATGTAGGCTTGTCGCTCACTTTCTCTCTTTTGTGTGTGTTTGTGTGTGTGTGTGTGTGTGTTTGTGTGTGTGGTAATATGTTACCTGAAAAATGTATAATGTCGCTGAAAATGTATGTCATGTGAAAATATTCTTCCAAATAACAAAGTCTTAATTGACAGTGAAGGCTGTATATAAGAAGGTCATCTTAAGGCAGCAAACTACAAAGTTAGTTCTTTACCTGGAGGATCATTTAGCAGGAAGACCTTGCAAGAGTGGAGTCAGGGAGTCAATTCAGAGTTAACCTGTAGAATGTACTTTGCGGTCATACTTATTTATGGATTTGGAAGTTGTGGCTGGGAGAGATCTACAGCCTTGGACTTTTCTTTTCTTTTTTTTTCCTTTTTATTTTTTCTAAAAATAACTTGTATCCTAGAAGGGGCTATGTGGTCTGTGAGTTTTGGGTTTAATCGTGACAATCCTTGGGATTCAGTAACCTGTTTTCTTTGTGCAGGAATAGTGTAGCAGCTCCTGCATGGAATATGGCCGCTGAGCGATTCAGTAAACAAGACTGGGAGCATGCATGAGCCTGCCAGCACTATTCCTGCACGCACACCACTGAATAATGCTAATTACCTCATTTGCTGGTGAAAACCATGCCACCGAATCATACACCAATGCACTGTGTGAACACGTACACAAATGCATGGATCTTGCCATACCCAACAGAACCAAGATGCTCTCCTCCAGAAAAAGGAAGCCAATCTGGTGGTCCTCTGCCACAAACAATCTCCACAACAGAAGGGGAAAACTGATGCCGAATAAGGCGAAGTCCCAAGACTGGAAAAACTCCCTCATCAGCCTCAACAAAAAGTTAAGATCCCTCATCAAATACTCTAAAGCTAACTATGAAAACAGAATTGCAGCAGATAGTAAAGACAACCACAAAGCCTTCTATAGTTATAAAGAATCTCCACGGCAATACCCAGATTTGCTCTGAGCTACTGCACAATGGTACCTCCTATAGATATTGCCAACACATTGGCCAACAGATTCAGTGCCAACTTTACCCCTCTCTCCCCCACCAAAGGACCAATCACAATGCCAGTAGATTGCTAGGCACCCAGTATTACTGCTGCACAGGTTAAAATGGGGACTTGACAATATCCTGGCTGTGTTCTACATGAACTACAAAGTGGACTGGCACCTCACCTGTGTGCCTTGTTCAGTCACAGCCTCACATTAGGCTTTGCCCCTACCGAATGGCCCACTGCTACAGTCATCCCTCTCCACAAAGGAGATGCAACTACAGACCCTGGGAACTATTGTGCCATTAGCCTGACGAGTCTGATATGCAAAGCTATGGAACACATCATCATGGACCTAATAAACAAGGGTATAGTGAATCTGTAAACTCTGGATCCCACACAGTTTGGGTTTGTGAAGGGTTGATCATGCCTGCTCAACCTGGTCGACTTCATTGAATCAATCCCCAGAGCTGTGGATGATGGCAAGGTGATTCATACAGCCTACCTTGAGCTGGCCAAAGCCTTTAATACCATTCCCCACTCAGGAATCATAGAAAAACTCACTAAGCTAGGCATCAACCCCTATATCACTAAGTGGGTTGCAAATTGGCTCACAGATAGAACCACAGTGTGAAAGTAGCTGACGCCAAGTCAGACTGCCGATCAGTCATGAGTGGAGTCCCACAGGGTTTGGTCCTGGGTCCTCTTGTTTGACATCTACTTCTCTGAATTTCAGGCCAACACAAAGAGACTCTGGCTGACAAAGCTCACGGAGGATTGCAAGTTGGGAGCTATTATTACCTCCACAAGTGAAGTTGACATCCTACAGAAGGACCTCACTGAGACCAACGACTCATGTCAGAACCATGGCCTTAAGCTCAGTGCCAAAAAAATGTGTCGTCATCCCCTTTGGGAAAAACCCGATTCCCATGAATAGCCACATAGATGGTAGTCCACTGAACACAGAAGGCGTTATAAGAGATCTAGGAACACAGGTTGACAGCAACCTCTCTTTTGACCACCACATTGTCACTGTGGTCAGAAAGTCCTTCTATGTGCCACATCTCATTACTAAGGGTTTTGCATCCAGGAAGAAAGAGTCATTGTCTCCCTCTACTATTCCCTCATTAGGTCAATCATCGAATACAATGCCCCATTTGGCATGTACCTCACTAGACACCTGCGACAACTGGAGAGGCCGCAAAAGTACCTCACAAAGAGGATCCTAGGCCTTAAACACTTGTCCTATATGGACAGACTCAAAAAAGTCCAACTATTCTCTGTCTCATATCGCCTACTTAGAGGCAACCTCTGCTTGACTTACAAAGCCATGTCTGACCCAGCTCTGTTAGAAATGCTACATCTAAAGAAATCCCAATCTCACCGCACCAGAAGCTCCAGAGATCTCAACCTCATTACCACAATCAACAGAACAAGCTGGAGGGACAGGTTCATAACCCAGAGACTGCCCATGCTATGGAACAGATTTCCCATACATGTCAAACAGAGCACCTCACTAGCCCTCTTCAAGAGAAATTTTGATGAATGGATGGGAAAAAGAGAAAATTCACCACAGGATCACTCCAGTGGCTCTACTCGAAAAAGGCACTGGGTCTAAGGTCGGGTGGCACAATGCCAGGGTAATCCTATGGGCCAGGCTTGTAAAGACTCCAGAGCCATTAACCTAGTACACACCTATGAACCAATGAACCTAATTAGTGATTCAGTAAGCAGGCAGGCATATGTGCAAGAACAGTGTGAGGTGCAGAAATGTATTCGGCTGCTAGCTGAATACATTTCTGCAAAAATCAGAACAGAGACATGACAGCTCAAAGTAAAACATGTATTATAATCCTTAGGCATGCCAATGGCCAAATATATGTAAAACTGTTGCAAAATTATAAAAATCAAAGTTAATTTTTTTGGCCGATTTCAGCCGTTTAAACATAGGGCAGTGGTATGCAAACGGGATCGTGCTGAAAAAAAAAAATGTGAAAACGCAATTTTAAGTAAATCTGCATTTTGCCATTATAGTCTTTCGCATGCAGAATCAAAACAACAGGTAACGCTGGTTGCTAAGGAGGAAGGCTGTGGTGTAGTGGTGTAACCAGGGACTAAGGCAGTGGGGTATGCAAATGAGCAAATTTTACTGAATCACTAAATGGGAGACTATTCTTTGGCTGCAACTAACTGTGTAAGAGCTATAAGGCAGTGGTGTAAGCAAGAGAAGCAGCTGACATGAAAAGGGTGTGTGTCATGCTTTCATGCTTGGTGTAAGCACATTGGAGGTCCACAGCTCCTATTTGAGCTTAGCTAAGCACAGCTAAGCAAGGGTGTGTGTCTGAGGCTGTATTGACTTATTCCATGAAATGAAGAGCGTGTTTATGTCCAGGCGAGGGCCATTTCGCATTATTTACCTTAGCTAAATGGATTTGCGTGGCGCACTTTGGGTCTATAACAAAACAAAACAAAAAAAAAAAAACGGAAATAACAGAACTGTTTACATTTGGGTGCCAGGTTTGCGTGGTGTGCCTCAGGGCTTAAAAGGGGCAGAAATCGTAAGGGAAAAAAACAGGAAATAGCAGAGTAAAAGCAATCAAGTGCAAATAAAATAGCAGGCAGGTGGAATGTATCATAGCCAGCCAATCTTACAGGCAACATCTTCAGCACAACAGTATAAACTTTGCAAACACCTTTCAGTCTGGTTTTTCCCAGAAACTCTGCACTATTGGTACACATATCTCGGGAATTTTAGCCGGCAAAATGTTAAGGGCTGCTGTCGCTTTGATACATCAGTATGTGTTGGAGGCTGATGGTGTTGAGGAGGATAATGCTGACAACCACCCCAGACTGAGGAGAAGGAGAAGAGTGTTCAGTCCCAGGGTAACCTACCAGGGGCTACATGATCTGGAGATAGCAGAGCACTACAGGGTGGACAGAGACATACTTCAGCCATCTTTAATTTGTGCCAGCTTCAACTCATACCCAGAGCCATCAGAGGGGAACCCATCCCAGTGTATACCAAGGTATGTGTAGCCTTAAGAATACTAGCTACAGGTATTTTCCAAAGACCTACTGGGAACATCATGGGGGTCTCACAGGCATCTACATCCAGGATACTCCACCATTTCGTGGATGCCATGCTACCACATGCCAGTGAGTGCATGTATTTCTCCAGCACCCAGGAGGAGTTGACCAGCAATATGCGCCTCTTCCACCATGTAGCAGAATGCCCTGAGGTACTGGGTGCCATAGACTGCATCCACATCCACATCAAAGCACCACCCAGTGAGCAGGGTAGGGTCTACATAAACCGCAAGGGCTTCCCCTTCATCAACTGCCAGGTTGTGTGCAGTGCCCAGGGCATTACCATGAATGTGTGCGCTGACAGCCCTGGAAGCTATCACGACTCCTACAGCTGACATTCCTCACAGCTGTATCAGGGATTTGCCAGGGGGGCATCCCATATGGCCATCTGGTGGGGGATGCTGGCTATGCACTGGGGCTGTGGATGATGACACCCATCAGAAATGCACACACACACACGCACACACACACACACACACACACACACACACACACACACACACACACACTCAAGAACACCATAATGAGGCATATGCACAAACCAGGATCATTATAGAGCGTGTGTTCGGGATGCTCAAGTCATGGTTCTGCTGCCTTGACATATCTGGTGGAGCCTTGGAGTACTCTCCAGTCAGATATGCACACATTTTCATAGTATGTGCTACGCTACATAGTATAATTCTGCGGAAACAGCTGCAGCAGGAACAGCATGGGGAAGGGCTACACAGCCCCTCACAATTGCCAAGGACCCCACAGGCACAGAAGGACTCAGAGGAGGAAACCCATGAGACAGCCCCTGTAGGCAGATGGAGGCATGCCCAGTATGGCATGGCCTTGGCAAAGAGGCAATGCATAGCACACACGCTGACACTGTAACACCCAAGGACTGAAACCTCCCTCTGACTTGCACACACAGTAAAAATGGATGACACACACATCACACTACCTGTAAGTTACCACGTATAGGCAGTGTACTGCATGCATCCGACATAGGCAGCTCTCAAGCACCGTTCACACAACTGCCACTGGCACAAGGTAAGTCAGTCTTCTGTATCAGTATGTTCTGGTAGCATATGTGTGGTATTGCTGCATGCCTGCAAGGGAATGAGGTGGCCTACTGGGATAACAGCAGACAATTGACAGCTGTGTGGGACACCAGGAAATGTCTGCCCAATAATGGCTTCCCCACACTATGCAGTAGTACCCAAGGTGACAAATTCCACTACAGTATATGTGGGGGGGCAACTAACTGGGGGGTCATAGGTCACAGGCATGGATGTCAATGTGGGGGTTCCATACTCACCCCTCAGCCTCACCCAGCAAGTCAGCTGTAGAAAAACATAAAGAAATGTCTGGCAAAGGCCCACAAATGGTGACAGTGTTGAATTAGCCCCCCCTACAGACTTACACAGTGATAACACAATAGGTAGTGCAGTTGCAGTAAGGCTCTGAAGAGTAAGAAGTCTGAAACTCAAATGTTTGCCATTACAATCTGACCTGTGGTCTTTAGTGATATGCCTCTAGTCCCCAAGACAGGGTACAGTAGTATGCTAAATAGAACTAAAATGTAAAGCAAATATCAGCACAGTCTGTGAAAAATGTGTACAGTTGACAGGTGTGCCCCCCCATATTTCCACAGAAATGCAGTAACATATATGTTTGCAGAGAAATAGCAGCAGAGCACACATTGCCAGGGCTGTCACAATACACATGAAAACATGTTGCATATCCGCAATATGCAGGGCTCAATGAGCTATTACTCCCGGCTGTGTTATAGTGGCCTAGGTACAGTGCTATCTTTGACAGTGCCATGTGCAAATAACTGCAGTGCCAACTATTATGCATGTCAGCTACACCTACTGCTCTGCCACTGACTTACCTAGAAGTCATAGTGCTATGTGGAATTTACTATACATATAATAGACATGTCTGCACACTAGAATGCACTCTGTATCCCACACCCATACCTCCCGACCTGTGACAGCAAGACATTTGGACATGGTCAGAAATAAAAGTGGGACAAAGGCACATTGATAAGCATGTGATGTAAATATTGCCCTTACATACTGAGAAAGTTGATAAGATGAGGGGTCTGCATTAGCAGGAATTGTCTAAAGGTTATGTAGTCTGAAACAGTAATGTCTGTCATTATTTTGTAACATCAGTCTTCAATTATATGCAACTAACTTGTCTTAAAACACACAAGTTTATGTAGACGGGATGAAACTTCTAGGCAAACACCTGGACAGTCTGCCAACAGTTGCAAGGTATGGCCACACCAGGATATGTCATCTCAGGTAAGAAAGATACCACACCAGCAGGAGACCCCCCAGCCAGTATATCACCAGGTTGCTGGACTGTTTACACAGCATCATCAGTCAACTGGCTATAGCCACACCTCCCAGCTGACCTTGTTGGGCAAAAATGTACATAGCTGGGCTCATAATATTGTTCTGTGCATCATACATCTTGTTTTCCTCTGGTAAAGCAGTGTGATGATCTGAGGATGTCTGCTACTAGGTAATGACACAATACATTGCAGTGTCAGACTACAGCTATCTCAGAAAATGTCTGCTAAACAAACCCAGTACCCCTAAGAAAGACCTGTTTACTCCTGAGCGGTATGGCTGTAGCACACAAAACCCCAGACTGGAGTACACGTATCTCTGGAATGGAGTCCCACTCTCAGTTTAGAAGGTCACCCTGGGCATGCTCCTACACTTAGAGAATCACAGGCCATGTTGGAACCCACATCAGACTATATGGCTGTATTGTGTATATATTTATATGCATAAAGACAGCTATGTACACCTTAACTGTCTCTACACACACCCAACAGGCAGGATTATCCTCATCTAGCTGTAGGTGGCCTATATGTGATATATCTGCATCTGTTGCATGTGATACACAGCTATATATATGCATACACACACATAGATGTGGGGTAGTGAGAGACAGTGATAGAGACAGAGACACACAGGGGGGACACACACAGAGTGAGTCACACACACAGATACCCTGAATGGCATAGAGAGATGTCCTGCTGTGGACAGTGGCATACCAGTTGTAACCAATCACACATGCTAGCATAAAAGGTGAGCCCCATTGTGTAATAGTACTGAGGTGGTGGTTATAATGTCACATCACCTGCGCTTGTGTGTGTGTGTGTTTGTGTGTGTGTGTGTGTGTGTGTGTGTGTGTGTGTGTGTGTGTGTGTGTGTGTGTGTGTCTGTGTGTGTGTTTGTCTGTAGGTCTAAGTATTAGGGGACTGTTCTCACTCAGTACACTTCCCATTGCCCTACTTCACAAGATCTGTGTCATTCACCTTAGAAGTACCATTGGACACCTATCAAACGTATACGCTCTGTAGCGCATGCAATAACTGTGTAACATTATAGTACAAATAACTAGATAGTTAGAGGTTCTAATCTCAGTCCTGCCAAATATAAGTGTGTGTGTGTGAGTGTGTGTGTCAGAGTGAGGGAGTGTTTGTTTGTAGGTGAAACAGTTTTAGGCCATTCCCACCCAAAATACTTCCCAGTGGCCCACTTTAGCAGTCCTGCTGATGTCATTCCCCTTAGAAGCACCTTTTGGCAGTTGTCAGCCCAGTAAGCTCTGTAGCATGTGCGATTACTGCATAACACTATAGTACAAATAACTAGATAGGCAGGGGTTCTACTTTCAGGTCCGGCAAATGTGTGTGTGTGTGTGTGTGTGTGTGTGTGTGTGTGTGTGTGTGTGTGTGTGTGTGTGTGTGTAAAGGTGTTGGTAAGTGTGTATGTTTGTAGGGTAATGTATTTTGATGCCTTCCCACCCAGTACATTTCCCATTATCATACTTTACAAGGGCTTTTGATGTAATCACCTTAGACATTATCTTGTGACACTTTTAAATCCTATAAGCTCTGTGGCATATGTGATAACTGTGTAACACTGTAATGTACATAACTAGATAAGTAGGGGTTCTAATCTCAGTACTGGCAACTGTGAAACTGTGTGTGTGTGTGACTAACATCAGTGTGGGTGTGCATGACTGAGAATCATACCCTCTGGGGGATGGATTATATCATTTTGAAGCATGTACCACCCAGTACATATCCCATTTCCCTACTTTCCAAGGTCTTCTGATGTCATTCATCCTAGATGTACCCATATACATTTGTCAGCCCTCTAAGCTCTGTAGCATGTGCAATAACTGTGTAATATTATAGTGGAAATAGCCAGATAGGTAGGGGTTCTAATCTCAATACTGACAACTATAGTAGTGTATTCAGGAACAACAAATGCTTCAGATTGTAAAAATACCTACTAGGGGATGAAATATACTAAATATTGTTTGTGTTCCCAAAGAAATTACTGTAACTTCAAGTCAAGTTTTACCACCATTGATGTGCAGTGATCATGGGGTCATTTAATTTGTTGCTAGATAATTCTGCCAAACTGAAATCTAAGCCAATACACAGAATGTTAATTACAGATTATAGGGACGCAAAACAGTTACTATATAAAACTAACTGGAGTGAGGTGTTCAGTGGAAACTGCAGATGGAAAGTGGAAAGTTTTGAAAGAGAAAGTGCAAAAAGTCAAAAAAATGTTTAACATCAGGATCTAGGCACGTAACATCAGGGGAATATATTTCCATAAGAACAAGATACCTGATTAAGATGAGAGACAAAAAATATAAGAAATGGAAGCGAGGTCAAACTACAACTTTGAAAACTGAAATAAACGAGCTGGACAAACAGAGTAAGTATAGTGTTAGACAAGATCAAGAAAAATTTGAAGAAAATGTATATAAAGATATTGAGCATAATAGGAAACCTTTTTATAGATACATAAGATGTAGAAGGAGTAAAGATATACAAATTGATAAACTGTGTGCAGGTTCTAAAATTTATTCTCAGACACAACAGATTATAGATATATTTACAAAATTTTATTCATAACAGTTTTGCTCCACAAAAGGGGGGGTGGTAAGTTGTCCTAGTGACATCCAGGTAACCCCAGATACTGGAATCAAATTAGATTATATTGAAAAAGAACTGTGCAAACTGGATTCAAACAAAGTGCAGGGAGGAGACGGAATAAGTAACAATGACCTGAGAACACTTAAGCAAGAACTTATACTGCCATTACATCTATTATTCACTAGGTCATATAAATATGGGGAGATTCCTCAAGACTGGAGACATGCACTTATTAAACCTGTCTTTAAGGGAAAGGGGAGTAGGACAACCCAGAATCATATAGACCCTTAAGTCTACTTTCATGCTGTGGAAAAATAATGGAGAAAGTAATACTGGATAAGTTATTGTCAGAATTGGATAGGTTGGGATTTGAAACCATATATCAGCATGCATATTTTGAAAATAGATCTATTACCACCTGTATCATGATGTTCTATAACAATATAATAATAGCTATGAATGACAAATTGTGCTGTGATGTGATTTATATAGATTTAACTTCAGCATTTGACAGGGTCATGCACAAAACACTGATCAATGAATTAGTACAACTAGGTATTGATGTACTGTTGATAAGATGGATAGCTGCATGGCTTACAAATAGGATATGGCAAGTATCACACACAAGCTGGACAGGCGAAATCCTTGGTTACAGTCAAGGTGTCCCACAGGGCTCTGTACTAGGCCCTTACTTGTTTAGATTGTATCTTTCAGACCTTATGTTTTCATCTGAGGTGTTCTACAGTCTATATGCTGATGACCTGAAATTGGGTAAACTGATTACAAGTGCTACAGATAAGGCATATCTGCAAAATAATTTGACTAAGTTGACCATTTGGGCACAGGATAATAATATGTTGGTAAATACATAAAAAACTAAGCATATGAGATTTGGGAGACAAACTGTAAGGTGAATATTTTATACAGCAGACAGTGATATAAACTGTAGACTCGTTTAAGGACCTGGGTATAGGTGTAGATTCAGCTATGAGTTTTTCCTAATCATATCAATCAATTGGCTAATGATAGTTATAGAACTATAGGTTGTATAAAAATATTTATAAAGTCTAGGAAATCAAACATAATGAAGTCATTGTTTGTTAGTTACATTAGACCCAAACTTGAGTATGGAATAACAATATGGAAACCCTATAGGAAAACAAGCATAAATAAACTAGAAAGAGTACAGCGGGAATATACTAAGGGCATCCATGGATGTGAAAAATCTAAGTTATTATGAAATACAAAAATATCTGAACTTGTACAGTGTCTCTTACAGATATTTAAGAGGTGATCTTATTCAGGTATATAGTGCATTTCCGGACAACTACCTCTGGGAATGTTTGGGGTTATCAAAAAGTACTAGAGAATCATCAGATAACCTATGTAGAAGATTCTATAGGAATGAGAAGTGTACTAATTGGTTCTCTTACAGAGTAGCTGATGCTTGGAACAGACTACCAAATTACATTAAAGCAAGTACTAGTTTAGATATTTTTAAGAACAGCCTGGACATTTATTATGGGAACAAGTGTTTTGGTATATTGACAAGCTAGAAGGGCTTTAATGCCCATGCTTGAAACATTTGTATGTATGTATGTAGTGTGTGAAGCTTTTACCCTCTGGCTGTTGTGTGTGTATGTTATACCATTTTAAGGCCTGCTGGCCCCCTACCCATGACATTACTTTAAAGATCCTGTTAATGGCATCTGCCTCACATGCACCATGTAACACTATACAGCCCATACCAGTCAACTGTACAGTTGTACATGGGATATTTACATGTTTGCAACCTGTATGTTGACTGTGTCCCCGACAATGAGCATTCCTGTGATAACATTGCCAGACCTGTCACAATTACTGTAGTGACACACATGCCAGCATCAGACATCGTACCTGACTGACACATCATGCTGATACAAAGTCTGTCACACTATCACTTGTGCAGGTATGTAGGAGCAGTAGACAAGACCAATCACTATATCTGGTGAGCTATCCCCCTATTCATGAAGGCATTTGCAAGATTACCTTTTGTAAGAGGATGTTTGTTATGTCCCAGGAATATAATGTTTATGGAGCATGGCATGTGTACGCAGCACTATAGTACATACAAGTGGATACTTAGGGTTATTAATATGTTTATTAGCAGTTGTGTATGTGTTTCCATATGCACAGCCCTTGTGGCTATCTTCAGTGTGTGTATGTAATGGCTGTACCATGTTGTGTGCCTCTTCCACCCTGTGAAGTCCCTCATTGGCAAACTAGTATCGGCCCATACAGATGTCATCCATTGTACAAGCACAGTTACACAGTTTCTAACACCAAGCCACTGTGGTGCAATGGTCATATCACTGTGTATTGTACATTAATAGATGAGTAGGTTATCCACTCTGATAAGTGTCACCTCCATGTACATGCATGTCTCAGTGCATGTCCCCATGCAGTGGTGTGTGTGTGTGTGTGTGTGTGTGTGTGTGTGTGTGTGTATATATATATATATATATATATATATATATATATATATATATATATGAGATGGCTCTAACATATTAAGAGCCTCTGACCCCACCATTGCTATCCTAACAGTCCCTGCAATTGTCACCCACTTCAATAGTAGTGGCAGACACTGCCACACTACAGTACCGCTGTACTATCTGTGTTATCTATCTAGTGCTATCATTCGTAAGACTGTGCAGGTAGGGGCTTTACTCAGCCCTTCATCAGCTGCCCAATGTACAGGACTATGTGTGCACTACCAGCACGAGAGGCCAGATATGCATATGAGATAGCAGACACACATGCTGGTGATTGTCAGATTAGACTCACACAGGCTGACCTGTGCCAGGAATACATACCCTAAACCTGTCATACACAGTACCAGGCAAACCCTCATCAACTGCATGATAGTCGAGTGAATGTGACAGAAATGGCAGGGGTAACAGGTGCTGATAGCTGAATCTGTTGCAGTGAATGTAATGGCTAAGCTGATGAGGGACCTAGTGCCAGTACTCAGGTAAACTCCTCTGTAGGTGTGAGCCTGTGGGCCTATGGAACACCCATGTGACATGTGTGTGGGCTAGGTGGCTGTGTCCGGGGTATGTATGCAAGGTCACACTGTCTGCCACAATTGCCCATCACAGACTGTTGCATGTAAACACACCTGGTAAACATGTACATTTACAGTTGTACCTTGGCTATGATAAGATGACTGTGTTACCAGTCCGCCTTACCTAACATTGCTGCTGCCAGCAGGCCCACAGCCTGCAGACACACAGACACCTGGAACACAACCAGAATACACTACAGTTAGTCAGCAGTACTAACAGCAATAGCGCAGCATGGCTAGTGAGGTACATACACCTCAATGTTTACCCATAACTATTGCCAGCAGACAGCACCGTACAGAGCATGACATAGCTACACTGTACCATAGTCACCCTGTGCATCAGACCCATATGAGCATGTCTGTGCATCGATGGTGTGGATAACAGGGTTGTGGCACACATATCATCACATGCACAGGGTGTGGTGTTGGATTGCCAGAAGCCTATTTTGGGCCACATGGCTGACATTGTGTGTATATGTGTGTGTGTGTGTCTGTCTGGAGGGGTGATGTTCACCTTGGCTATGCAGAGGATCTGTGCATGTCTGTTGGTGACTGGCTTGGGATAGGGATGTGTGACTGTTCCTCTGCATACCTGCAAACAATGTGGATGCCTGATGCAGGTCTATGTTGGACAGCTGTGGACCATACATGGCAAGATGTATGGTTCATCTTTCCCTGGCAAGGAGTATCACTGGCATCACCAGTCCCAAGGACAGATGCAGTACTACTCCCTGATGGTGACTGCTGTTTGTTGGACCTGCATTCCTCACAGGACTGGTCAGAACAACATGCGTATGACCTGTCCTTGTGTGGTGTGAACAGCACCCTCCCTTCATTAGTGCTGTTGGTTTTGCCGCTATGGGACTGTGAATGTGTATGGCCATGTGTGCTCACAGCTGATCATGTCACTGAACTAGGTCCACCTGGCCAATGCTCTACTCCCACTACATGCTTGAGCACAGACAATGCATGGTCAAGCAGTGGCAATGTCTCACCACACTGTCTTTCCCCAACATTGGCAGGATAACATATGGCATCACAACTGCTGTGGATGTCACTGTGCATGGCAGGGAGCATTGCATGCACAACCCTTAGCATCTGTCTGGTGTTGAAGTCAGTACACACCTGTGCCTCCATGATGGACCGTAACATGCGCCTGGTGACACCTGCCGTCACAGTTGTGACAGGGGCTTCATGAACAGCAGTCCTCTGTTGAGCACCCTTGTCCATCTGCCTGGTGTGTGACCTCGCCTGCCCTCTGCCAGTGGCTGGTGTCTACACTCACACTCGACATACTCGTTACACTAGCAATTTCATGCCATCATCCTAACCCTTTCCGTGGATGCTGGGGACTGGGCATGTGTGGGCATGCTGAATGTGTGCAGGGACATGGTGGGTGAAAGTGGAATGCAAAATAATGGCATGGGTCTAGGCACTGACAACTCGACCTGTGCCTGACTATGAACACCATCATCATGGGAGTCCGCTAAGACACTGACATCAGGTTGTGAGGGGGAGGAACACCAACCCCTCTGTTCACCTGTGAGGGGAACCCAACATATGTAAAGTAATACGCTGCAGTATTATGCTTGATATGTGTGTGTGTGTGTGTGTGTGTGTATATATATATATATATATATATATATATATATATATATATATATATATATATATATACATACATACATAGACACACACACACACTCTCCTGGTACAGTCTGGCACAGCCACGACACCTATGGGCCCTTCAAGGCAGACCTTACAGTAGTTCTGCATGCCACAGTCCATCTCTATCACTGCTACTGTCCGGCCCACAACAAAGGGAAACAAATCCTACTTTGTGATGGGCCTAGAAGCAGAATGGTAATTGTGGCCGAGACCAAGGCTTTTGGAGTGAGCTACACAGTGTCATCATGTGCATAACAGCTGACTTACTGCTATACAGACCACACACACACTGACAGGGTGCAACAGTGTGTGATGATATCTGATGAGGGGACAGGACTATACACTATCACTGCAGTACATGCACAGTTCAGACTCACAGAGATTCATTTCAGACATCATTGCAGGACAGCCTGCAATACATACAGGACACATGTAAAGCACTAGGTGCATAGCCTCATAAGATGATACCAGGTATTGGCCCTGATGCCCTCATAAGCCTCGCACAGACTTCCCATGCCCCTTCCAAGCCAGCACCTGTTTCCCCTGTCCATCTAGGACACATGCAGGATCCCAGGGGTGTCTCATCCATTTCCCATGCAGTTGTCCAGCTTTCTCTTCCAGAGGGCTATTCATGTACACTGCTAGACATGGGAAGGGAGTGTATTTTACAGACAGTGTATTGTGTGGGACACCACAATATCCCGCCAACAAGAACTATACATGTTACAGAGCAGGTGAAGGCCTTGCGTGCATGATGTGTGTGTGCAATTTGTCTTACAGATATGCAGAGACGCCATCAAGGCTGGTTTGGATGTGGCCTTGTATGCCAGAAACAGGTCACCTATGATCAGTCTGTATAAGACTGAGTACAGGGACAGGGCTGTCAGCCTACCTGTATAGCATAGGTGTTGCAGACCCTGGAATTGCCTGATGAGGAACCTCTGTGGTGTCTGCAACTGCTGCAGTTGCTTCGCAAAGTATATGCCAAAGGAGCCATTGTACTTGGTAATGTGCCTGATAAGGGTGGAGTGCAGGGATGTTGTGGCCTCCCGGTTCCTGGATGACATACCCATATTTGTGAGGTGGGTCATGTAGACAGCCTTCAGTACAATGGTGCCCACATGGTGGGAAACTGTCAGGTTGCTACCAACCTTGGTGCAGAAGTTGCCTCACACCTGATTGCATGCTCAGTACATTATTACTGTCATACTTAGTGTGGTTGACATCTGCTACAGCAGGGAGAATGATGCCTCTCCTGGCATTTATTCTGTGGTAATGCTTTTTGCACCAGTCATTAATTGGGAGAGTGCCTCTTGGGGGATGCTCACATCAGTAGGGGAATGTAAGACAGTGGCCAGCTTGCAAGCATCTGTACACCTGGTCAGCCGCAGGCCACTGCTTTTGTCCTGTACCTCAGATATGCATATCTCAAACAGTAGATGCACCCAGACCGATCCTTGGGATACACCACTTTGGAAGAATCTACTACTAGAGGTGGGTTCCACTACTTTGACCGAGTGGGTACTATCATTGGGCCAGTTAGCTACCCGTCTGGTAACATACGGGTGGTGCCTAGCTGTGTAGGCGTATGTAGCCTGGCCATCTGGGGATTGTTATGACAAGATTGGGCTAGGTGAAGGTAGGCATTGTTCACCATCTACCCCTTGTGCTTGTGTGTGTTGACCACTTCAAAGAGGTCGACCAGGTTTAACAGGTCTGATCTCCTTTTGACAATACCATGCTGTGTGGACTCCGGCATTTCAGTGTTTCCAATATCCCTGTTCATAATGTCTTTGATATTGCCTTCCATGCCTTGCAGATCAAGCTAGTTATGCTGATGTGCATATGATTGCCTGGGTCGGTGGATTGCTGCACCTTTGTTCATAGGTTGGTACTAGGCTATCGGCCCTAGGGCCTGTACAAGCCTAGCCATAAGAATTCCCTGGCTATTTCTTCCCACACTATTTACTTCCCTGGACTCCTGTCTAGCAGGGTGACTGACGTGTTCCCTGAGGTGAATTTCCTTTTTCTCATTCAATCGTCAAGGTTCCATTTGAAGAGGGCCAAAGAGGCGCTGTGCTTAACATGTATGGGCAGTCTATTCCAGAGTGTGGGGAGTCTCTGGGTCAGGAACCTATCCCTCCAGCATGTTTTGTTCATTGTGATGACAAGGTTTAGATCTCTGGAGTGTGTGGCTCTGAGGGATTGGGATTTCTTTAAGTGTAGCATGTCCAACAGCTCTGGGTTTGACATGGCCTTGTATGTTAAGCAGAGATCGCCTCTGAGTAGACAATATGCGACAGAGTATAGCTGCAGTTTTTTAAGGTGGTCAGTGTAGGGCATCTGTTTAGGCCTGTGATTCTTTTAGTGAGGTATTTCTGTGGCATTTCCAGTTGTTGCAGATGTCTTGAGAGGTACATACCAAACAGGGTGTTGTATTCTATAATGGGTCTAATGAGGGATGAGTACAGTGGGACAATGACCTCCTTTTTTCTGGATGAAAAGCCCTTAGTGATGAGGTGTGCCACATAGAAGGATTTCCTGACTGTTGTGGTGATGTAGTTATTGAAGGTGAGACCACTGTCCACCTGTGTCCCTAAGTCTCTTATCACACTTTCGGTGTTTAGTGTACTGCCACCTATGTGGTTATTCACGGGTACATGTTTTTTCCCAAAGGGCATAACTATACATTTCTTGGCATTGAGCTTGAGCCCATGGCTCTGGCACCAAGCATCTGTTTCTGTAAGGCCCTTTTGTAGAATATTTACATCATTTGGGGATTCAGTAATGCCTCCCAGTTTGCAGTCATCTGCGAACTTTGTTAGCCAGAGTCCCTTAGTGTTGGTCTGTACTTCAGAGAAGTAGATGCCAAACAAGAGCAGTCCCAGGACTGAACCCTGAGATACTCCACTTGTCACTTGTCTGGAGCAGGATTTGGAATTGGCTACTTTTACAGTGTGGGTTCTGTCAGTAAGCCAGTTGGCAACCCATCAAGTGATGTAGGGATTAATGCTCAGCTTGGTAAGTCTATCTATGATTCCAGAGTGAGGGATGGTGTCAAAGGTGGACCGCCTTACCCTCGTCCACGGCTCTGAAGACTGATTTGAATAAGTCAGTCAGGTTCAGGAGACAAGATCGGCCCTTCACGAACCCAAACTGGGTGAGGTCCAGTGTTTGAAGGTTGCCAATGTCTTTGTTTATAAGTTCCATGATAATACATTCCATGGCCTTGCAGATTAGGCTCGTCAGACTGATGGGGCAGAGTTCCCGAGATCCAAGTTGGATCCCCCCTTGTGGAGTGGGATAACTGTAGCTGTACGCCACTCAGTGGGCACGAAGCCTGAGGTGAGGTGTACGTGTGTATAGGGATGACAGTGACTGTCCTCTGTGCAGATGGGATGACACTTGTGCTAAGGCTGTGTTTGACTACAGTGCGGAATGGATCTGAGAGCCCATGCCTGTGTTCATGTAGGTTGCAGCCAGACCTGCTTCCTGATGAGGGGAGGGGGCAGGTGCTGTGCATGCACATGTGTACCAATGGGGGGTCAGGGGAGTGATGTTTACACTTCACCTGTCTGCTGCCAGTTGCTTATATCTTTGCCATATGTGTGTTGTGTTATTTACCACCACTACAAAGCAGATTTTTGCATTGCCTCTGGAACTGCAGACACATGTGTGGAAGGCCTAGTGATTGGCCTTGATGGATGTGTCCAATTTGCACTCAGACATCCTTAGGGTAAATCAACTGTGACCTTATCTGCTTGTGCAGACCAAGGTGACATTGCTTCTAATGAGGTACCTGTTCTTCCTTGGCCCGTCCAGCAATTATTTCCACTTGTTTTGGTATTTGTGTATTGCTTCTGTCCACCATGAGCATTTACCCTACCTTGAGGGAGATGATGTTGTCCTGTCAGGTATTGCTGAGTCCATACAGCTATGTAGGCGCCCACATAGTATTGTGGTGTGGGCCTGGACACTGCTGCTAGTTCCAATAAATAGGACATTGGCTGTACAGCTACTTTTACCTTCTCTGAGGGGAGTTATAGTCATTTGTGTGCATTTAATTCTGTCTGACACTCTAAAGGAGGAGGGGCAGGGGATATGGTGACCTGCAGATTGATGGCTATGTGGTCAGATATTACCAAGGAGGCAGCACTGTAGGAGTGCTACAGTGGCTACATATGTTGGTTAGGTCCAGGTACAGGATATTTCCACCTGTCGTAGGAGTGTTGACCTACTGATCCGCTGCATTGCCATTGACAAAGCCAAGGAATCTATGTGCGTTTATGTTCAGGTGGCATAGGTCATGCACACTATGGTTGGGTATTTGAAGTCACCCAGGAGCAGGGTAGTCGATTGAATCCTGACAGATTGCAGCAGGTCCCACTAGGTGTGGTGGGTATCCATAGTCATGGTTGGAGGCCTGTAGCTAGCTATGATTTGAATAGGTGTTTTGCCAACTAACTGCGCTCCAGGATGTCACCCATGCGTCATACTGTTTGGCCAGCCTGGAGGTGTGTATGTGTATGCTAATGTTCAACACTCCACCTCCTGTGGCTTTGCGGGCCTCCATTTGGGGTCTAAACGTATGATGGGATGAGTGACCTGGCAAGGTTGGTGTGCTCTCCACAGCTACAAAGCAGGTGTCAGTGACTGCACAAATGTTGAGATCTTACAGGACAAGGTACACTAGCATTGACTTGGGTTTCATAGTAAGACAACTAGCTCCGGTTAGAGCAAGACATCTGCATAAAGCCACACATCAGTTGTGGGCAAAGGCCAGTAAACAATGTCACTTTATGAATCTAGCTGAAACACACTTAGTTGTCAGCAAAAATGATGTTGCATTCACAGGTTTACTCTGCAGGATATTACATCTTACAATCAAATTTAGGCTAATATGTTATGACTTCAGTCTTTAATTGGTTGCCTGTGATGTGCCAGATAATACACAACTGTATGAGACACTGGCTACAAATATGAGGCAGACGTGGTCAGTCTGCAAAACTCTGTACAGTTGTCAGCTATGGGCTCAGTATATCACATACAGTTCAACAGACACATCTTCACCTGTTCTGTACTATGCACATACCTTATACAAGTCTCTTACATTTGTAAGACAAGCATACTTATCAGATTAGCATTCACAGGTGACATATGAATAATTACAATATCCCAGGTAGCTGGCCTAGCAGTTACACACTCAGAATGAGACAACAGACACTCCAGTAGTAGTCATACATGAGCTGACCTTTGCTGGGGCAAGTCAGGGGCCAGAGATGTCAATGCAGACCAGGCAAGCGGATGGCCATAGGGGCTGGACAGCAGCATGTGGGTCCAGCAGGTCTTGTTGTGGCCTAGTGTTTAATGTCCCATTTGACATTGTTGCATCCCCCTTTCTGCATTCTATTACAAACTTACATGATTGACATACCTGTTATAGTGCTGAAGTGTTTCCTCACAACAATGCTTTTGTAGTTGCAGTCTGTCTTTGTGTAGATGGCTTGAGACCTGTGTTGCATAGGCAGCAGCTTGCCTTTTGTAGGTACTGTTCATGAGCAGGTGATGGCCTGTGCACCAATTGGTGTCTCACACTTGCTACTTCCATCCAGAGCAGCTGTGTTTGTGTTGTCTTTCCATTAGCCAATGCCATAGCAACACAGTGCTATATTTACATCTTTCATGTGGGCCTTGCCCCTTTTCCTTGCCTGTGTGGAGGACATTATGGAGGTGTGGGGGCTACAGCTTCACAGACAGTATAGGTGGGAATACATCTCAGGACAGGACATGTGGAGACAGCACAACAACATGGGGGACAAAGCTCCAGAATTTTGTACAGATTGTAACAACTCATCAGGAGACTCCCTGTTATCTAATACTGTTGGAAAGCTGTGGAATCTACTACCCAAATAAGGACGCCAAACAAACCAAAAACTAAAGAAAACACGAATGGCAGGAGAATGCAGAGGAACAATTCAGGAAGCCACAGGTCAAATAGCGTATAAAAATTTTTAATATCCGCTTTCGTCACAACTTCATCAGAATACAATGAGAACAAAACCACACAGTTTAAATACACCAATCAATTAGCATTAATAAAATTGAATTATGTTAATTAAGCATTAAATAAAGACATTAAATCTAATTCTTTAGAAACAATTAATTTACGGTGTTTTAAAAAACACTTCAAATTAATAGATTCATTCAGTCCTGGAAAGGTGTCAGATTTCAATCTGACTTGCCAAATGGTTTCCCGCTGTTCAATGTAATTCTTAAAATCCCCAGCCCTTTTATCTGATTTACAAATCTCCAAAACAGAAAATAAAAATTTTTTAAAAACTAAACACTTTGTAGAGTGCTTATATAAGGCATTATTAAGATCCTTAATTTTAATAGCGTACAAATGTTCTTTAATACGAGTGCCTAAGCTTCTCGTAGTCATCCCTACATAAAAAGAGGGGCAAGTAGAACACATGCTGATATATACAACACCACAGGTGTTGCAATCAACAAATTCAGATACTTCTATAATTTTATCTGAAGTTATGATGTTAATATAAGGACCTTCAGAAATGAAATGACAAATGTTACAGTGTTGACACCGAAACATACCCTTCTTTCTTCTAGTAACTAAACAGTCATTTTTGACATGGTGTTCTAAAATGCTCTTTAGTGTGTTGTTTTTACGGAACACAAATTTTGGTCCAGTCCCCAAAACCTGAAAAATATCACGGTTGCCTTGAATGACCTTCCAATTGTTCTCAAGAATACCTTTAATTTTATTTTATAAATGTCACTACTTATATCAAGAGAACAAAAGTTGTACCCGCTAGTGTCAATATTTGTACATACTTTAAGGGTATCATGACTACTGCGGGACCCGTGAAGAATGGGGGGAAAATGAGTGAAACGTTTGTAGTACACTTCATTACCAATGTCAAATAAACTGTTTTCGTCATACCCTCTATTTATAAATAAGGAGGCAATGAAATGGAATTCATGTATTAAATCATCCTCCTTAGAAGTCATCCGACTTGCTCTGATAAATTGCCCTCTAGGGATGTTTTTTATATCTTTTTATATCTTTTCTTTGGAATCTACTACCCACTGAACTCATAACTCTGTCTTCTCTTACACTTTTTAAAAAGGATCTGAAACTGTTTCTCAATACACACTGGTTATGCTTCTGTACCAACCCTGACTAACTTTCTTCTTTCACATTAATCAATACTCTACATCTTTATAGTCTTATCATTAAAGAATCAATAGACCATGTTATTGCAAATCAAATGTATGTATATAGTATCCTCTTTTGTACATTACCTTTTACTGTTTACTGTTTGTGTTGTATTGTATTTTGTATTTTTTAATAACTATTTTTATTTAACAATAGCTGTTTTTTTTAGTTTGGACTGCTACTACTTTTTATATTGCATTTTGTATGTGTCTTGGAGCTTTTCTACCCGGGCCTCTACTGAAAATGGACATGTATCCAGTTAGACTAGCACGGTCAACAAATGTAAAATAAAATAAAAATAAATAAATAAATTGTAAGTAAGTAGTGCTGTTATATACATAGAGAGTTGCTAGATTAACAAGGTTTGTCTGGACATGCGTTTTCTGCATCACTTGACATCTGACAGTGATATGTCTTTGACATACCTCTCGACTGTCCTGATGTCCACAGGCTGCCCAGAGGTTTGCCTGTTATGTGTGGTCTGCTCCTCAGACAACCTCTCTTTTTGCAAAATCAGTAGGATGATGTGAGGATTGTAGTCAGTAAATGCTGACATCCATTGGTGTTTCGGACATCATATCCTTCAGGGATGTTATGTTACAACAAAGCCTGTAACACCAGTAACTGTTTCAGTTTGTAACACCATTATTTGAGATATGTCCCTCTTTCCTGCCTGTTGTCCCCCAAATATGTCATGTTTTGTCCAGATGTCTTGCAGTAAGAGGTTCAGAGGTATGGTATATCATTATTTAGTGACTGCAATCCAGGTATCATCACAGTAACTTAGCAGACTCCTCCTGGAAGTGGTATGTGGCAGATATGGTCCCACACCCTGGACATTCTGTGGAAATCTGTACACTTGAGAGTTATGTATGTCTGGCCATTGTTAACAGATTGTCAAAATTGTGTAGCAGTGTTGTGTGTAAATGTTTGTTGGGGTGAGTAGGGAGAGTAGCAGATGTGAGTGTCATAAATCGTTTTTCTATCTTACTGTACATGCTGCTACGGTTGCTGGTGGTCTATCACATGTGTATGTTTGTAGGGTGGACTGAGAAATATCCTGTAACACCTAATAATTCCCATTAGAATGCAAGTTGGGCCAGTACGTGTCGGTGTAGTGTGTGACTGGCAATCAGGATATGTTTGTTCAAAGTGTCGTTCTACTCTAAGGTTCATTTGGGGTACTGGTATGTTGCTATGACTGTGTTGCAAATGGTTGTGGGTGGACATTTTTGCACCCCTATCTGCTATTCCCTACAGTTCCATCCCTGTAGTGCATGATATATTTGGATATACATGGGTAATTCCCCAGAGCTCATTTGGGATAGTGTTGTGTTGGTCTTACTGTGGTTCAGAAGTGGCTAGGTGACATGGTTGGCAGCTGTCACAGGTTTTTCTACTCTGTTACATGACTGCAGTCATACCTGTCCACTGTCCAGATGTCTAGACACTGTCCAGATGCATGGCTCATAAGTTTGGTCTGTTGCCCATAGTTGTGGGTTTCTGACAAACCACTAAGTAAATAATGACATTTATTTGTGTTTCAGACCTGGATCTATCTGGAATTATATGTTAAAGCAAATCATGCCACTCCAGCAGATTTCTATGTGTATGACAGCCATATTTCAAAGATGTCACTATTGTTTGCCCTTTATCCCCCACTTTGTTGGGCTTTTTGCAGATGTCTTGCAGTAAGAGGTTAGTCATAAATATAAATAGCTATGTATGAATATATATATATATATATATATATATATATGGGTGTATGTATGTATGTATATATATATATATATATATATATATATATATATATATATATATATATATATATATATATATATATATATATATATATATATATATATATATATATATATATATGTATGTATGTATGTATATATGAGTACTACGGATATATATTTTTTCCTTATGTTAAATGACTGTTGTGCATGATGTTTGTTAAAACATTGCAACTTCCTACAGGTCAGATGGTGTAGAGGTATGTTGCTGTAATTGTAGTGCACAGGATCTTGGGTTCCAGACTTGGAAGTGATAACTTTTTTCATTAATGTTAAATTACCAGAATGCATGATATATTTGTAAAATAATTACAGATTCCCACAGCTCAGATGGTGTAGGGGTACCTTACTGTGATTGTAGTGCACAGCATCCTGGGTTCGAGACTGGGCAGGGTTCATTATTTTGCTGCTGGGCAGAACAAGGGCTCCTGGAGACAGTGTGATTAAAGCACTTTTAAGCAGTTGTAAGTGGGTCTGCATGATTTATAGCTTAGCAGCGCTTACTCCTGCTTACACTTGCACTAATTTTAATTAAAGGAAAGAAATGGGTGATAGGAAAGTGGTGAAATGGGGGCAAGCAGGGGGTAAAAAGTTAGGAAAACCAGCTAAGGTTGTGCAGGATGTGTGTAGCAAAGGACCATAGCTCTACATTTTTTCTGCAGCAACAGCTCTGAATAATGTATAGAATTTGAAATTTACAGCCTCACACCCCACAGGGAGGGGTGTTGGCAACAGACATTTGCAGAATAATCTGTGGGTAGATTGATTAGTTTCACTGTACATGACAGCGAAATGTAGAGTTATGTATGGGGGGATGCTTTTTTTTGCGGGACAGATGCCCTTTTTTGTTTTTTAAGGTGAGAGTGGGATGTTGGGGAAGGGCTTTAGGTATGTTTGGGGAGGTAGTTTGGGTAGGATGGGTTGCATTTGCAGACAGACAAGACAGCTGACAGGGGCTGTATATGACACATGAGGGGGGGAGGGTGGTTGGGAATCTGAAGCCCATGACCCTCAAATGGATACAGTGGGACTGAGGTCCCCACCCATGGACAGTCACCACTGCACCTTCACGGTCCCGAAGGTGGCTGTGCTGGGGCTGGACAGTAGGGGCAGACTGCCCCTCGAAGTGTGCCAGGTGGCCCTCCATCTTGTACAGCTGGTCATCCAACTCTGTTCAGGTGATGCTGCGCACCATACCCTGTAACTGACCGTGGGTGACAGGCTTCTGTCCGTGCCTGCTCCCAGGGGGGGGGTAGGCCCCACCCCCTGAGGCAGTTCCACCCAAAGGTGGTGCAGGACCAATGGACGAGGAAGTCCCACTGCCACAGCCAGATGAGGTGGGACAGGTGGATCTGCCGGGATTACAAAATATGTTGGTTAGTCACGAACAACACATTTCAATATTAGTTACAACAGCATGTGTGGGTGTTCCAAGTAACCCCATAAAACAGATTTGAAACAGTTGCATAGCAATCAGAACACATGCATAAATGGAACAACAGTATGCATCTTAACAGCATGCAGGTAACATTGATGGCAACAGTCCACCAACAGTGGTATGTGAACAAGGTGTTAACATGCAACCAGTCAGTTATATGAACAATAATAGAACTCAAGTCCCAACATTAGTTTTGGAGAACAGCATAGCCTTAGTATCTGAATTATAGTATTGCTCCAGATAAGGGGTGGGGGGAGAGAGAAAAGGTCCATTAACAACTGTTTTTGCTTCTATTTTCCACAACAGTACTGCTCAGTACTCTATGGGTCTGCCCTCACTTTACATCTACCTATGGCCCATAGCTTCTGTAGCACAAACATACCTATTAAACTGTCAATCTGGAATGGTATGGGGCAAACTGTGACAAATCTGGGTACATGACTAGAGGGGACTCATACATCTCAGGGTTACATATCTGTCACAGAGGGGCTGTCCTGAATTGCTGTTATGTGACTGTGCTACTGGTGTACTTCAACTAGTTTCCTAGCTGTGTCCAAGGTTATTGGCAGCAGTGACCTCTAGCCATGACAGTGTGACACTTGAGAGACCTGTATCAGGAACAGTGCATGTTGTGTGTACCTATCCTGCTGTCATATGCAGGCGTGTGGTGGGACAGTTTAACAGTTGTACACAGTTTATTAGTATACCCTTCATACAGCTACTACCATTTCCTTACCTGTAAAACTTGTGGAGAAAATATATGTTAACACTACCTGACTGTTTTTACATTTATTCCTGATTCCTTGTTTGTAGATATGGACACATCTTAGTATCACTCCATGGATTTGAACCGTGTCTGGGTGAGCAAAATTAACAACCAAGCTATTTCTCATCACACTGGGGAACTGCTGCTTTTTGTTTCACTGGTTTCTGCCTAATAGTCTCTTGGTTAGACAGTCTGAACTTGTATTCCTGTGATGCATGCATGACAGATAGTGTACTGTGCTTTAATCCTTTGGATTACTACAGTATGGAAATCAAAGGTTAACACAAGGCAATGCTGCATGGAACACACTTTGATACATTACAGATTACTATTCAGGGTTCAGAGCTTAGTGCAGTATATATTTCACATTTCATTTATATCTTGTTTTACATCTCCATTCTAAGTCTACAACAACATACCAGAGTAAACACAACTGTTAATGTTATAGATGTTTATTACAGATCAATATTAGTTGGACAAATTTATTTATTCAGTTAAAAAAGTAACAGTATATCTACTAGCAGTAAGCAATGTACTCCTTCTTAGTTATTTGCACAATATACTGCAAAATAGATATTTCCTCACCAGCCTGTCATTGTGGGCTTTGATGTTACTAGCCCTCTCTGCTGCAGCAGTAGGGTAGAAAAACAAATGTTATGCATACCTGTCTATCACATCCTCAGGCTAGAATTTGGTATACCTATATTTGTGATACTTACAAACTGCTGGAGCACAGTTGTCCCTAGCATCTTGGATCTACTGGTTCAAGAGCGCCACTCTTCCTCCGCTTTAGGTCGGCATAGTGGTGCCGGACCTGATCACCAGTTCGGCGGATGCCAGTAGCACTAGTAAGATCACGGGTGAGATGGTCCCAGTTCTCCACTTTATACTGTGAGCCCTGCTACTGGCTTTGCAGCAGTCTCTCGTCATGGTTACTTATGAGGAGTCCAGCCATGACCCTGGACTCCAGGATGCCCCAGTGCTGCATCTAAAGTGTGAACCCTCACCTACGCCAGCCATGGTTCCTGCACAGATTGAACTATTACAGGTACTGGCTGTTTTCCCACCTGTGCAGTTTAAATAAGGCCATATTCTTGCCCTTTGCCATCACTAGTCAATTTTGAAAATGTTGAGCATAGCTTAGTGGTGCAGCCAAGTTGAGCACTGCTTAAAGGGGTAGATGTTGAGCCATGCTTAGCGGCGCACAAATCCAGTTACCTAAGCTGACTGCTGCTTAGCATTCACATTTAAGCAATGCTTACACCAACTCAACATAGCTGAGCACTGCTTACCATTGCTCACTTTTCATTTAAAAAATATCAGATTATGACTTTATTAATCATTACTGACATATTAGTAAGTGTATATGATTTACTTTATATGATGTCCCTCTATGTGCTTTCATTACATTAGCATGAGATGTGACTATACTGTATGGGACACTTGTGTGTACATGGGTGATTTCACATGTTATATGCACTCCCTCTTACATTTTAGACCAGCTACACTACCCTAGTTGACAGACATCAATTACTACATAATTTAAAATAACAATAATAATCTTACCACTGCTTTCCCATGTAAAAATAAAGTGCCTGTCTTGGTAATTGAACCATGAATGCCTGCATGGAAAGCTGGGACTCTAACCACCACACTATCTCGGCATGATGATTTCAGTTGCATAATTTTATTTATCTCCTATGGGATGTTTCAGCAATGGTGAACAGAGGACCATAACGTGCATAACCACTCAGCTATGCTTAAAATACCTTACAATGGAATAAAAAAGAATTAATAAACATACTTTATTTACATGTATCTGTACTCATCAGTCACAGTAAAGGAACTTTGTAAAGGGACAGATTTTAATTGGTCTTGAAAAATTAGGAAGTGTGACTGTGGTTTTCTAGAAAATCATTCAGGGTTCAAGTCACAACATACTGACATACATTTGAATTTCAGACTTCATACCCTTCGGGATAGCCTTGCTACTGAAAACCTTTTATTCTATCAATTTCCCGGGTTTGCCAGTGCACTATTTTAAAAATGTCCATATTTTTGTACCTTTGTCCCCATTTTTTATGGCTTTATACTGCTTTATTGCTCTATGAGGGTGAAGAGTATGCGAGGCAGACATCTGGGCATTCTGCAGAGAACTGTACCGTTAATGGCTATAGCTGTACAGCAGTTTCAGATGGCAGACGTTTGTGTTTCAGTCTTCATACCCTGCAGGAAGTCCGTGCCACTGCAGACCTTTTATTCTATCAACTTTTGGGTTTGTCAGTGCAATGTTTAAAATGTGCCCCTATTTTTGTGGCTTTGCCCCCCCATTATTTATGGCTTTATACTGCTTTATTGTTCTAGGAAGGTGAGATGTATGCGAGGCAGGCATCTGGGCATTTTCCAGAGACCTGTACAGTTGACAGCTATGGCCGTATGGCACTTTCACATGGCAGACATTTGTGTTTCAGTCTTCATACCCTACAGACGGTCCGTGCTACTGCAAACCTTTTATTCTGTCAGCTTTAGGGTTTGTCAGTGCAATGTGTCCCAATTTTTGTGCCTTTGTCTCCCCATTATTTATGGCTTTGTACTGCTTTATTGCTCCAGGAGGGTGAGAAGTATGCGAGGCAGGCATCTGGGCATTCTGTAGAGACCTATACAGTTAATGGCTATGGCCGTATGGCACTTTTACAATGCAGGAAGTGTGTGACAGAACCTGTCACACACCCCCTGCATTGTTTCGTGTTCCCTGGTCTATTTCAATGTCCATGGACACTGAAATGCTTTTCAAAAGTGCTGTACGGCACTTTCTGAGTGCAGGCAGTGTGTTAGATGTCAGTGCACTACCTAGACACGACCACTGGACTCAGTACTATTCGTGTCTATTTAGCCTTAGCAGCAGCGCACCTTCATGAATATGCAAGGCGCGCTGCTGTTAATGCTAATGCTAAACTGACACGGTTCAGTGTATGCAGGAATAGCACTATTCCTGCATGGAGTTTATTGAATCCCGGGGAATGTTTAAAGAGGTGCATTGCATTATCAGCCATAAAAATACTTAATCTGTGGAAGAATACACTAAGGTGAATCAGGAAAAATCCCTTGTTGTATAAAATGAAATGTTTCTAGCAAAAATATGTAATTGTAGTGCTTTATAAAGTCTTGTAGACATTACTTAAAGGTTTGTGAGCAATTCTGGAGTCTGAACACAAAGGCAGATAGCAAGTGTGTTGTAATGTAGACAGTGAACCTTATGTAATTCTTTAGTGCAGTGAAATGCACATGCATTGCAGCTCTAAAAGCTTTTCAAGTATTGTGAGACTGTATCAAGAAGTAGGGATGGGCATTTTGCCTGTAGGTGGGCCTTTCATCAGCAAAGGTAACAACAGTTAGTACATGTATAAATGGTGAAACAATTCTACAAGGGGAATGTTTGATTTCTGGAAGGAATTTTTCAGAAGGAGGGTAGCAGACACTTTTAATGTCAGAAAAGTGGTGTGAGCAGACACATTCTGACATAATGAGTGTGCTTTTCAAATGCAGAATCCTGTAAAATAATGAGGTAAAAAGAAGATAAACTTTCTGTGCTGGTTTCCATTACTGCCTCTTAATGTTTGAGCAGGATGAGCCATAAAGAGTTTTATCTGCTAACATAATGCACTGGTTCCCATTTCTGAGACCAGCTATGTTATATGGGTTAGAGACAGTGGCATTGACAAAAAGGCCGGAGTTAAAGCTGGATGTGGCAGAGTTAAAGATGTTAAGATTTACACTGGGTGTGACGAGGGTGGGCAGGATTAGGAATATGTACATTAGAGGGTCAGCCCAGGTTGGAAGGTTTGGAGACAAAGCCAGAGAGGCAAGATTACGTTGGTTTGGACATGTGCTGAGGAGAGATGCTGAGTATATTGGGAAAAAGATGCTAAGGATGAAGCTACCAGGTAACAGGAAAAGAGGAAGGCCTAAGATAAGGTTTATGGATATGGTGAGAGAGGACATGCAGGTGGTTGGTGTGACAGAGCAAGATGCAGAGGACAGGAAGAAATGAAAACAGATGATCCACTGTGGCGACCCCTAACGGGAACAGCCGAAAGAAGATGATGATGATGATTTAAATATATCTAGTCCTACAGGGTATAGCTCTGCCAAGCTGTAATATTGATTTTTCTTTACTTAATTACTGAATTCCACTTTTAAACTCATATTTTGTGATTAGGTATTGTGTGGCACACAGTAAATTGCATTCTGTGGAAATGCAAATTATACCACTTTTAATTTATAAAGAAGTAATAACATTCTGACAATGGCTAAGCATGTTATGAAAAGGGAAACTGAAACTATTTATCTTGGCAACCGCAGATCTTATATTGCTCTAAAATATTTTGTTTTAATCGATGCTGTTTCCAAGGAAATGCACGTTTCTGCATTAAGTGTTGCTTAGGTTTTACTTTGTTCTTTTCTGTAAGATATTTTTCTGTAAGATAAAGTAACATGCTTAACTGAAGTGTGTAATTTACCTACAGAAATCAGTTGCTGGTTTTAATCTGTTTGAAAAGCATGCTTTCTGTTTGCTTTAAATACAGTGCCTGTCTGCTGTTTAGTTTCTCTTCCCTTTATGTTTTGCCTTTGGAAGCTGTGGTGCAGTGACACCACCAGCCGTTTATTTTTATTACAATAGCATTTAAGAGAGCATGGTTAAGTTTTTAACTTTATTTTGGTTGAAAGGGAATAATAAAGAGACATTTGCTATGGGTGGATTGCTGTTTGGTATGCTCAGCGTGTTATTTCCAGAACTGCAGACCTCAGGTAAATTATGAATGCCTAAATCTGCTTATCCCTGCAATATTGGCACTGCTGTTAAAGCACTGAAGGGCAGGATAAGTGTGTGCTAACAACTATGGTCAATACACAGAGAAGGATTAAACACATTTTAAGGTCATCAGGGGCAGTGAACTGTGACAGGGAAAAATTACAAGCTGCATATGTGATATATAGTGATATACTAAATACATGAAAAGCAAACATGAAGTGTTATGGTTGCTTTTCTGTTATTCTAAACAGCATGGGACAACTGAAGTCAGCATGTGGTAAATAAGACAAAATAGTAAACACAATCGAGTAGAAAAAAAACAGCTATGGGATTACGGAGACAAGAAAAAGAAGAAAAAAATGTGAAAAATGAATCCAAAGCATGAACAGAATTGTTAGGTGATTTGAAAATTACAACAGTCAGTAAGAATAAGCAACTTGAGAGTCATTAAGAGTACAGAATTTGAGAAGGTGCTGGAGACGAAATTATGAAGTTTGAAGTACGGCAGGATGAATAAGGTAGGCATAATAAGAAGTACCCAAAATGAGGAAAAAATCGTAAACTTATTTAACATATGTAGGTGTTTACTTGGCCTAACATTTGCATTGTGCAGCTGAAAGAGATAAAGGAAATAAATAAATATATGAGACTGAAGGTAGGCTTAAGGCTGTGAATGAGTATTTGTGCTTGATGATGCAGAAGTTAGAAACAATACTTAAACCAAAAGACAGAATCCAATCCGTTTGGAGAGAAAGGATCTGGAAAGAACTGTTAAAACTACCATTAGATAAAACAGCCATGTATGACATAGTTCATCATCAGAACTGTAAAAAGGAGTAAATGGCAATATTTTTGATATCTCATACGTTTTAAATTATGGAAATGTGGTGCAGTACCCAGGAACCTCTTAAAAGAAAGCAGGTATGCTTCCTTTTCAGAATGAGCAGAAACAAGTCAGAGTGAATTAGAAGCACCTTGTGGTTTGATCTCAGTTTTAGGGGAAATGTCAGTAGCAAAGAAAGTGCTGGAATTACTGTGAATAAAATAAATGTCACATAAAGTATATGAATTAAGACAACTAGTATTTATAATAGAAACACCATATCATATGCACTTGGTAGATCTTATTTTGAGAAGAATTCTGTAGGAGGCCATAACAAAGGGGTCTATATCACTTTATCAAATTGCTATTCAGCAAACCTCTCTTTATCGAAGCCGCTATTCGTCAAACAGCTTTTTAAGCAAAACATTAATTAGGACAAACCAACATTAGGCCAACCAATCAACCGTAAAAAAAAAAAAAAAAAAAAAAAAACACATAAAATTTAAAACCTACTAAGGTAGGGGGCTGTCCTTCTCACACCTCCTAATGTGTGTGTGTGGGGGGGTTGTGTCCGTCACACCACCCCTAACTAAATATACCAACTCAGAGACCACACTACAGTGGGGAAAAGGGTAAATTCCAGGTGGCAGACAACTGCTGGTTTGCCCTAGAAAATTCGACCATTGATGAATAGCAGATTCGAAAAAGAGAGGTTCGATGAATTACTGTTCATTGAATAGCAGTTCAATAAAGTGATACAGACCCATAACAAAGATGGTACATCCTTGATCACTCACATCCAGTGAGTTTAAGAATCCCAATAGACACAGCTTTGAGAGCCTGTGCTGACATGTCACCGCCCCTTGTTTAGTTGAAGTGACATGCTTACCACTGCTTTTATTATTTCTTCCTTATTATGCAGTGTGGACACCCTCCTTTGCTGTATCATAGGACAGCGCTGGCATTTAATGTTTGAACAAATATAGGGAGGAAGCTTCCAAAGACTCTCGTGAGCCTAGTTATTTGTCACATATCAGAGTAATACTATCGGCATCTTTTTCTGTTCTGCATCGGCCTTTTCTGTGATATTCCCTATATACTGCAATTCAACGGTTCAGCTTGCTGCCTTATAATCCAAAGAATCCAGTCTTATGGAATCATATTAAGAGTTCAACAACACAGTTCTGGAATTCTGATAGTTTGAAGAAACCGCGGAAACCTCTTTTGGTGAAATCGGGTTAAGACTGTTTTGTAGAGGAGAGCAAGCCTCCCTGCACCCTTCTTTTGAGGGAGAACCTCTACACCTAGTGTGAGATCATACTGTAATGGAGGGAAAAGTCCACTGTTGCTGAAAGTGATTTCAGTGAAATTTATTTGGACTGCCTGTATTCACATAAAGGGCAATGAGTAACTTGACATATTCCAGTATGTCCTTTTCTGTCGTCTGCATTCCTAAGATGGGAGTTGTGAGAAGGGCACTGGAAGAAGATTAGCTGGTGTGATGGTAGCAAGAAGAATGGAGGAAGAGGCAGAGATTTGAAAAGTGGATAGGGACTTGAAAGAGATGAATAATAAGTCACCCGGGAATGCAATAAACAGAATACAGAAGTGGTTCAAGACTGAGGAGCTTCAGTTTGCTGTTATGGATGTATTTATTTGATTGACTATATATTTATTTATTATTTTGCTTACCTGGATGTCTGTCTGTTTCGGGCCCATTTTCTGAACAGATCCAGTGAACAAGATGAAAAAAAATTCTGAATAGATCCAGAGAACAAAATGGAAAAAAAGATATAGTGCTATAAAGTAAGGCATTTTCAGTACTATATTTTATGTAGGGGTATATAGGGCAGCACAGTGGTGTAGAGGATAGTAGGAACCAACGACCAAACAGCAAACAATGTTCCAGTCCAGAATTCGAAGGAAAAAACAGTAGAGTCCAAAATAGCACAATAAAAAACTTTTAATATTCCACTCAGATTAGCACAATGAAAACTTTAAACGTTCCACTCAGATTAAGCGCTTTCGTCTGTCTGTATCCAAAGACTTCATCAGAATCATCAGATCAGAGAGTGTGTGTGTGTGAGTGTGTGGTGGAGAAGAACAAATGCAGATGGGGTAGCTCCCCAGAGGTGTAAACATTGGCTGTAGATGATTGTTACTGTTGAAGTGACATCCAGACTTCATGTGCAAAAATGGGAAAAAATGTGGTTGTGGTTGGATGGATGGATTTTATGTAGGGGTAACCCCCTTCTGTGACTTCTCAGTGGTCTCTGCCCCACCCCTAAGCCCTCTTACATAATATAACTAACTTTGGAGTTGCCAGCCTTCAGAGATGTTATGTAAAATGTTGTTCTATGCCTGGTTGATAATTCAAGCTTGACTCTTCTGTTGTTAAAACAAGTACTAGCTGAAACAATAGAATATGCAAGACCACTTAAAGAAATATAGCATTTACGTTGAATAATGTCAGCCTAAAGAGAAGTTAACATTCTTTATAGCAGTGATGATGTAAAACTAGGAAAGTGGCTAGAGACAGAGTGAAAATGGTCTGCAACAAAAAAGTGAAGATTATAGGGTGACCATAAAGGTGGAATGAGGCAAGGGATGATAGGTGGAGTGAACAAAGATAAGCAATTCTGGAGTGCAATTAAAAATTTTAAAGAGTCCAAAACCCAGCTTAGATGTAGAAAGTCAGGTACAAGAAGTGATGGTAATAAGCATGGGGAATAAACCATTGTGACTAAGGTAAGGGATGAATAATCCCATTATTACATTCACTACGTTTGGGGTAAAACTGGAGATATGTAGGAAGACAAACAGATGCTTGTAGTTTCAGTAGCTGAGCAGGTAGCATACTTGCCTTTGCTGCTGGAAGATTAGAAGGCTATGGGTTCTGTTCCCACTCCACGTATTTGTATTCATTTTTTTAGTACTTACATAAGGGGGTACTACATCCTGAGTGTACCATTCTTCGGGTTAGATACTAAACACAGGAAAAATACCTCACAAACTCACCAGTGTAATAAAATAAATTAAATACAAACAATTGCACACAATCAGCAGCCACAGGTCATACACAAAACTGAATAGATTTAGAGCTTCTGTCTTGTTCATCTGTCGAGATTTCATCAGAATCTAAAAAACAATGCCTAACTCAGTTCATAGTACAATTAGATATATCATGTGATCAACACAATCTTACGTATCAGAATATTGATACCACATACCACATCAATGGCAACCCCCAAGCAGACAACCTGTGGTGAGAGACCTGGGTACTCAGGTTGAGAACAATCTCACATTCGACCATCATGTAGTGGCAGTGGTCAGAAAAGCCTTTTACTCATCTCATCAATTAAAGGATTTCATCCAGAAAAAAGGAGGTTATCACCTCTCTGTACTCCTTCCTTATTAGGCCAGTGTTGTTTTTCTTTCGGCTTTTACCGGTTAGGGGTCGCCACAGCGGAACTCCAATCTGATTGGCAGTTGATTTTTATGGTGCCGAGGTGCCAGCCCGATGCCCAGCCTTCAAGGAAGGCACGCCCATTTATGCATGTCTTTCGAATGCCACTCGACCACAGGGAGGACATGCAAACTCCACACAGAAGGTGCTCCAGCCGAGAATTGAACGGGAGAACCTCTTGCTGTGAGGCAACAATGCTACCGCTGCACCACCGCGGCTTTAATTGAGTATAATGTCCCATTTGGTATGTACCTCTCCAAACACCTGCACCAACTGGAAAGGCCACAGAAATACCTCATGGCCTCCAACACTTATCCTATGGGGATAAGCTCAAATCACTTTCACTATGCTCATTATCGTACAGATTGCCCAGAGGTGATCTGTGTCTCTCCTACAAGGAGATATTGGACCCTGCCCTAATAGAAATGCTCCATATCCGTAAGTCTAACTCCTCGCACATTACCCACTCAAAAGGCCTAAATCTAATATGCAACATCAACAAAACCTGCTAGAGAGACAGGTTTGTCTCCCAGAGTTGGCCCCATCTCTGGAATAGACTTCCCATACATGTCAAACAGAGTACCTCACTGACCTTCTTCAAGTGCAACCTTGATGAATGGATGGGAAACCACAAATTTGTCCCAGGGGTTCCACCTGTGTCCCTCATTGACAGGGGTGGCAGATGCTAACTGAAGTTTCTTTTTTGGCAATAAACTCTTGACTAGGCTTGTAAGGGCCCCAGGGCCATTAGTCTAGTAACCCCTATGAACCTATGAATATGATCACTATTAAAACACATAAAAGCTAACCAATACAATGTTAAAAATATCATACATTACTGTATTATTACAAAAGTTAAAAATCATACCTGTGATGATTAAACACATAATAAAATCCTCCATGTTCATTTGAAACTCAGCAGATCTCATTTTCAGTATACTAGATATAGAGACATGATCACTGAAGCAGATTTTGTGTGTGACATTTAATTTCAGCTGCCATATCAATTCCCTTTGTTCTGATTGTTTCTCATAATCTCTGTTTGCATTATTTTTCTATTTTCTCTAATATAAAAAATAAAAATCTCTTAAAATGTTTACATACCCTTGGATGTTTAAAATGAGCATTATTGGAGCTATTGTTTTTAATGTTGTAACAATGTTTGCAAATTTCAACATGTAACTTTTTTTTTGCCTTCCCCACATAAAACTATTACAATTGAGGCACATAGCAAGTTAAACCATCTCATTTGTTTCACAATTATAATGTCCCTGGCAACCTATCATTCTATAATCCTACCCACTCACAGTAACATTTGGTCTGTCAAAAATAAAATTTACAATATTTACATTGTTCACAGTTTGACATAAGTTTGGTATATCTTGAACATTTTTTTTCTTTTTGTAATATTTCTTTTGTATTCATTGGTTCATAGGTTGGTACTAGGTTATCGGCCCTAGGGCATATACAAGCCTAGCCATAACAATTACAAACAGCACTGAAATGTAATCAGGCCGAAGCCAAAAAAACAACGCCAGTTCCTTTAGAGAATTTAATACAGCTTAGCGCCTCGGCATAATAGCCTTCAATGAACATAACATACATTCCATAACAATTCCCTGGCTATTTCTTTCCACAATATTTACTTCCCTGGATCCCTGTCTAGCAGGGCAACTGACGTGATACCCAGGGTAAATTTCCTATCTTCCATCCAATCGTCAAGGTTCCTTTTGAAGATGGCCAAAGAGGCACTCTGCTTGACATGTATGACCAGTCTATTCCACAGTCTGGGGAGTCTCTGGGACAGAAACCTATCCCTCCAGCATGTTTTGTTCATTGTGATGACAAGGTTTAGATCTCTGGAGTGTGTGGCTCTAAGGGATTAGGATTACTTTAAGTGTAGCATGTCCAACAGCTCTGGATTTGACATGGCCTTGTATGTTAAGCAGAGATCGCCACTGAGTAGACAATATGCAACAAGAGTATAGCTGGAGTTTTTTAGACGGTCAGCATAGGGCATCTGCTTTAGGCCTATGATTCTTTTAGTGAGATATTTCTGTGGCCTTTCCAGTTGTTGCACATGTCTTGTGAGGTACATACCAAACGGGGCATTGTATTCTATAATGGGTCTAATGAGTAATGAGTACAGTGGGATAATGACCTCCTTTTTCTGGATGAAAAGCCCTTAGTGATGAAGTGTGCCACATAGAAGGATTTCCTGACTGTTGTGGTGATGTGGTTATCAAAGTTGAGACCACTGTCCAGTGTCCCTAAGTCTCTTTTCAAACTTTTGGTGTTTAGTGTACTGCTACCTATGTGGTAATTCACGGGTAAATTTTTTTTTTGCCAAAGGGGATAATATACATTTCTTGGCACTGAGCTTGAGCCCATGGCTCTAGCACCAAGGATCTGTTTCTGTAAGGCCCTTTTGTAGAATATCCACATCATTTGGGGATTCAGTAATGGCTCTCAGTTTGGAGTCATCTGCGAACTTTGTTAGCCAGAGTCCCTTAGTGTTGGCCTGTACTTCAAAAAAGAAGATGCCAAACGAGCAGTCCTAGGATTGAACCCTGAGGAACTCCACTTGTCTGGAGCTGGATTTAGAGTCGGCTACTTTTACAGAGTGGGTTCTGTCAGTAAGCCAGTTGGCAACCCATCGAGTGATGTAGGGATTAATGCCCAGCTTAGTAAGTTTATCTATGATTCCAGAGTGGGGGATGGTGCTGAAGGCCTTGGCGAGGTCCAGATACGCTGTGTGGACCACCTTACCCTTGTCCATAGCTCTGGAGACTGATTCAAAGAAGTCAATCAAGTTCAGAAGACAAGATCGAATCTTCACGAGCCCAAACTGTGTGGGGTCCAGTGTTTGAAGGTTGCCAATGTCTTTGTTTATAAGTTCCATGATAATACGTTCCATGGCCTTGCATATCAGGCTTGTCAGACTGATGGGGCAGTAGTTCCCAGGATCCAAGGTGGATCCCACCTTGTAGAGTTGGATAACTGTAGTTGTGCGCCACTCAGTGGCACGAAGCCTGAGGTGAGGCTATGATTAAATATGACACTTAGATGAGGTGCCAGTTCATTTTGTATTCCAGTATCTACTACAAACTACAAGTGGTTTCTCCACTAACTTAGCTTTAATATCTTCACTGAATGCCAGATTCTAGTTCTTACCCGTAGCTGATTTAATTTTTTAGGCATCTTTTCTTTATGGAAGGACCATAGCCCTAAATTTGCTCAGGTTAGAATTTTGTTCCTTAACCAGCAGAAAAAAATATCATTACATAACAATAGGTGGAAATCCTGTATGCCTGGCTTCAGTAACTTCTTGCCCTACTTTTTTCAGAAAATCTTCTGGGTATCGTCTATCATAAACATAAATAAAAATAATCTTCCTCAGATCTGAAAGTGTTGTTCAGAGTAGTTTTAGATGAATGGACAAGTTGTCTCTTTATAGACACCTTACTAAAGTGTTGGCATGTGTAAAGCTGAGTGCCAGTGAACCAAAACTGCAGGAGAAAAGCAAATTTTGAACATCGCTCTTCCCCTTTAAACTTGTATTTTTTGTGTGGGGCAAGCATCCACACCCCCCTCCCAAACTTTCATATACCAACTCCAAGATCACCATACCTTGGAGAAAAGGGAATATTCTGAGAAATGGCCATCTCAGACTTATATATACAAGTTCATTTTTTGGGCATTCAGTCTCTATAGTTTAGGACTCGCTCATGTAGTTTCTAACAATTCAGATGTTTACCCATTCACAGTATTTATTTATTTATTTATTTATTTATTTTGGTAGTATGGACAACAGCTCTGAAACTGGGGATAGGAATTAGAAAATGTTTTTTTTTTATACATTGTAGATGAAAAATCCATAAAAATACACACATCAAAACAGTCAATACTATAATAGTATGAAAAAGTGTAATTCAGAAAGAGAATATTACTGAAAATAAAATCTATAAAATTAATCATTCAGTAGGCACACCCTTCCATGGAATAAATATATAATCCAGAAAACTATTATAGCTGAATATATCATAAACTCAGAGGTAAAATATATTTTTTCTTCAAGTCAGTGAGAACTATATTAACATATATGGAGGCAGAAGAAGTCCACATAGCATAGTCTTTTGGTGAAAGAATACATTTTCAAAGAAATAAAATTTTATATATACACACATATATATATATATATATATATGTGTGTGTGTGTGTGTGTGTGTATTTTTTTTAAGTGTTTCTGTAAACTAAGATAAATTGATAACATCCTTGATTGATAATTCATGCCATTCACTCAACCAATCTAATGACCAAGGTTTTATTTTATTTTTTATGAACATAAACTGTGAAGAGTTCTGTTTTAGAACCCCCCCTCCCCACTGCAAGAAATGAGTCTAAAGTGGCAGGTTTGTAAGGACCTTGTGAATTTTAGGAAACCCAAGGAAAGCAGAGCTGTAGGGATTCTTAACTTTTAAAAAAGGAAAATCTTCAACTCCTTGCATCAAATAATGAAACAAATATTGATCAGTTTTGAATATGCAATAAACACTTCATTCTTGTAGTACTCGTATTCAGAAGCATTTAAAAGCATTGATTGCATTCTAAGGGTATTGAGTCCATCAAAACCACCCCCTCCCTTGTCAGGTTTTATAACCCTAACATCACGGTTATTGGACAATTCGTACAATAATTGTCTTTCTGGAATTGACAAGTTTGAAGAAAAAATATATTTGTTATTGCTCACAATAGAACAAATATCTTCACAAAAAAAGTCAGATATTAAAATCAAATTATATAATGGAGTATTAATAACGCTCTTGCCATTGTTATACATGAGTCCCAAATTTGGTTTCATACTGTACATTTTAAATACAATCAATACATCAGTTATATTGCATTTTTGGAAGGGATACAAGTAAAACCCTATTTAAATAGTTGAATATGTATTTCTTTAATAGATGCTATGATTATAAATACAAAGTTAATGAAATGTGTACACTCATTAAAAAAAACGACAGTAGGAGTTATTTCCTGTGCCCTTGACCCCATCCTCGGCCGGGTCTTTGTGTCAAAAAAGTCCTGCTGTTTAACCTCCTTTGTACACAGTGCACAGATGTTTTTCCTTCCTGTCTCAACAATATCTTGGATCTCTTGAATACTACTGGTTCTAAAAAAGAATCTTGTGTCTGTTGTTCATCTATTTGTACCAAAGATGTGCGAGTACCTCCATGTTTTATCCTTAGGGCACTGAGGAGATGGATATGCACATTTTTCCTGATACTCTGTAAGGTCCTTATTCATTTTTTATCTCTTTATGTTCTTGTGTCAATTTACGCATTTTATCAACCTTTATAAAATATTTCAGTGATCCATTTATATTACAGAATATATGTAATTGATAATACTGGAATGTAGTGTCTGTATAACTCTATTTAATTGTGCTGTTTTCCTTTCATTGCCTTTAATGAGTAATCACATTGACTCATACCAAGTCTTATAAAAACGTTCCAACTATCAATTATGAAGAATAGAACTGGGCTTCAAATCTGTAGGGAACTTCCAAAATTGCAGCTCCCTAGGGTTGCCATTGAGTCTTTTATGCTCACCAAGGAAAGAATTAACCAACAGTTGTTGTTCTTTTGGCTTTTCCCAATTAGGGGTTGCCACAGCGGAACTCCGGTCCGCTAATGATTGGCAGTTTTTTTTTTTTTTTATGGTGTCGAGTTGCCAGCCCAATGCCCAACCTTCAACGAAGGCACGCCCATTCAACGCATGTCTTTCGAACGCCCACTCAACCGTGGGGAGGACATGCAGATTCCACACAGAAGGCACTCCCAACCCAAGCCTAGAATCGAATGGGAGAACCTCATGCTGTGAGGCAACAATGCTACCGATGCACCACCGCGGTATTAAAGAATTAACCAACAGTAAATGATGGAATTTTCCATCATTTAAAGAATTAATGAACAGTAAATGATGGAATTTGTCAACTTGTGCTTCAAAGAATCCATTTGCTTTGCAGTACTAACGTTTACCATGTTTGTATGCTTATACCATTTGAATTGTAGAGTTGAAAGATGAAGTATCAAACTTGGGTAATACAAGAGAAAATGCAGCCAGCTGTGTAGGCATGTTCTAGCTTGTTGTTTGTGAATAAGTAGCAAGACCAGTTCCCCCCAAGCTCACCCTAAAGAAACAGTTTCTTCACTTATAACCGCTGTACATAGAAATATATTTAGAAGTCCTTAAGATGAGATGTCAAACCGATGCCCCATCTGCCTGAGTTGGTGATAGTTCAGGTGGATGTAAAAGATTCCATGCTACCTGATGCTCTGACCAAATTCCCAGGTTCAGTATAAATACCACCTTGAGTCTCCCTTAAAAAGCAGGCACTAGCTTAACGGGACTAACACAGTCAATAAACCACAAATAAATAAACTAAACAGAAGATGCTTTTAGGATGTGATTTACTGTGTTGGTGTCTGACTTAACAAATCATTCTTATCTGATTCCAGTTTACTGTGTTGGTGCTTGGGACATCAAAACCTTTTGATTCATGTTGATTGAATGAACAACCTACTGTAACTGACATAACTTATTCTGAGATTTGGCTAACTTGAGGTTTTATCAGTAGCTGCAGGGGGTACAGCTTAATTTATGGGGATGTGAGGGAGGTTTACTCCATGTAAATGTATTCATAAATTAATTATTTACCGGTTTAGAGTTTGTATGTGTGTGTGTGTGTATATATATATATATATATATATATATATATATATATATATATATATATATATATGACATTCTGGATGAATTTGCCACATTTTGTAAGTCTGGATAAGGGGAGAGAAGAGGGACTAAGCTATGAAGTGGAAGAAGGGCTGGGGAAGAAGCGAGAGTTGGTGTAATGGTTTGAGATGTGGAGGGGATAGCTGTAGATCCACTACTAATAATAATACTCAAAATGCAACTCATTTAAACAGAAATGCACAGCAACATTTACAAGACACTACCTGCATGAGTACACATAATATATAAATATTTACTCGAGCTACCTGCATAAAGCTCTACAAACTGCTTTTTTTTTTTTTTAAAGAGAGCCCCCATTGGACCTTCCGCATCCCCACAACTCCTTATTATATTATTCTCATTCAGTGTCTCACCACCTTGGAGAAAGACCAAAGACGGAAAATAATCAGTATAATTTTTATCCGAGATGCTGCAATCTCAGAATGTCATAAAAAACTCATGTTTCAAAACCACATTGCTACAGAGTGTGGAGCCTGACTAGAACATTATGCCAATGTGCTCAACACCTGCAAAGTGTGCATGTGAGACTTGAGCACCTGAAGGTAAGCCACTGCATGCAGAATAGAGGGAAAATTTGAGCAACAGGGTTACAGTGGAGCAGGTTCTTGGGGGGGGGGGTGAGAAGCTATATAAAAGGATAAGCATGGGGGAATGACAGATTTTCAAAGGAATTCCTTTAAGGTGATCTTCAAGAAAGTGGGAAGATAGATGAAAAATCTTTTTAGTTGCACATGAAGTGAGAATGTTTCATTGAAATGACAGGGAGGGCAATAGTGGTGGTATTATATCCGTGGAAGAATGGGAATACTAAACCACAAAAAGTACCATCTGAGATCAGTGCCTATTACAGGCATGAAGAGTTTTGTGAAATTCCAGGTGGGGATGCTGAAAAAAATCTTTTTGTTCTTGTGTGAGTTTTTGCAGAGGTATTTCTTGGCAGATCACTGATGGTCTTGTAGACTATGAAGAAGTGACTAAAAAGCATAAATGACAGGGATGCTGCAGTACTTTTGAAATAAAGATGGCTTGGATGTAATGGATTGAGAACTGTGCATAATGATGTTGCAGGAGATTATATTCCCTTTTTCCTTCTTATACTGCATTTAGTTGGTGACTTAAATGGGGACACAGTGGTCTAGTTTACCTACTATCTAAACAAGTGGATAAATAAAACTTTAGTCATAAAATAAGGATAGGGGTTTGCAATTTATAGTGGCTATCAATGGAAGACATCAAAGTGCATTGAGCTAGGAAGGGGATGAGGCTATGGTGCTTTCCATTGTCCTATCTTTTCTGTGTGGTAATATAAATTTAGGCAAAATGAGTAACAAAGGTACTCAAAGTGGAAGAGGGAAAGGATATTAACCTCATTCATTTCCCCTACACGGGGTTAGGGTATAATGCCAATGTGGAAGTGTTGTAAAGTTATATGAAATAAAAGTGAAGGTGAATTGAATGTTGACTGGATAGTATCAGATGTGCACATTGCCCACAGGGAAGGTTTATTAGCTGAAGAGGATACAGTAGCCGCACTGTGGTAGTGCCATAGATTTATATGGTGGTGGGGGTGGGGGCGGTTTAGACTGAAATTTGGAAAAGGAGAAAAAGAGTGAAGAAGATATGGACACAGAAAAACATGGGCTGGTGTTTAACACTGCAGTAGTCATCAGTACCAAGAAGACTGTGGGCATGAGACGGGGAAAATAAGGTATCGTACAGATTTGGAGGGTGGTAAGGGATCATGGGCACGAGATGAGGAAAATAAGAAATCGTACAGAGTTGGAGGGTGGTAAGGGATCATGGGCATGATACGGGGAAAATAAGACATCATACAGAGTTGGAGGGTGGTAAGGGATCATAAGCATGAGATGGGGAAAATATGATATCGTACAGAGTTGGAGGGTGGTAACGGATCATGGGCATGAGATGGGGAAAATAAGACATCGCACAGAGTTGGAGGGTGGTAAGGGATCTTGGGCATGAGATGGGGAAAATAAGATATCGTACAGAATTGGAGGGTGGTAACGGATCATGGGCATGAGATGGGGAAAATAAGACATTGTACAGAGTTGGAGGGTGGTAAGGGATCATGGGCATGAGACGGGGAAAATAAGATATCGTACAGATTTGGAGGGTGGTAACGGATCATGGGCACGAGATGGGGAAAATAAGAAATCGTACAGAGTTGGAGGGTGGTAAGGGATCATGGGCATGAGACGGGGAAAATAAGACATCGCACAAAGTTGGAGGGTGGTAAGGGATCATGGGCACGAGACAGGGAAAATAAGACATTGTACAGAGTTGGAGGGTGGTAAGGGATCATGGGCACAAGATGAGAAAAATAAGAAATCGTACAGAGTTGGAGAGTGGTAAGGGATCATGGGCACGAAATGAGGAAAATAAGAATTCGTACAGAGTTTGAGGGTGGTAAGGGATCATGGGCACGAGATGGGGAAAATAAGACATCGTACAGAGTTGGAGGGTGGTAAGGGATCATGGGCATGAGACGGAGAAAATAAGACATCATACAGAGTTGGAGGGTGATAAGGGATCATGGGCACGAGCCGAAGAAAATAAGACATCGTACAGAGTTGGAGGGTGATAAGGGATCATGGGCAAGAGATGAGGAAAATGACATTGTACAGAGTTGGAGGGTAGTAAGGGATCATGGGCATAAGACGGGGAAAATAAGACATTGTACAGAGTTGGAGGGTGGGAAGGGATCATGGGCATGACATGGGAAAATAAGAAATCGTACAGAGTTGGAGGATGGTAAGGGATCATGGGCACGAGACAGGGAAAATAAAAAATCGTACAGAGTTGGAGGTTGGGAAGGGATCATGGACAAGAGATGCAGAAAATAAGACATCGTACAGAGTTGGAGGGTGGGAAGGGATCATGGGCATGAGACGCGGAAAATAAGACATCGTACAGAGTTGGAGGGTGGGGAAGGGATCATGGGCACGACACAGGGAAAATAAGAAATCGTACAGAGTTGGTGGATGGTAAGGAATCATGGGCACAAGACGGGGAAAATAAGAAATCGTACAGAGTTGGAGGGTGGTAAGGGATCATGGGCATGAGACGGGGAAAATAAGAAATCATACAGAGTTGGAGGGTGGTAAGGGATCATGGGCATGATACGGGGAAAATAAGGAATCGTACAGTGTTGGAAGGTGGTAAGGGATCATGGGCACGAGACGAGGAAAATAAGACATCGCACAGAGTTGGAGGGTGGTAATGGATCATGGGCTTGACACGGGGAAAATAAGAACTTGTACAGAGTTGGAGGATGGTACGGGTGCTGGGAGAGGAGGATAGCACTGTGGAGCGGAAGAAGCACCTGGAGCTTATTAAAGGTGTTGACAGAGGAGGAAAGGACAGCTGTGAAGAAGAAGAGTAAGCAAGCTATGCTGAAGAAAAGAGGTTACTGTGAAGTACAAGAAGCATGGATGGCCCTTTTGTGGCAACTGGAGGATGGTTTTGGGGGCTACTTTTTAGGGGGATGGTTGAGTAGATAAAGGGATAAAAGGAATTCTAATTTTGACAACAAATAGCAAAAGGCTACATTTGAAAAGCTGAGAGAAAATAATGGGTGAAACTGGGACTGAGATAATATTCATGGTACTTTAATAAAAATATCCATTGAGAGTACTTCCTAGAGGAAGCATGGGCAGAAAGTAGTAATCTGGAGAGGGGCTGATGGTAGCATATGCAGGAAGTACCAGTGGGCATAAAAAGGAGTACAGTTTAGAACGTTTTGGTAACCTGTACCAGTGGGCATAAAAAGGAGTACAGTTTAGAACTTTTTGGTAACCTGTACCAGTGGACATAAAAAGGAGTACAGTTTAGAACGTTTTGGTAAACTGTACCAGTGGGCATAAAAAGGAGTACAGTTTAGAACGTTTTGGTAAACTGTACCAGTGGGCATAAAAAGGAGTACAGTTTAGAACGTTTTGGTAAACTGTACCAGTGGGCATAAAAAGGAGTACAGTTTAGAACGTTTTGGTAAACTGTACCAGTGGGCATAAAAGGAGTACAGTTTAGAACGTTTTGGTAAACTGTACCAGTGGGCATAAAAAGGAGTACAGTTTAGAACTTTTTGGTAAACTGAAAGAGAGAGAGAGAGAGAAGGGGAGGAGAAAAATGGGAGGAGAATGTTTGGAGTAAGACGTCTAATGTGAGTGTGTGTGTGTGTGTGTGTGTGTGTGTGTGTGTGTGTGTGTGTGTGTGTGTGTGTGTGTGTGTACATATATATATATATATATGGGTCTCCTTCAGATTACCGACGTTTCAAAATGCCGACACCATATGGTCGACAGTTTGAAATACCAACAATCTGAAATAGTAGTGCACACTAGGCAAGCCCCCCTACACCCCCTATTTATATATTCTAATTCTGAGACTGCACAATCACACACACAAAGGCAACTCGCACCCACACATTTCACAGCCCCTTCCTCACATACATCACAACCAAAACACACACTAACATACACTACAGCACATAACCTACACACTCATACAAACTTACCTGCACTTACATCCATTCATACACCGCAACACCAGAAGCTCCGAACTTGGGGATTTCAAATTTCCCGCTTCTGGTGTTTCGCGATTCCGAGCATTCGAGATTAGGATCTCGGTAAACTGAAATTCGGTATTTCAGTTTTTTGAGATTCTAAAGTGAACCCATATATATATATATATATATATATATATATATATATATATATTGCTCTATTACACCTGATCTAAGCAGAAAAGTTTGTTTACCAGCAGGAAGTATGCACTTTTTAAGGAATATGCAGGAGGGGGTGAATTTTGACACATACTCCTAAGTTAAGTGAAGTTACAATTTAGGCATACTGGTATTTTGTTTTCCTTGCAGCTGACCACCAGCTACCACCTCTGCTTGTCTACCAAATCTACTGAGCATTGCTTTCTCCTCTGATTCATGCTCAAGGCCAGTGAGTAGACGGAGGCTCCAGGTACGCTATCATATTGCTGCCAAGGAGTGTTTTTGCTTTTAATCCCTAACTTCCCTTTCCCTGCATGCATACCTATTAACCTCAAGGGAATGGATGTAGAATGGTTCCATGCTGGTGTGTCATCCCACCACTCGTGTGACTCAACCATTATTCCTCACCTATTACAACTTTTAGAACAATGACCTCTGTATGTCTGCAAGCCTCAGCAGGGATTGAACATGTGGTGCACCAAAGTACATTCTTCTTCTCCCCAAGACAGATAACATCATCCTTCCTCTGCCAGCACCTCAGGCACCCGAGCTGCAAATGAACTCTTGTCACCTGGAGCATAGTCAGGGCTTTGTCCCTCTACACCATTGTGCAGGGTTGACATGCCATTCTTAATGTCTTAGGAACCATGTTTGTATCATTTTTTGCTGGTATTTAACATATTTGTCATTTTTTTTTAAATTTTTGTTTACATTTACAGCTAAGTCACTTTGAATCTAGTTAGGAAAATTTCATAGAAAGATTAGCTAATACATTATGTAGACTTTATATTTCTTGCACAGTAGTGAACCAGCTCCACTGATGAGGATTATTTGATGTTGTGCTTGATTATCTCATTTTAGCCATATTTAGCTACTGAGGATTCCTGCCCTATGAGCTGTTACCTACATACTGTTGCTGTCTGTCACACATTCTGAACTATGCTTAATTATTTATTTGTGTGCTGTAGTCCATTATTTGAAATTTAACATGTTGTATCTTTTTATGTTATTCTTTTGTATCTGTTCACTTGTACCTTTGCCTTCTGGGTCATATCTAGGAGAGATCCATCTGCCAATCATCCAATTTGGCAATTAAATGGAAATTAGTCAGTCAGTCAGTAAATAAAAAAGTAAACTTTTAGACAAATTACAAATTAGTTTTATGCTCCATAGAACTATTAGTGATTTTTGTAAGCAAACAGAATACTGCACCAATATTGTTTTCCCTGACAAAAAGTGACAGGCAAGGCTGCCACGCCTTCCTTTCGGTATTTACCGTGAGCACCACATTCTGGCCACAAGGCATCTGAGAAGCAGAGATAACTAGACTACAGATCTGAAGAGAATCCAGCAAGGTTGTTTGCTTACAAAAACATTGTCTTTTTCATTAAAAAAAATCAATAGCATCCCTCCCAAATGTTTGAGAAATATTCCAGCTCTTTCTTAAAAAAAAAAACGGAAAATAAAAAAAAAATCTCAGGCTTCATAATTAAAATTGAAAAAGGTTCACTTTAAGTGCTGTAACATCCATTATTAGAAAAGAAAAGAAAAGCATGTTCCCTTTCCCATGGCACAGTATTTTTTTTGTCTTAGAAATACAGTTAGTTTTAACAACTCAGCAAGTCAGAAAGGTTAATTGCCAAAGTCTGCAAAGGAAGGCATCACAACATCTGGACCTCTTGACATTTCTAACACTTAAAACTGTAGCACAAAAACAGAGGAAGCGAATGTAAGCTTAACAAAACAATCCAATTAAATACTGAAACTTGTAGTTTAAATAGGCCCCAGGAAAATCTAGAGTAAAAAAAGAATAAAGCATTGCAACGGTAGTCTGGAAAACGAAATCAGTTTCCTATGCCCAGGACTCGTGAGATGGCCTGCTGAATGAACATATGTCTGTTGATAAATGTTAGCTGCACCACAAAATAGAAGGCAGTAAAGGAAACCATGACGCTGCCAGTGGGTAGTATTTGTGAATTTTTACTATTAGTACAGATTTAAAAACTAAACAAATCAAACGATACCAGACACTGACCTTTGCTATTCAGAACTGGCACAAGATTTAGGATTTCAGTGATTTGATGCCATTTTAATTCCACACAAAATGGCAGCATACTGGAAAAACACTTACATTACAGCTTCTTCAAGCATGACAGCTGAGAGTGATATGCATTATGGGGACTAGGCATCTTAAAGCCATAGGTGCATTAAACAGCTTTCCAGTGTATATAAGTGTATACACTGGAAAGCTGTATGCAGAGCTGCTATCATTACATGATGTCCTTCAAGGATGCATCTGCAGTCATAACATATGGGTTGTCCTGCCTCAGGCAGCCCTTCGGTCGGCCGGATTCCAAAGTCTGGGTCTGGCCTCGGCTGATGTCGCACTTCACCCGACGTCATAGCTCCTGGGGTATAAAGGCATCAGCCGACGCCATTTTCCCCAGTCTTTCTTGCCGCGCGGTGCCCGAAGCAGAAGCTGTTCGCAAGTGCCGGTCGGTCAGATCCAGAGATTTCAGCTACCGAAGACTTCTAAAAAGCTAAGTACCCCGTTGGGGACTCTTTCTTGCCTCAGCCGATGTCAGACAAAGTAAATAATTGTTTAACTTGTGGGAAACAAATACCTCATAAGGATTTCCACTCTTACTGCCTTCCTTGCTTAGGCCCAGACCACGACGTATCAGCTTGTTTAGCCTGTGCTTCCTTCAACCGACGGACTCTTAGACGTCGGTTGGAGTTTGCTGAAGAGTTTTTTGGTCCCGCTTTTGCATATAAAATGCCTTCAGAGACTCCGACTACACATTTAGCCAAAAAACGCAAGGAAAAGGACCGACACTCGCAGCCCGCGGTTTCGGCTGAAACCACGGTTAGGCCTACCGCGAGTATCTCGGTTTCGGCTGAAACCAAGTCCTCGGTTCTTCCTTCGGCTGCAAGCATGCCGCCGATAACCGAGGCCTCACAGGCCCCGGCTGAGTCAGCTACAGAAATTCTTACCGAAGAAGCAGGCACACAGGAATTGTCCCAACACCATTCCGTTGGACATCTCTACTCCTGTACGTGGGGCAGCTAGGCCCCCTGCTTCTATGTCTATTAAGGCCTTCTCCAGGGCTAAAGCAGCTAAACTTTCCAAGGCCTTACCTACTAAAGCTCCCTCTCACAGACCTTCCTCTAGTTCTCAGATTCTCAGCCTTGCTGAGGACCTTATTTCTCTGATCGGGGGATCTCAACCTCACCCAGACAGGGCCTCACATCCTCCTCCTGAAAAAAAGGCCTAGGACTGAACCCCCTGAACCTCTCGCCTCTGACTACTCCTCGGATGGATCAGAGTTATCAGACCATCAGGAAGGACCATACTCACCTTATGAGGATTCGGATGCAGAAGACTCCTTTCCTTCTGCCTCCCCCCCAGAAGAATTTTCATTTGGGGAAACTCTACACTCAATGAGGGAACACTTCCAATGGCAGGGTCAGGATTTTTCTGATTCTAGGAAAAGGCTAAGGACTTTTTTACACTTACCACAGCATAGGCCTTTAGCCATACCACCTGTACTATCAGTTGTTGATGATGCATACAATGATGCCAGTTCTGCCCCTGATTCTCTTCCCCCGGCCCCTGCCAAACCTGACAGATATTACAGGGTCCCGGATTCTCACTTCCATTTGTACAAGGCCCACGCTGCAGACCCTGAAACCATTTCTCAGGGCCCTAAGGGTGTTGCAGCTGCCTCTGCCAAAAACCTCCTACCCTCTGAAAGAGAATCTAGAGCATTAGAGAGATGGGGTAAAAAGGTTTATACATCTGCTACTCTTTCTGCTAGAGCTTTAAACTGTCAATTTCACATGATACAGTACCAGGAATTTTTGTTAGATCAGCTGAATAAAAAGCTTTCCTCTCCTGAACCTATAGACCGTAAGTCCCTTCAGGATTTGGTACACAACTCACAGCAGGTCAGTAATCATTTCTTAAAATGTGGCTATGATGCACTGGAGGCTTCATTTAGATCAGCTATGACTGGAGCAGTGATTCGAAGGCATGCCTGGCTAAAAGAACAATCCTTGCCAGACCATGTTAAGTCTAAACTCCTAGATGCCCCTATGGAGAAACAAAGTTTATTTGGCTCCCCTGCACAGGAGGTTCTAAAGAAAGTGGAAGAAAAAGCAAAATCTGTGCAAACAGTCAAGGATTTTCTGCAGGTCCAACCTCCGAGGTTCAGCAGAAATTGGCCTTCAAAGAATTGGTCCTTTCCAGACACCTCCAGAGCACAGAGAGGCAGAAATAGACGCCCAAGAGGCAGAGTTCAAACAAGGGGTGCCTACAGGGGCCGTCAGTGGCAACCTGACAACCAGAGGAGTGCCGCCACAGCTACGACTGTAACCACTTCCACAGGACAGACACAATGACTTGGCTCTGATTCCGCCTACCAGGGAACAACTGGAAGCACCCTTAGGCGGAAAGTTAGCTTTATTTTCAAAAAACTGGCATTGCATTACAGGAGACAAATGGACTTTGCAAACAATAGACAAAGGCTACAGGTTTCACTTCCACACTTTACCAAAAAAGAGAGGAATGCCAAACCTTCCATCAAGCCAGGAGTCAGAGGCTCTAAAACAAATCGTCAACTTACTAAGGATGAGAGCAATAGAAAAGGTACCATCTATGGAACAAGGCCAAGGATTTTGCTCCAGACTATTCCTTGTACCAAGAAAAGAAACTCAATGGAGGCCTATTCTCGACTTGTCCGCACTGAACACATATCTCATAGTACCAAAATTCAAGATGCTGACCCTACAGCAACTTCTTCCCATGTTGGGCAAGGAGTCTTGGCTGGTGACTCTAGATCTCAAGGAGGCATACCTGAACGTCCCCATATGACCAGATTGCAGAAGACACCTCAGATTTCTTGCAGGATCAGAGCATTATTAATTCTCAGCATTGCTCTTTGGCTTATCTACTGCGCCCAGAGTATTCACGAAATGCCTGGCATCAGTAATTGCACATTGCAGGCTTCAGGGAATTCAAATCTATCCATACCTGGACGACTGCCTAATACAAGCGGACAACAAGACAAAAATAATAAAGGATTTGGCCTATGTCATACAACTGCTACAAGCCTTGGGATACACAGTCAACATACAGAAGTCAAGACTAGTGCCATCCCAAAGGATAACATTTTTGGGTGCAGAACTGGACACAATAACTCAGATGGCTTTTCTCACAGAAGAAAAACAAAAGCAACTTCCACTTTACTTCATGGCATTGACAAGACAAACTCAGCTTACTGCAAGGAAAGTCCTGCAGGCCCTGGGTTACATGGCATCCTGCATAATCTTGATCCCACATGCCAGACTGCATATGAGAAAATTACAATGGTACCTAAGGAATATATGGTCTCAACACAGACACAGCCTAGAAACCATGATACCAATCATTCCATGCCTGAAACAAGAATTCCTGTGGTGGGCTCAGGCCTGCCAGACCAACAGAGGGTTGCCTTTCCACAAACCACAACCAGGGCAAACCATCACCACGGACGCCTCAGACCTAGGCTGGGGGGCACACATGGAAGACAAGTGTATCCAAGGCCTATGGTCCCAAGACCAACTGAATCTACACATACATCTAAAGGAGATGCTGGCAGTGAAGCATGCAATCGAGGCATTCAAACCATTCCTCCAGCAAGGACACCTGCTGATAAGGACGGACAATACCACAGTCATGTGGTACATCAACAAGCAGGGAGGCACGCATTCCTACCCTCTATGCCAGATGGCAATGGATCTGTGGAATCTAGGCCTGAATCTCAACATTCAACTGCAGGCCAGATTCGTACCAGGAAAAGAAAATTCACTAGCAGACAGATTAAGCAGAACTACCACGGATGCTCACGAATGGATGCTGCATCCAGACATCTTCAAAACCATAACAAAGACATGGGGAATGCCAGAGATAGACCTGTTCGCCTCCCCACTCAACCACCAACTGAAGAAATTCTGCTCAAGAGAATACCACCCACAAGCCTGGAGGGTGGACTCCCTCTCTTTCAGCTGGAAGGCCATGACAGTTTATGCCTTTCCACCTCTCCCATTGATGTACAAAGTTCTACTGAAGATCAGGGAGGAACAGCCAAAGGTAATTCTGATAGCTCCAGACTGGCCAAGGCAGCATTGGTACCCACTACTGATAAGCATGTCCCGGACGAACTCATGGCCTCTACCTCTATGGCCTTTACTTCTAACACAGAACAACTACAAGACCCTGCATCCAAACTTGAAAACACTGCAGCTAACTGCCTGGAAAATTGCATAAAGGAAAACCAACCTGTTTTATCTCAGAGGGTCAAGGACATTATCCTGGAGGCTCGCAGACCCTCCACAAGCAAAACATACTCAGCCAAATGGAAGAGATTCCTCATTTGGAGTGCATCAAAGGGAACAGATGTCACACTGGCAAACCTAGCACACATCCTAGAATACTTAGCAGAACTGTTCCACAATGGCCTGTTCTATTCCTCCATTAAGATTCATGTTTCAGCAATTTCAACAGAGTACAACATGGATCCTCCTATCTTCTCTCAACCTCTCCTCAGACAATTTCTAAGAGGGATCAAAAATGTAAAACCTCCAAGGAAACCACCTCTACCTGCATGGGATCTCAATTTTGTGCTGGAAAAATTAACACTTCCCCCTTTTGAACCAGCAGCATCAGCAGATTTACAGTTCTTATCTTGGAAAACTGCCTTCCTTCTAGCAATCACTTCAGCAAGAAGGGTATCCGAGTTACAGGCCTTAATGGCAGTGCAGCCTTTTCTTATCTTTCACCAGGATAGAGTGTCTCTGAGAACCAATCCTACTTTCATGCCAAAGGTGGTATCCAGAGTATCCTTGAACCAAGCTATTCATTTACCTACGTTCTTCCCTAACCCACAGAACAGGGGGGGAAAACTACTACACACCTTGGATGTGCACAGACAACTGCGCTACTATCTGGACAGAACTAAGACCAACAGAAAAACTGACCAACTTCTGGTAGCATATGCAACAGGAGTGCAAGGAAAAGCAATGTCCAAACAGACAATTTCAAAATGGATAGGAAATTGCATTCAATTCTGTTACTCTTTTCATGGAAAGACAACTCCTGAAAATATCAGGCCTCACTCCACAAGAGCTACAGCCACCACTACAGCTTTCCTACGAGGAGTGGCTACCAAAGACATTTTAGAAGCTGCTACTTGGAGCTCCGTGCATACATTTGCCAAGCATTACAATCTTCCCTTATACTCCAGATCGCAAGCAGGTTTTGGAACTGCAGTTTTACAAGGGATTATAACTACACCATCATTATCTTAGTGCCTCCTCCCCCAGTTTGGCTATGGTATTCTACCCATATGTTATGACTGCAGATGCATCCTTGAAGGACATAGTACAGTTTTGTACCTACCATAAATGTAGATGTCCGATAGGTATGCATCTGCAGTCAGGATTACCCACCCTCCTTCCCCTCTGTGGTATTCCTAGGGTACTTACCCCTCTCTTAGCTAGCTGGCGGAATCTATTATGGTGTATTTGTTTGTATGTATATATGTATATATTCCTTTTGATTTCTACTGTTTGGAATTTTCTACTTTATCCAAATTTAGCCTTCCTAGAGGGCACCTGGCATCTGGGGCAAGAAACACTGAGGAAAATGGCATAGGCTGATGCCTTTATACCCCAGGAGCTATGACGTCGGGTGAAGTGTGACATCAGCCGCGGCCAGACCCAGACTTTGGAATCCGGCCGACCGAAGGGCTGCCTGAGGCAGGACAACCCATATGTTATGACTGCAGATGCATACCTATCGGACATCTACATTTATGGTAGGTACAAAGCTGTACTTTCCTTCCCAAAAGAGAAAGGGAAACTCTCTCCCTAAATTACTTGTATTCTAGTTTTAGAATGTGTTGTACCATACCTCTCAACCTGCTGACATCAAAAATCTAGAGAAAGGCACTTGAAAAGTAGATGCATCTGGCAATAATAATATTTGTAATAATAATAATAATTATTGGAATGCATAATTAGCATAAAATTTGCATACCAAGTAGTGTAATGCTTCTCATTTCAAACAATCAAAGATAATGCACTGTAAAACACTTAAGGGACAACCAGTATGTTAGGACTTTAAGCCAAGCAGCAATGTGGACCTGTGGCTGATCCAGAAACAATTTAGCATAAGCACAAAAAGACATCTTGTTATGACGTCTCTTAAAAGCTCCTTTATGCAGAACAGTCAAGGGTCTAGTAGAAAGCAAACAAACAAACAAACCAAAGTAACACTAGGGCTTTAAATTATTTCATAACTCAGTTACGAAGTTAATAGAACAACAGGTGTTGGAGCATGATGGATGTATGTGGAGGGGGGGCACACTGTATACCAGGGTTTGAATTAATTCTCTAAGTCACTTAAAAAGTTATTAAAGAAGACCAAGGAGAAAACTTTGAAATCTGTAACCCCCCCCCCCACACACACACACACACACACACACACACACACGGACACACATAAAACAGCTGATTAATAGTACAGAACTTTAAATGCACTACCACTAGGCATCAGGGATACTCTTTCAGTGGTATGTTCAGTCACTTATAGAAGACCGGGGGTGGGGGGACTTCAAAACATGTTCCCTCAGCATACAACAGGCAATTAGTAGAGCTGTAATCCTCTGTGCTAACACTAGACACCAGGGATGCTCTGTAAATATTAATGTAAGTAACTAAAAAGTTAAATTAAAATGGGGAGAAAAGCTTTGAACACTGCACCCTTGGTGCAAGGAGCAGGTTTTAAAATTATAGAGCTATTGTCCTTTTTGTGTGTATTTGAATGCGTGAGTATATGCATGAGGGGGTTGCCTTTGCCAATATGATGAATCGGCCATTAAAGGTGATTACCACAGGAAAGTGCTGATTAGCAGTAGTGGAAACTGCAGAGTGATTCAAAGATATGCAGATTAACTAATAATCATTTCATTTAATGTGTCTGTTAACTACATTTTTTGAAATTATACTAACAGGTCCGTTTTGCTGTAGCCTTACAGCTCATGGCTGGTCCTGTCTGTAAATCTGTCTTTAATTCCTATTTCTCATTATTGCATTTAAATCATTTTGAATATTTCAGTTATTTCAATACAGATATTTTAATTAAACTGAGATACAGAAAAAGAGTTTCTGTTAAGGTTCTTTTGAATCCTCAAGGTAGAATTTGGAATTAATGAATCATCTTCCATCTGATGACACAAACTGAAGTCACAGATCTTAGTGTAGCATTCTAAAGCTCTGACTTGTTAATGAGCTCCTTCCTGTACCAATGGTACAAAATTTGACTCTTTTTCTATCTTCAGTAAGACATTGTCCTGTTTGATTCTCAGCTAGAGCGTCTTCTGTGTGGAGACATGCGTGAATGGGCATACCTTCGTTGAAGGTTGTGCGTCAGGGCCAGCAACTCGGCACGTAAAAATCTACTGCCAATCATTAGCGGACCGGAGTTCCGCTGTGGCGACCCCTAACCGGGAAAAGCTGAAAGACACAACAATTTGCCTGCTGTGTAACCTTTAGTAAGTCATTTAACCCAGCAGTGCATTTGGGGATTATGGCTTGGCTTCTTTATCTTAATGGTCACTGGGACTGCATGCTAGTAACCAGCTATGAACCAATAAAGGCTAATATTTAGAGGTGTATTATTTACAAGAGGTTATATTGATAAGTCATTAAACAGACCTAGTTTCTCGATTAAATTTTGAGCTATCTCAAAACAAAAGTTTCAGAAGGGAAGGAAGTTTTAAGAAATAGGTTTATAGGTATATACTAGGCTAACAACTCCCAAGGGTGCCTTATAAACCTAGCCAAGCAACCCAACCCAGTTGTGCCCCTGTGTATCGTGAGCATTTTTAGGGGGGGGTATGTTAGTTAAGAAGTTTGTAGAGGTTATTTATGGGGGGGTATGTTAATTTGGGCTTTGCTGTCTGCCTTTGTCTATGAAAGCTTCTTTGGAACAGGGATAGATTTGTAAGAAATTCTTATTGTTGTGTATTAATGATTCTAACATAGCTATTCATAAGGTAATACAATTGTTTGTAAAACTCAGATGGTCAGAAATCGCAAATACCTTGACAATCCATTATATTAAGTATAAATTTCAGTAAGATCGCCAATCACATTTTTCTTTGATTGTGAAAAATTATTGAGATTAAACCTAAAGTTATAACTTTGCCAAAGAAACGTCAAACTAATTTTATTCACAGATATAGCAGTAAGAGAGCTGAGGGAAAATGTTTATTTTTTGTTATTGGAGAGCCAGTTAAAAGACAAACCTGGGGATACTTAAAGAACTCCACCACTGGCAGTACGTGCTGCAGTCAAAAGGCACTATTTCCACAGTCATGGAAAATGTGTTTCAGAGACATGCTAGCTGCAGTAAGTAAAGACCTCATTATCAATTAATTTGCATGTCTCTAAATTGCCCCATTACTAACTGAAATACAAATAAGCACTTTCTTGTGTTAGTCACCCACTGGCATTGCTTTGGCACAAACATTCACCATTTACTCTTTCAAACACACACACACACACACACACACACACACACCTACACCTTATTACCTCTTACATGCCCCTGAGTTGACAACATGTCCCGGATATATTTTCTTATTTTATCCCTGTCCTTGTAAAATCACAGATCCTTACAGCCAGTAAAGACAGACATTACAGTACCGTTCTTACTGTTCATAATGTGCATTTTGATGTTAGACCTGTTGCTCTATTAACTTTTTAAGTGAGTCCAAGTAATAGTTTAAAGGTGTCCCTGATTTTATGTAAGGCTCCTGGTGTAGTCTTATATGTGCCCTGTTCCTTGTAACTCACAGAATGTTATGAGTTAAAAATGCCAGACATTAGAGCTTCATATTTTTTACACTATAAACAATATACTGCTGCACAAACCTTTCTCAGTTAGCATAGAGGGTTAAGACTGTGGATTTTTGTGCTAAGGGTGCAGTGTTTGAATTCTCCCCTTTAACTCATTCTTTTTGAAGACTTAAGGTAAGTTAACAGTATAACTGATGCCTGGTGGTGGAATAGAAGACTAATACCCAACTCAGAAGCTGGGTTTTGTGTTGAGGCACACTGTTTGACACTTCCCCCTTTTTATTTTAACGTTTTATAAATATGTCAGATAATATGTAAGAAGATCCCTGGTTGTCTAGTGGTACAGTAGAGGAGTAAAGCTCTGCTACAGAGCAGTGTGAGAGTGTCAAGTGTAGTAGGGTTATATCTGTTTTAAATGCCTTGGGCTACAATATTAAAAATATCCCTGGTGTCTGTTATTTCCCCAACCTCACTTCTTTTGTGCTTCAAAACTGTATATGTTAGCTTTTTATATGCCTTTTGGTCATGAAATAGAGTATCCCTGATGTCTAGTGTTCCTATCCCCAATATTGCTGGATTTGCTTGTTGGTGTTATGGAAGTGTGGAGGTATCCACAACAAACAAACTGCAGAACTAAAGAAATTAAAACAGAATAACAAAGTAGCGGGCCCAGCATACAGCACATACCTTTATTAATGATATTTTAAGTATTTCAATCTGCTGTTAATGGACTTCATCAGAAAAACTTTGCTTGATTTTAAAAACATTTGAATAGATTTAGACCTTTATCCCATGACCAAACTCTTCCAATAAATTAGTGTGAAGGTATGACAACCCCTCCAATACGCATTCACATTTTCATATACACACACACATACACACACACACACACCCATGCACACACAGTCCCCCATCTGATAATACTCAGGGATGCACTTACCCATTCAAACATGTACACACACACACGCACACACACACACACACACACACACACACACACACACACACACACACACACACACACACACACACACACACACACACATACTCATTCTCCCCTAACTAGAGGAAAACTAGACAGACAGACATGCACAGACACACATGCTTGCAGCACGTTTACACACAGAAACACGCACACATCTCAGGCCAGTCATCCTCTGCATATACTCATACATGCAACCACATATGTATGCACATAAGCATACACCCCCACCATTGTATTGCTGCTAAACTCCACAGCACTTCTGCCTCTAATGCTACCTCAACTATTGAAAGCAGTGGATGAATATGAGGTATTGGATATATTCATTAACTTAACAGTTGAGGACTTATGCACTGCATAAATGCCTCATGACAGTAATTTCAGCAGGAAGAGCACATGGTTAATTAGCATAAGCTGTCTCCCTACAATGCCATAGTAACATCTGTGGCAGGCCACAGAAATAGTCCACCATGATGCTATACCTCTTCATGATACAACACTGTGGTAGGGCTGTCTCTGAATCAGAAATGGTTACCACAAGGGGGTAAAACAGGCTTACCTATCTAGAAACATTTCTGAATTCTGTGCAGAACTTAAGTTTGTGGCAGTTACCTGGTTTAGATTTGACCATTTTCATAAGTGTTGCTATTTGCATAAATAGTCAAACAAATATGGAGTTTATGTGTACCCCTAAATATTTTGATTAATCGATGGATATATTAATAGACGAGATGAAGCAATGCTTTGATGTTATATTTGGATTCTCTGAGTTCTTAAGAGTGAAAAGGCCAATTAATTTAAGATAATTTTTAATTCTGTAATTAAAGGTTTTACTATAATTGCTAGTTATTTTAACAAGTGAGGAATAGTGACATTAGGATTATTGAAAGATGACATTCACAGATGGGGTGAAAATGATACAATATGTACCAAATTATATACCATAAATTCTAAGATTACTGAGAATTTTTGCACTGAGTAATTCAACAGAAGGGATAAAAAGATTGAGAAAGTGCACCTTTGTCTTGTAACAGTTAAGATTTTGTTAAGGTCAGGAAATTGACTGTTCACTGACAGACAAGTAGAGGTTGAGGTACATAAGCTTTAACAGCCTGAATGTGCTTTAGGTACATAAGCTTTAACAGCCTGAATGTGCTTTACAGCAAAATAATGTGTTTCTAGGACTGAAAAAAAGAAACAGAATAGGACCATGTTCATAAGCTTTGGCAGCATTGAAAGCAGGTGTGAAAATAGGATGCGTTAGTTTTGGAATACGTGAATAATTACAGCATAATGTATCATGGATTTGCCCGACTTCCCTGAATTCCAGCTTAAATGTAAAGATAACTTGATTATAATTCTACTAAGAGAAAAACTTAAATTTTGATATCAAGGGCAATAAGGGAGATAGGACATTAATTGTTTACTAATGTGAGATTTGATTGGGTATAGGCATGAAAACTTAGACTGATTTGAATCTTTACAAGATATACAGATTGGATATGGTTAACTAGCAGCATTAATATGGAAAATAGATGAAGTTGATTATTTTTATAAAAAGAGTCATCAGATCTATAGACATACTGAGCTTTCCCATGTTTAATAAGAGGGGATATAGGATGCATCACTTCATGAAAAGGAAAATCTTTCTGTACCTGATAGAAATGGTAAAAACTCCACCATATCTGTAAGAGATAACTATTGGTGGACCCAGATCTGTAATTAGGCTTTTTCTGGCACCCTATGTAGTTTCCCAAAACAGCTGCTACACTCATTTTAAAGTTGGAGACCCCAAAAAGCCTCCCAAGTTGAAGACCAGAAAAAGAAATTGCAACAAGAGCAGTGAGAAAAGAATTTTATTTGCTACAGTTGTAATGAGCAGCGGTAACCTTCACACACTGAGTGCGCAGCCTGAGGGTAAAGAAAATGATACATGACATTATATACAGAGCGAATGACAAAGCACAATATATACATGCACTATATACAGAGCAAATAACAAAGCACAATATATACATGCACTATATACAGAGCGAATGACAAACCACAATATATGCATGCACTATATACAGAGCGATCCACGGTGGTGCATGTTGTTGTTTCATAGCAAGAGATTCTCCTGTTCGATTCTCAGCTGGAGTGCCTTCTGTGTGGAGTCTGCATGTCTTCCCCGCTGTTGGGTGGGCGTTCAAAAGACATGTGTAAATGGGTGTGCCTTTGAAGGTCGAGCTGGCACCTCTGTGTTCGTGAAAATCTACTGCCAATCATTAGCGGACCGGAGTTCCGCTGTGGCAACCCCTAACCGGAAAAAGCTGAAAGACAACAACTATATACAGAGCGAATGACAAGCCACAATATATACATGACATTATATACAGAGCGAATGACAAACCACAATATATACATGCACTATATGCAGAGCGAATGACAAAGCACAATATATATATGCACTATATACAGAGTGAATGACAAACCACAATATATGCATGCATTATATACAGTGTGGATATGTGAGCTGGACTGGAGCTATGAAGAAAATTGACACAACATTATTTATTTATTTTATTTATTGGCATTCATTTACTAGGAGACCCTGACTGAGCAGTGCCCTTTGTCACTGGAGGCCTTGGCAGAAAAGCTCCATTATACAGAGATCATGGATATCATTTGCAGTCAGTTTCATTCATGAGCAACAAGTTCCATGATTCAGACATCCTTGACATCAGTTACATAAGTTACAGTTTTGATTAAAGGTAACAGTTGCACGGGTTATATGTGAATATGCATTTTAAATACAGCAAGGTATATGAATTGCTACATTGGTATGCATAGATTGTTAGATTTTATGTAAAAATATTTGGTACTGTAAAGGCTTGTTCAAAGTCTTGGACATAAGAAGATAAGATAAATACTTACAGCAGTCTAAAGAAAGGAAGAAGGGGAGAAGGCACAAGGTAGAAGACATGAAAAAGATAAAGGAGATGAGATGATAGCAGAAGCTGTAGGTGTGACAATATTATAGAGTTATGGCACAAATTCGTATAGCTGTATTAGTACCATTTTAACCAGAAGTGGTGCAGGTGCACAGACATTTATCTATCAGGTGTTGCTATGGTTGGCATTTTAAGTCTTTTAGGCTGCAGACTGTTCTTAAATGGAGTGGGATGGTATTCCAGCTATTAGCAATGCAGTGTGAATAAGGGGAGTTTGTTTGTGTCTTTCGGCTTTTCCCGGTTAGGGGTCGCCACAGTGGAACTCCGGTCCGCTAATGATTGGCAGTAGATTTTTACGTACTGGCTTGCCAGGCCTAATGCACAACCTTCAATGAAGGAACGCCCATTCATGCATGTCGCCACACAGAAGACGCTCTAACTGAGAATCGAACAGGCAACGTCTAACTGTGAGGCGACAACGCTACCGCAGCACCACCACCGCAGTTAGGTTTAATTATGGAGAGTAATGATTTGTCAGTGATAAGGAGAGGTGTTTTGGTAGTGCAAGGCTGTGTGATGAAGTAAAGAGGTGGGGATTTTTCAAGGTTATGCAGTAGTTTGAAGGTTGTAATTGACTGAGTACAACAGAGAATTATTTAGTTCAAGCCAGTTTAGTTGTTTTATAGAGAGGCAGTGATGAGATCTACATTGTTGGCTGGATGTGAATTTTGCTACTTTATTGTAGCATTGTTCTAGTTTGTGTGATAGAGAGGAGTTGAGATTGACAAGGATAGGAGAATCATATAATAAGATGGGAGTCCAGTCAGTGAGGTAATGTTTTACTCTACAGAGGCAGTCTAGCTTTTGATGCGTCTTCTTTATGTCTTGCTGAAGGTGGAGATCAAATCACACCTAGGAGTTTGGTGTGGGATATCAGTTCTCTGTTGATCTTTTTGCATGGCAGTATATTGAAGGTAGTGTTTTTCAGAGGAATTTGGGTGAACAGTAGTAGTTTTTGTTTTTTTTTATTCAGGAGGAGTTGTATAATACAGAGTAAATGACAAAACACAATATACATGCATTATGTACAGTGTTAATATCGACATTGGCCTACAGTTATAAAAACAGTAAGATACATGACATTCTATACACGGTAAATGACAAAACACAATATGTACATGCATTATATAGAGAGTAGATACCAGTATTGACATGTTGAAAGAATTACAATGAAAATAAATCAGGCAAGTTCCTGCAGAGCTGACCACTGAGCAGTGGTGGTTAGCAGTGCCCTGTTTAGTAGAAGCTGCCTAGACAGTAACATTTCCCCTATAAAGTTAGGATTGGGTCCAAAACCTGTTAAACAGTGTGGCATTGTGCAGAATTAAGCTAAGATCAGCAAGCTTGCACATGTAATAGATCTGCTGCATTCTATTACTATATGACATCTTGCCCTTAACTCCAGAAACTACCCTAGGAGATCCCTGTTAAAACCCAATCCTAATCTCAAAGAGGCCACTCTGTTACAGGGGTGGACAACATGGATATGCAATTTCCAAATGTCACTGTGTCCAGCTTAGTAGGGCTCTCTAAGGCAATGTAACAATTGTTTCATATTCTCAGACAACCGGTTAATCATTAAAGAAAATAACATGGTATGCAAGATTCGTAAGTACACAAATTTCTTGGAGGCAAAAATCCTCCATACAAACGAGGTCGTCAGGAATACTCACAAGGTCTGTGGCTCAACAATTTCACAGATGACTGTAAATTTGGATCTATTATAGATTCCCCCCAAAATACCAACATCTTGCAAGGACATTTAACACAGGCAAATGACTAGTACCAAAGCCATGGCCTACAACTCCATGCCAAAATATGCATTATAATGCCCTTTGGGAAACCATTACTAAAGGTTAATTACTTAATCAATAAAACACCTATTAGAGTCAACCCAGTAGTAAGGGATCTGGTAACATATGTAAATAAAAATCTAGCCTTTGACTAACAAGTACCTAAGATAGTAAAAAACTTATAGCTAAGGGTATGGCATCCAGGTCCAAGGAAGTAAGTACCACTCTCCGCAGCCCTTACCAGAACTATCATTGAATATAATGCTCCTTTTGGCATGAATCTAACTAGACACTTGCAACAGTTGGAACGGCCACAAAGGTATACCAGTCCTACAATCATCCCCTAAAGGCGCTGTCTCTGCATTCAGTCTCCTACAGGCTGAAGAGAGGGGATCTTTGCTTGACTTACAGGGCTTCCTCAGACCCAGCTCTTATAGATCTTTTGCACATGTGCAAAACAAACAGCACTTGAAACACTAGATCCAGGGATCTAAACTTCATTTGTGACATAAACAGAACATGCTGGATTGACAGATATGTGTTCCAAAAATCTTTTCAATATGGGATGGGCTCCAAATCCATGTAAAGCACAGTTCATCCCTGATGCTATTCAAATGAAACCTTGATAACTGGATGGGAAATCATAACTTTACCCCCCCATTGTGGCCCACATGTACCTTATTAACAGAGGACTTTGATAAGAAAAGTATTATCCTAACTAATGCCACCTACAAATCCTTACTTACCTCCCTATTAACATCTCCCCGCAGTGCAGACACCCGTGATACTTGGGACCCAAATGGTTTCAGATGTGTGACTAGCCTTTTAAGGGCCCTAGTGATCGTTAGCCTAGTAAAAACCTATGAAGCTATGAAAAGTAGCACGTGCGCTGTGACTGTAAATACATTATTGGCATTAAGTTATGAAGCCACAACATTCTGGTTGCTTCATAAACCAGTACCAGTACTGATTGGTACACCGTCTGTGACTATCGTGACCCTTAACAGCTTGGACTTAGGGGAAGCTGCCTTCTTCTCCCTACTCTCTTTATAGGTCTGAGCTGATCCCTACATTTGGCCATCCAGTCCTGTGTAAGATTTATTGCCTTGTGGCAGGCCTGAGAGATTATGTGCATTTTTGCAGCCATATTATGTGTGCCGCACTAGATTCCTCGGGCCACATGACCATAGCTGAGCAATGATCCTCTTGGTGACGTAACTGTGGTTTTCACTAGTGTGTTTCTTCTTTAATTAATCAACATGCTAACTGACTTCTATTACATTGCTAATCAGGCTGAGGCTGCATTACACTACCACGTAGCATATGTTTCTGATTTTCAGTGAATATCTTAACTTGCCCAATCATACTGCTGACTCTGTAACTAATTCTAACTGAAAATATTGATTTTTCTACTTTTCCTGGAAAGTACTGTTGAACTGTGGAACTTTGACTGTAAGATGTTATATAAACTAGTTCTAAAACTCATTTTGCCTTAGCCTGTGTTCTGTACTTACATACTTTTATTTTGAATATATGGATTAAAAGAATCATGTTAATGGCCATAACATATAGTTAACATTCTCAGGTGTAATCCCTAAAATTTTGTGCCTGGAAAGTGGAATGCTTAACATACAAGGCCATGTCAAACCCTGAGCTGTTGGACACGGTCCACTTAAAGAAATCCCAATCCCTCAGTGCCACACACTCCAAGGATCTAAACCTTGTCATTACAATGAACAAAACATGCTGGAAGGATAGGTTCCTGACCCAGAGACTCCCCATACTCTGGAATAGACTGTCCATACATGTCAAGCAGAGTGCCTCCTTGGCCCTCTTCAAAAGGAACCTTGACGATTGGATGGGAGATAGGAAATTCACCCCAGGGATCACATCAGTTGCCCTGCTAGACAGGAGTCCAGGGAAGTAAATATTGTGGGAAGAAATATCCAGGGAATTGTTATGGCTAGGCTTGTATAGGCCCTACGGCCGATAGCCTAGTACCAACCTATGAACCTATGCAGGTTTTTAGAACTGTAAATCAGTATTCCTGAGTCTTATATCTATTAAAAATGCTAATTTCATTAATATTACTTTGATAATTGCTTACTGTGTCTTAATTCCTTTCATGATTTTTATCAGTTTTAACTTGTATTACAGTTCCAGACTGTAGCTGAGAAAAAAAAAATCCACTACTGACTCAGTCCACATACCAGGTCTCTCAGTTACTGGAACATTAAGGCCTGCGAGTGTTAAGTACTTTGTACCTGTTTATAAAGTAAGGAAAGTAACAGATGAAATAGGATCGATGTGGCTAATAGAATATCTACAGAGTCTGATAGAAAATGATGTGTCTAGACAATGAAGAATCATAGCTGTAGCAGCAATTGGTCAATGATGGACCTGTTTTATTTTCCATATTTGTCAGCACTGTGAATGGTAACTGTGTTAATCTTAGAATAACTCATTGTGCTTATGATGCTGCTGTATTGGGTTTGTCTGGAAAGTTTCAAGACATTCAGTCCTTGTCTACAGAAAGAATTCATGTACAGTAGAGAGTCAATTATCTGAACTAATTGGGCCAAGAGTAGTTCAGGTAATCAAACATACATTGAACTGGATAAAAAACTTCTAAAATCTTGTTTTTTCTCCACTCAGGGAATACACTTTTCAACCATACAGTAAGTCCAGTGGACAATAAAGAATATTTTTCACACACAACAGGCTACAAGTTCAAAAAACGTTCACAAGGTAATACGTATCATGTTTACAAATTCAGACTTTATGATTTTTACTACCCAAAAACTTTGGAAGATTGGGTTTGGATAACTGACGTTTCAGATAATTGACGTTCAGATAATCGACTCTAACCTGAGGTTTTCTGCTGAACAAGAGAAACTGGATGGAACAGACTGAATTAATTTTATGAAAGCACAAGTAAGTAACTGAACTGGTGTTCCATAGCAAGGTTTGTTAATTGAATGGGTACATCATGTGTATGCTGCAAATCTGGCTATGAGAAAGTAGCCAGGACTTGTATTAGTAAATATGCAGTCACACCCGCAGAAAATCATTACGTTATCATTGAGCAGTATGAAATGTTTGGTAGAATGCCATAGGAAGACAGCTGCCAAAAACTGAAAAAGTTACAGAAATGGTGTTTATTAACAACAAACTTGGGTAATCATGTACCAAATTTTGACTTACTATAAATGTATTTAGCAGTCTAACAACAAAACTGATGTAGCACTTGAATTTAATGGTTACAAATTATATTACATACCGTACCATTCTCACTTTTGCTAACTTGGTGCTTTTGCCAGAATTAATGCCAGCCTGCAGTGTACCAATACAATAGATCATCAAGAGGTCAACAAACTGTAAGTTCCAAGTTATCAAGGCTTCGAGCAGGGGGATTTCCAAAAATGACTGCACAGTGATCAACAGCTTAATTTCAGCTTTTTCACTGTGAAAAAAAGAAACTGCTAGATAAGGGCCAGTAATTTTGCCTGGTTTTGTTTTCCAAACACCTTTATTGAATTATCACTTGTGACGTAAGCAAATTTACATCATATAAAAGTAATCACACTATAATTAACATAAACATTTTACTTCACATATATTGCTATATATCATATAACCTAAGCAACATTACATAAATTATTCAATTCCTGCCTTTTTTAAACAAGAAAACATCTACTTTCTAGATAGACAGTCATAAACTTATACAGAAGAAAACAAACCTCACCAACATGATCCTAGTTGCAAGCATTTTATATCACAAACTATACTGACATACTCCCAGTTGCAAACATTATATATCACTTATAATCTCCCCAATCTTTTTCAGTCAAACATTACATAGCTCATTTAAGTCCTGCCGCCTTTTAAACCTAATTCCTCCCTTGTATGTATTGTTCCCATTTTTCGTATTTGGTTTGTTCCTACCCTTTTCTAAAGATCTCATTTCCAGTTGTTTTATCTTTGCAGTTATATTCAGTACTTCCAATATAGTTAGTAAAATTCAGTTAGACTACTAAGTACACTGCCTGGATGCCAGCAAAGAAGAACTAAGAGAGCCTGAAAGAAAATCATCTAGAAATGGAGAAGAGAAAACAGACTAAAAAGAATCCTGCAGCTGTTCAGCAAAAAGTAGTTCAAACTCCAGCTTGGATACAAGAGATGGCTTCCAAAATAATTTAGAGTAAAAAAAAAATAAGCCAAATGTGCTCAGAGCTGATTAAAATAAATGAAACACATCAACTCATAACAAAAGGCTTGAAAAAATGCAAGAGTCTTAGACAGCTGTTCATATGAACTGATGAGATTGTTCAAGTAGAGCTGTTTCAAAAAATGGTAGTTAGAGGACAAAGCACACAGAGAAAACCTGTGATTTTCTTCTGTACCAGAGAAACTGGAAGGAACAGACTGTATTAATTTTATTAAAGCACAAGTAAGTAATTGAACTGGTGTTCTATAGCAAGATTTGTTAATTGAGAGGGTACATCATGTGTATGCTGCAAACATGGCTATGAGAAAGCAGCCAAGACCTGTATTAGTAAATATGCAATCATACCAGTAGAAAGAGTTAATCCTGACAAAAATGTGGCATAAGGGAAAAATATAAAAAATTAGAGATAGTAAAGTTTGTATGGAAAATCACTGTACACCAGGCAGAAGAGAAGCACATTTATCTCAGCAGTAAGGCAGTGGGGGCAAGGTAGGTTTGAGATTCAAGCTGATTTAAACAGCTGTCTTCAGGATATATCGACAGATAACCTGGATGTCTGGGCAGGGTGCCAAAGCCTAAACCTTCCATGGAGCTGTATTTCTGAAATATGACTTAGTCTTGTGGGCATAAGGGTATGTAAGAAAACGTGTGAGCATAAAACGCCAGGCTATTTCACCACCAGTACAAAAGCAGGTCCCACACTAAAAGTCTGCTCTACACATGGTTGTTGGTACCATTGACCTTCACTGGTTGAAATAGGTGCCCAGTTGGGGAACCTTCCTTTTTCTTAGTAATACTGATGTTTGTTACTCTACTAGATATCAGCTAGGAGTGGAAAGCGTGACTGTGGTAGGCACATTGCCTACAAGGATCTCCACTCCCAGTGCCACTTCTGTTTAGGGGCAGAGCATGATTATAAGAACTGTGCAATTTCCCAGACGTTCATACCTAAAACTTTATGGATATGACTTTTTTTCCTTAGCATGTATGTGAAAATCCATGCCATAAGAGCCTCACCCAAGCTAAGAAGGTGGACCCTTCCACCTCTGACAAACCACCTATCCCTAAGAAGATACCTAAATGGCTTGAGCCAGATATTATGACTGCCCAGTCAGACTCAGACATACCTGCTGAGGTCTCGGAACCTGCTGTACACCTGACACCTTCTCAGATGCCCACAACCTTGACCCCATCTCCACTGCTCAGTCAGCCACCAGCCCTTAAAAGGCCTGCTAGATTTTATAAAGTACCTGAAGATTTAGTTTCTGAGCAAGAATCCCTTGGCAGATCCCTTGGTGTTTTCCTTGGTTACAGACAAGCCTTCAAAACTCCTTACTGCTGCTAATTCTCTTCCCTCAGGCAAAGCTAGCACAGCTATGGATACATTGGGAAATAAGTTATAGACCTCTTCCACTGTATCCTTCAAACCCAGATGAATATATATATTTTGGGAAACTTAAATAAAACTTTGGCTTCTATAAGAAGGGCCAGGCAGTACTGGCCAAGGCTTTACAAGTAGCTTGATGCCGCTTCAAATGCAGTTATGACACAGTGATGGCTTCCTCCATAGGAGCTGCTACAGGTTCTGTTATCAAAAGGTATGCATGTCTACACTGTCAGTCCCTCCATAAAGGCATTAAAGCTAATTTACTAGATTCTTATTTGAATAGGGAAACTTTTTTTGGCACTGATGCAGCCAGCTTGTTTAAAATCCTTGCAAAAGCAGGGGAAAATGATGAAAGATTGCAGACAAATTTCTTACTTCTGTTCCCTGGTATCAGAGAAACTATCCTACAGAGTTCAAAAATTTTGCATGCAGGGAATCTAGGCCCCCCCTTAAGGCCATGAAAATGCCTAAGAAAAAATTCCAAAACTGACCATTCAGGGACTCGGTCTGGAAGGCCTCTCTTCCCAGACAAGTCCACCAGACTACCCTCTGTTCTCTCCCTCCCTCCTGTCTTGGTCCTTCACTATCTCTGTTCAAAAGACTTAACTCTTCTATGGGAAACTAGCAACTCATTACCTCAGACAAATGGGTCCTTTCCATTATTCAACATGGTTATAGAATGACGTGGAAGGAAGGCCCTCTTCAAGGGCATCCCTCCTCCACCTCACAATCAGATAAAATTACTCTCTTCCTTCATCCAGGCTTTACTTGACTGAGGCACAGTAGAACCCGTGCCACATCAGTACATGGGAAAAGAGTTCTACTTCACATTTTTCCCTGTTCACAGAAAAGAAGGAGAATGGAGACCTATACTGGATCTGTCCATTCTCAACACTTTCCACAAGGTGCCCTCTTTAGAGATGCTGTCTCTCCAAACTCTTCTGCACTTCGTACTTCCACAAGCCTTTCTGGCATCCTCGGATCTAAACGACACGTACATCCACATTCCAATCTACCCTACCTTCAGGAAATTTCTGAGGTTTTTAGCTTACTCATTACACTTCCATTTCTCTGCTTCATCTTTTGGACTTTCTACCGCCCCCAGGATTTTCACAGTGTCTAGCTTCTGTCATACCTCTTTGTAGGACTCATGGATTTCAAATTTCCCCATATTTGAATGTCCTGTTAATATAGGCACCCTTTCCACAGACCATTTTATTTAATCTCAGCTTCCTGGTGTCCCTATTACAAAATAAAGGAGTCAAAATCAACTAACAAAAAATGCACACTAGACCCAGCCCAAGACCTAGTGTTCTTGGGCCGCAGGCAAGACACCAAACTCATGTAATGCAGGATTTCCTCTGTCCAGACACTATTTGTAGGATAGTTGTTGCTGTTCACCAGTACTTACTACTTCACTAAAAACAGATGTAACTTTTCTGCAGTTAATGTTAATCTGTTTTTTATTTTATGAGATTTTTTCTTTTATTAGTTTTTTTTCCCATCTCACATAAGCTATCTGTTGCTGATTTTAGCAAACTAAAAGTACAGTATGTATCCTTATTAGTTTACTTTGTATGCATTATTGTATTTGTATATATGGGGCAATCACCATGGACTCCCCACCTAAGTGGTACAAGCTTCGCTAATAAAGTTCTTTTTTACTTCTGCTTTTGGTACCCTTCCCTCTGCTGTCAGTCATCTCTCATGTCCTAGTGCTCCTCTTAAATTGTCCACAGTAAGGCAGAGAAGACATATGGACATCCTGATATGACACAAAGCCACACGTCCAGCACCAAAGAGTGATACAAATTCTTCATTTTAATGTGGCAGCTCCAGCAAATGGTATAAAATTAAACCATATAAGCAGACCGGTTTCGGCAAAAAATTAGTTTTCCTCCGTGCAATAACAATATAAATCACACACAATGCATTTAAATGATCATCCTAATTACAAAACAAGCATCTCACTGGATGATCAACTTAACTCATTAAGGCCAGGTTTGAACAAAGCCCCCAACCTGATAATCCAACTGGATTCTTTTTTGTTTAGCATATTATGCCAGCCTGTCTTAAACATTCTATTCCCTGTGACCTTATCAATGATAAATTTAAACTGTGCCATGATATGGGTCATAGTATGTTTAAATAAAGAACTAGACATTCTTTTATTTCTTATGTCACTGAGATGCTCGGAATTATGAACTTTCAGTTACCTAGATGTTTGCCCCAAATAGAAAGCAGAGCAGGAACATGTAGCTACGTATATGACCCCAGACAGTGCTATGCTGACCTTTTCATGGGTTTTATCAAGGAAAAAATTATTTGACACTAGCCACAATTTATATCTTGATGAGATAGACATCTGGTGGCGTTATCTGGTGATTGTTGGATGGTGTGGAGGGGGGGGTGACACATATGTACAGGAATTTGTCCAGTACCTTAATGAGAATAAGTGGGGCATTCAGTTTACGTTAAATTTTCATATCAATCAGATTAGATTTTTGGATGTTGCTGTTATTAGAGAATCAGACCATACCCTGAGGTTTTTCATAAACATTCCCATACAACACCTTGCTTCATGCCAGCAGTCAACACCCACTACACATCATCTGCAACATCCCCAAATCCCAATTTCGTAGGATAAGGCATGTATGTTCCGCGGATAACTCTTATTCTCATTTCAACAGGATTTGAAAAACAGGTTTTTCAAGAGAGAATATGACATTGACAATATTAGTGAGGCTAGTCATTTTGCCTCACAGCAATCTAGATCTACTCTATTGCAATATCAGCATACTTCCAGGGATGACAACCGAATTGAGCCAGTTCGTTTTGTCACCACTTTCGGACGAAACATTAATACATTTAGGCAAATTGTTGATCACCATTGGGACATTCTTATGGCTAATGATAAGCTTTCTGAGCTTCTTTCTTCAAAATGTCTTTTTTCTTATCAACGGGGTCCCACTTTGGGCTAATATTTTAATCATTATAAACATAAGATGCCCTCTGATACACAGCAGATTACATTACTTGAGGACAAATTGGTGGGGTGTATACCCTGCCGTCATTGTTCAGCATGCATTCACGTACTCAAGAGTAAACAATTTACAAGCAGCAACACATCTAAGGTATATGATGATTTGTGTTTTGGTAACTGTAGCCCTGACTGGGTCGTATACTTAGCCACATGTTCCTGCTCCTCTTTCTATGTGGGGCAAACATCTAGGTCACTGAGGGTTCGTATCTCTGAGCATGTCAGTGACATAAAAATAAAAGAATGTCTAGTTCTTTATTTAAACATACTATTACTCACATCACTGCACAGCTTAAATTTATTATCCTTGATAATGTCACAGGGAATAGAATGTTTAAGACAGGCTGGCATACTATGCTAAACAGAAAAGAATCCAGTTGGATTATCAGGTTGGGGGCTTTGTTCAAACCTGGCCTTAATGAGTTAAGTTGATCTTCCAATAAGATGCTTGTTTTGTAATTAGGATGATCATTTAAATGCATTGTGTGTGCTTTATATTGTTATTGCACTGAGGAAAGCTAATTTTTTGCCAAAACCGGTCTGCTTATATGGTTTCATTTTATACCATTTGCTGGAGTTGCCATATTAAAATTAAGAATTTTTATCACCCTTTGGTGCTGGATGTGTGGTTTTGTGTTTGATTTACTTGGTTTGATCTGTGCACCTGCCATACTTGCGGATCTTCTTGTGTGGAATCATCCTGATATGACAACATACTAAGAGTAGGGAAGTTTTTTCTCCTTTGACCTACCCTTAATCCTCGCTACCTGCGCAGTGATGTTTGTGGTCACATGGTACCATACTGACATCCTCCACAGTGGATGAGCTACCAACACTTCCCCTTGAAATATTGGCTACCCAAAATTGAATTCTAGCCTGCACTTGGGGGGATGGGGGGGGGGGTCATAGCAAAGAAGTAAACCCACCATCCCCACAAGAATGGGGTAGTTGTTTAAACCTTTACTCCCCTCACCCCTACCCCCTACTGTCTCCATTGCATGGGCCTCCTGGTCAAACACAGTTTTTATGGGTCATTTTCACAATTCCATTTACATAAATAAATGGAAATAACAAGATCACATTGCTTGTATCTGGTGTTTATTGTTATAAAACATTTATGTGAATGAAAACCATACAGTCATTAAAATCACCCTTTATCTTTGAAATCGGGTAGTGCTGATTAATTCATGGGAATAAATTGCTTATAGAAGAAGCAGTAGCAAAGTGATACATAATTTATTAATAAGTTGCATACCTCCCCTTTGAGGCAGTCAGGAAATGTTAATGTGATTGTTAACCTTGACCTGTATTTTCTTGGAATTGCTCAAAGGGTTACATTTCTCAACAGGAGTCACGCACTTGTCAGTAGATCACAATGAGGGCTGTATTATTAGTTCACGGTGGAGCTTGGGCTATACCAGATATTCTTGCTGATGGAAGTATTGATGGAGTGAAAAAAGCTGCGAAGGAGGGATTTATTAAGCTGGAAAAGAGTGGAAGTGCAGTTGATGCTGTGGAGGCTGCTGTTCGAATCCTGGAAGACATTCCAGTGTTTGATGCAGGTATAGTAACATGACATTCAGTTGTTATTACCTTTTGAGGTACATCAAAATGGTATTATCTTCATGAGTAAACAAGCCAGTGAAAATTGATTGAAGTCTGCTAATACAGCAAACATTGCAGTTGCTCTAGAACTTTATAGAAATTATGTCATATAATTTATTATATATATATATATATATATATATATATATATATATATATATATGGATTCCTATTACAAGAACGAAAGTTCACAACTTCGAACTTGTAATAGGAAGCCTCACTTATGCAAAAGTTCACTTTAACGAAAGTGAACTTCCTCAAAAGTGCACTTCACCGAAAGTACCGCAGCACAGTGGAGGGCATCAAAAAACAAGCTATGTCCTCCACTGTGGTGCGATACTCACGGACCTTAGGGTTAGATCACGGGTTAGGGTAAGGGGATAGTTAGTAAAGCTATCCCCTTACCCTAACCCATGCCCTAACCCTAAGGTTCGTGACTATCGCACCATAGTGGAGGACATTGCTATGTCCTTCACTCCGCTGCAGTCGTCACAGACCTTAGGGTTAGGGCACGGGTCATGGTAAGGGGATAGCCAGTGATACTATGATGCGTGCCCTAACCCTAAGGTCCGTGAGTACTGCACGGCAATTCAGTACAACGCCCGTTCATTGTACTGAACTTTGCATAAGTGCACTTTCGATTAAGTGCACTTTTGCTGCAGTGTGCATTCCATACACTATTTCGAAGTAGTGAACCTTCGATCTAGTGTATGGAATCCATATATATATATATATATATATATATATATATATATATATATACAGTATATATTGTATTTAGAAATCGAGAGTGGCACTGTTTTCTCTATAGATTGCATTCTTTAATGTTTATACTTAAGACAAAATGAAGCGACTGAAATGGTAATCAATATAAAAAAAACAGTTACAGTCTCTAATTTGATTTCTCCCCCATATATATATGAGTACAGTGACAGTATGGCATTCTTGCTGTTTATGGTATTTTAAATGTCTCCAGACATTGTTAGAAACAATGATGGTGTGTATTTGACAAGGTCAAAGTTCAAAGAAAGTTTTGTGCAGAATGGAAGTGGTGAACATTGAATTAACAAGTAATGGAAGTAACATCTGGGATGGAAAACAGAAAATTCCAAAATGTTCCTTTACAAACAGCACACTGTGGTATATACATTTAATGAGTGTTTGAGATGCCTTTTTTCTTTTTTTGTTTCCCAAACCTGTGATACCACAGACTTACTTTGCTGCTGTACTATCTGTGATCTTTTGTTTCTTTCCACCCTAACCTTGCTCTGACCCTTCCAGACAAACTGTTGAGCTTCCTGAAGAATACAGCTGTAACAGGTATAACATTTTTCACTCTATATGGGCAGGGAATGAGACATGGAGACATTAGCCTCCATCCACCAGAGGTCACTATCCATGACAATTGTCAGAATACCAGGCATCCCTGAGGTGCACCATAAAGTATGCAAAAGTGTGAATCCTCAGGGGCCATTAGGTGCACATTTAGGCACAGTACTATATCGCTGATTTAGTGGCAGCAGTTCATATCCAGGTTCCCCTGGCCTCTTCCAGTTGTTATTTGGTTGAAGTGGTTCATTTCGCTTGCCCCTGGAATGGAGAGTGGGCCTTTGGTACACACTACCATAACTCTTCTGACAGCTAATGCCCATTGTCAAGCTGTGGATAGTCAGGATGTTGCCACATGAGCTGCCACTATACTGATGGGCTGCTTTTTAAGATTGCATTTTTTTTCCTCTAAATCATTTTTACTGAAATTGCGCACTTCATGTGAACACATTAGCTCAACCCACATATTTTATTATTAATTAAATTAGTATTATTATTTATTATTTTATAATAGATTATTATGTTTTACTATAATAAACAGAACTAACGTTTTATATTAATAGAGAGCTCCATCCATAAGTAACAGTTTATACCTTACCTAACATAATTTTATATTCATGGATTCTCTCCTTATTGACTAAAAACCTTCTCCCTCCCACAAATAGGTTCATAGGTGTGTACTAGGCTAATGGGCATGGAGCCTTTACAAGCCTAGCCCATAGGATTACCCTGGCATTGTACCACCCGACCTTAGTTTCCAGTGCCTCTGTCGAGAAAAGCCACTGGATTGATCCTCGGGGTGAATTTTCCATTTCCCATCTATTTATCAATATTTCTCTAGAAGAGGGCCAGTGAGGTGCTCTGCTTGACATGTATGGAAGTCTGTTTCATAGCATGGGCAATCTCTGGGTTATGAACCTGTCCCTTCAGCATGTTCTGTTGATTGTGGTAATGAGATTGAGGTCTCTGGAGCGTGTGGTGCAGAGGGATTGGGATTTCTTTAGATGTAGCATTTGTAACAGAGCTGGGTCAGACATGGCTTTGTAAGTCAAGCAGAGATTGCCTCTAAGTAGGAGATATGAGACAGAGAATAGTTGGAGTTTTTTGAGTCTGTCCATATAGGACAAGTGCTTAAGGCCTAGGATCCTCTTTGTGAGGTACTTTTGTGGCCTCTCCAGTTGTTGCAGGTGTCTAGTGAGGTACATGCCAAATAGGGCATTGTACTCAATGATTGGCCTAATGAGGTAAGAGTAGAGGGAGACAATGACCTCTTTCTTCCTGGATGCAAAACCCTTAGTAATGAGATGTGCCACATAGGATTTTCTGACCACAGTAGCAATGTGGTGGTCAAAAGTGAGGTTGCTGTCAGCCTGTGTTCCCAGATCTCTTATAACGCCTTCTGTGTTCAGTGGACTACCATCGATGTGGTAATTCAAGGGAACCAAGTTTTTCCCAAGGGGGATGATGACACATTTTTGGCATTGAGCTTAAGGCCATGGTTCTGATACCAGTCATTGGTCTCAGTGAGGCCTTTCTGTAGGATGTCAACATCACTTGGGGAGTTAATAATAGCTCCAACTTGCAATCATCTGTGAACTTTGTCAGCCAGAGTGCCTTTGTGTTGGTCTGGACTTCAGAGAAGTAGATACCAAACAGGAGAGGACCCAGGACTGAACCCTGTGGGACTCCACTCGTGATTGGTTGGCAGTCTGACTTGGAGTCAGCTACTTTCACACTGTGGGTTCTATCTGTGAGACAGTTTGCAACCCACCTAGTGATATAGGGGTTGATACCTAGCTAAGTGAGTTCTTCTATGATTCCTGAGTGGGGAATGGTATCAAAGACTTGGCCAGATCAAGGTAGGCTATATGAACTACCTTGCCTTTATCCACAGCTCTAGTGACTGACTCAAAGAAGTCGACCAAGTTGTGCAGGCATGATCTACCCTTCACAAAACAAAACAAAACTGTGTAGGCTCCAGAGTTTGGAGATTCCCTATATCCTTGTGTATTAGGTCCATGATGATGCGTTCCATAGCTTTGCATATCAGACCTGTCAGACTAATGGGGCGCTAGTTACCAGGGTCTGTAGTTGCTCTTCCTTTGTGGAGAGGGATGACTGTAGCAGTGTGCCATAAGGCAGGGACAAAGCCTGAGGTGAGGTTTTGATTGAAGAGGACACAAAGGTGAGGTGCCACTTCACTCTGTAGTTTATGTAGAACACAGCCAGGGATATTGTCAAGTCCCACAGAAGCTGTATTCTTGGCCTTGGACAGTGCTGTTTTAACCTGTGCAGCAGTAATACTGGGTGTCTGGCAATCTACTGCTATTGTGATTGGTCCTTGGGGGGGAGGGGTAAAGTTAGCACTGAATCCGTCAGCCAGTATATTGGCAATATCTGTTGTCTCTGTATAGGAGGTAAAATTGTGCAGTAGCTCGGAGAAAATCTCGGTATTGCCGTGGAGATTCTTTACATAACTATAGAAGGCCTTGTGGTTGTCTTTACTATCTGCTGCAATTCTGTTTTCATAACTAGCTTTAGAGGATTTGATGAGGGATCTCAACTTTTTGTTGAGGCAGATAAGGGAGTTTTTCCAGTCTTGAGACTTCACCTTATTCCGCATCAGTTTCCTCCTTCTGTTGCAGAGTTTGTTTATGGCAGGGGACCAGCTGATTGGCTTCTGTTGAGTATGGCAAGATCCATGCATTTGTGTGCGTGTTCATATAGTGCACTGATGTATGATTCGGCACTCATGCAACTATTTTCCATTTGCATGGTAGCTGTGAAGTTAGCCACCTCTATTTTTAGGAGCCCAATATTAGCTTTGGAGAAGTTTTTCATGGTGGTTACCCTTCCGGGGGGTGGGGGTGGGAGTGTGTGGCGAATGTGGATTTCCAAGGTGATTTGTTTGTGGTCGGATATAACCAGGGAGAAGTTGACTATTGGTGTAGAGCAACAATCACCCATGTTAGTAATGGCCAGGTCAAGGATGTTGCTACCTCTAGTGGTGGTAAGAATGAGCTCATCCAGGGCATTGGAATTAATGAATTCCAGGAAACGTTGGACAAGTGGTACATGAGTAGTTTTCCCAGTTAATGGTGGGGTAGTTGAAATTACCCAATATGAGAGTGTTAGGTTGGACTCTAATATTCTCCAGGGTGCTTAGGAATGTGGAGTGTGAGTCTAGGGACATGGTTGGGGACCTATAGCAGGCTACGACCTGAATCACTGTCTTACCCAATGTTAGCTGCACATAAAGTATCTCAGATGCATTATATTGGGCTACCAGTCTGGAGGTGTGCGTATCCTTTATGAATATGGAAACACCACTGCCTTTGGAGCTTCAGTCCAAGTTCTGGGGCCGAAAAGTGTGGAATGATTTGTAGCCTGCTAGTGCAGGGGTGCTTTCTACTGCCTTGAATCAGGTCTCTGTTATAGCACAAATGTCGATGTTCTCCATTTTAAGGAGTGCTTCGAGTGAGTGTATTTTGAGATTTAGACTTCTAGCATTGAGCAGCATGACCCTCAGACTGCATTTGTTTGTAGCTGTTACGGTGGTAATTTGGTCTTTGGAACACTGCCTAAAATTGTAGCACTCACCTTCCTTGCCTCTCTTCCACTGCAGTCCTACTTTAGCCTACCTTGCTAAACCACATCAGATTTCTCCTTTAAACTTTTACTTAACTTTTGTTATGTTCACTCATTGTTACCTGCCCTAACTTTTCTTGCTTAATTATTTATATCCCTTACATTTCATCCCTTTGCTATTTCCTTTTTAACCATCTGCTCCTTTCTTCTCTCCTCCATAACCCTTGCTCTTCTTTGGAGATAACATTTTCCATTAAACTGTGCAGTTTTTATCAGACAATATCTGTCAGCTTCTCGGCAGATAGCACAATTATATTTTTCTTTCAGTCCGCAAAAAATCTATAACATGCACTATTAATTGCCATCAGTTATGTACATGAACTGACAGTCTATGCATGCATTTTGACATATGAAAATAAGATAAAACTTATGTACATAGTCTTGACCTTGTACATTGTTCAATGTATTCATGCAGTTTTGTGTACATTATCCGTGTATTGGGAAGAGTTTTTTTATCCTGAGATTGTGGTTTGCCATTTCTTAATGCTAATGCACTGGTCTAGAAAATATCATTGACAAATACTTGCTGCTCGTATGGTTTCCATTCTCCTGAGATGTGTTTTCCAGAACCCTTTTTTATGGGTGCTTCTTTGGCATGGCATGAGAATGCACTGGTCCTTAGAATATCAGTGACAAAGGCAGGGATTCAAATCCATTCATTTGATTTTTTTTTCTTGCTCTCCTGTTTTCCATTTACCTGAAATGAAGTTTCCTATCATCAGTTTGTAAATTATGTCATAGAGTTTGGCATGTTCCTACACATTTCATTTATAGATCCTGCTAATGTAGTTGTGCAAAAAAGTTGAGAAATATGAGTTACTATTCCACCTCCAACCTGGCCATTGCTTATTTACTTACCTTTTGCCCTACCCTCTGCTTCCTTCCCCTTTTTATCTCTGTCCTATACTCCCATTGACAACCAACAGTGCATTTGAAACTTAGAGGCCACACAGAAATGGCTGACAATTAAAAATTGTCTTTCTGTGGTCATACATTGCACAGCAGTTGGCAGAGAGCAATGTTGATGGCCATTTATAACAATAGAGAAACAGCAGTCCATATCCTACAGCAAAAATGATGAAAATCCGTGGCATGCTCTAATCGGTCACATAAATTAGCTAAGCATCTGTGTACATATCACTCTACAATAAAGTACATTTAATATGTTTAATCTAACTCATTTGATGCCCTATTGTACTCATGCAATTATTTTTACTGTGTCAGTGCACTGGTTGTTGGTTTTGAATCCCTATGGTGTTGTAAAATAATGTTTTACAATGTTCGGTCTGCAGGCAGCACATGTGCATGTGCTATATTTCACTGATAGGTAGGTATGTCTGTGTCTCTGTGTGTGCATGTGTGTATGTGTCTTTGTGTGTGTCTGTGGACTAGTTTGACAGGTTTATTTTTAAAGCACTGGTAAGGAGCATTTTGGTAGAACAGTCATGTTTTTTATTCCCTTGAAGAGTGTCTTTCTTTTCTTGTCATCATTCTGTAGATGTGCTGCAGTTCCCCGATATGTGGGTGTTATGACCACTTGTTACTCTGACAGCTTCAGTGGCGCCACTTTCATGACAATTTCATTGGCTCCCCTTGCTTATGCACTGGTATAGAGCATTTCAGTAGAAAAGGCATGGATTCAATTTCCATGAGGCCTGTTTGTCATTTCTTGACATCATTCTGCACATACGCCACATTTCCATGATATATGTGTGTTCTGACTACATGTACTTTGCTTGCTGCAGTGGCTTTTCTGTTAGGAACTTGTGGTGGATATAGTGACATAGGGACTGCATAGATGGTTTGACTCCCCAGAGGCTATTATATTTTCCTTTTTTAATAACAGAACATTATAGTACAGCTCCACTGCTTACACTCTGGTATTGTCAGGACGGGTGCAGGTCAGTACACCATGTTACTTTATTGTACCCACCTTTTCCTGTCTGGATTTCACATTATTGTATATTTACATATTATAATAACAACTTTTTCATTCTACTTCTCCTACATGCTTTATTGCAACTCCCTTTGCAGTTTTTTATGTCCATCTCTCTGGAGTCTGTTGCTGTAGTATAACCTGCACTCCATCCTCAGCCATCCATGATATATATATATATATATATATATATATATATATATATATATATATATATATATATATATATATACAGGGTTCCAGTTACTACATCAAAAACTGTAAATGTCGAATGGCCTAAAGGCCAAAAATACCAGACCTCAATATGCTTTTTGTGAGATCGCAGTACAGTGAAGATCGGAATATTTTCCCTTTCCTCACTGTAGTGCTATCTCAGAGTTGGTATATATATTTAATGGGGTGTGTGGAGGTGCAGCCCCCCACAGTAGCGAGTTAGAGGTCTGGCATTTTCAGTCTTTAGGTCGTTAGATATTTGCAGTTTTCGATGTTAATATAGACCCTTTGTATAAAGATTGTCGTACATAGAATCATACTATCAAAATAAAATACTAGGCTGTTGACCCTAGGCATTTTTTCCCAAAGGTTTTATGGGGATTTATATACATGGGTATAGGTCACCAAGCATTTACAAGTTTCATTTTCAACCAGGGGCATATTTACAGTTCCCCGTACACTGGTCCAGGTTTTGCTTGAATAAGTACATGGAAAACCTGTGCTTCACATGGAAGGAGAGCACCTGTGACATATACCTGTGCCATCAGTATTTCTTGTCTGTGCTATTTAAATTGCAGGCAAGGTTTACGTCCCTGGATTGAACATTCCTGATATGCTAATTCTATGGATATGAAACAGGTCCTTTAGGGCCAAGTTGGAGGATGTTTTGTAAGTCAGGCATAGGTTCCTTTTAGCAGACTGTAGGTGATTGAATAAAAGGACAAGGCTTTGAGGTGACCTGCATCAGACTTGTTTTCCACACTATTCTCTTTTTGAGGAATCTTTGTGGATGTTCCAGTTATTGCATATGCCTGGCCAGGTGCACACTGTAGAGGACACTGTGCTCAATGACTGGCCTTATGAGAGCAGAGTACAACAGAACAATGACATATTTAGGTCCAGATGCCATGCCCCTGCTTATAAGTTGTGCAGCATAGAATGAGTTCCTCGCTACAGTAGACACATGATGGTCAAATGCCAAATTACTGCCTATATGCATTCTCAAGCCCCTGTCTACTCATGGGGTATATTGCCAATATACTAGTTTGCTAGAGTGATCATCTTTCAAAAAGATACTGTGATGCACTTTTTGGCATTGAGTTTTAGTCTATGTCAGGATTTTTCAGAGAATATTTCTGTCTTGGGGGATTTAGTGGCTGCATGGAATTTGCAGTCATCCGCAAACTTGGTCAGCCAGGGGCCATTGATGTTAGCCTTGACCTCAGAGAAATAGATGCCAACATTCTTGACCCCAGCACTGAGCCCTTAGGCACCTCACTAGTAACTGACCTTTTTGTGGAGTTAGACTCCCTTATTCTAACTTCTTGGCTCCTGTTTGTAAGCAGATGGCTATCTAGTGGGTGATGTTGTGGATTATACCTAGTTCAGTGTGCTTTTCTACAATGCCTGAGTTGGGTATTTTGTCAGACACTTTGGCCAAGTTGTGGTAGGTAGTCTGCCTCATTTTGCCCTCATCCATTGCTTTGGTGACTTTCTTGAAGAAGTCCATCTGGCTATGTAGGCAAGACTCACACTTTACAACGCCAAAATTACTTGGGTCCAATGTTTGTAGGTTACCAATGTCATCATTTAAGATGTCCACGATTATTCTCTCCATAGCTTTGCATATCAGGCTAATCAGACTTATGGGTCAGTAATTCCCCAGATCCATGGATAGCTTTCCCCTGTGCAGCAGGATAACAATTGATGTCCTCTATTTGTTTGGCATGAAGCCTGTTCAGAGACTTTGGTTAAGTAGTGGTTCTAGTGGCTCTCAATAGTTCATGTTTCATGCTGTTAAGAAGACATCATGAGAGATTATTGGGACCCATCAGTGCATTGTTCTTAGCCTTGGAGAGCACCTTGATCACCTGTTCTCTAAAGATGGTTGGAGGATTTATGGATGTGGGTATTTCCTTAGGGGCATCTGGTGGGGAAAAGAGGTAAAGCTGGAGCTAAATTTATAAGCCAGGAGGTTTGTTATATCTTCAGGCTCCATATAGGTGACACTGTTTACAATTGATACTGTACACTGCTGTGTATTGCCTTTGTGTTTACAGAAATAGCTGAAGAAAGGTTTGTGATTGTCTTTCACCTAGGAGCTAATTTTACCTGAAATTTGGCTTTGGTAGACTTGATATTAGCCCCCAAAGTTACTTGTTTAGGTTGATAGGCATCACACCTCCTAATTCTTACTCTGAGTTGCTTTATTTTGCTATACAGCCTACTGATGTTGAAATTCTACTAGGGCAGCTTGTTTTTTGAGTTTATCCTGCATTTAATCTGGGTAGGTACAGCTGTCTCTATGCAGCTGTTAATTTGATTATTCAGGGTTTCTGTGAATAATTTTGCATAGGCAGAGGAGTTTTCAGGGTTTGGAGGACTTGAGTTTTTGCCAGGGTGTCACTTAGTGGTAGGAAGTTTGCCTTAGAATAATTCCTAAAATTTCCAGTGTTGGCTGATATCCTTTACTTCAAAGGAGATAGCTTTATGGTCTGACTTGAGCTACAAGGACATTACACTAGGGAGGGTGCACTGTTCCGCTATATTTGTGAGGACTAGGTCAATGATGTTTGCACCCCTTGGAGGGGGGGGGGGGTTCAGACTTAACTGCTCCAAGATGTTTGCGTTTACAATTCCAGGAATCTCTGGGCCTGCCTTTACAGGTCTTGTATAATTCCCAGTTTATATTATAGGAGTTAAAGCTGTCCAAGAGTACAATGTTGAGTTCAATGAGGAGTGTATCCAGTACATTTAAGTATATATTATGGTTTTCCAGGGTCATAAAGAGGAATGTGTAGCTTGCAGTGTTATGGCGTGGGACTTTGTCTAAGGTAGCTTGGAAGTGGAGAAGCTCAATAGTGTCATATTCATAGACCAGCCTTGAGGTGTGTTTCTTGTTAATGTAACTAGAGACATCTCAGGATTTTGCCCATTCCTGTGCAGTAGTTGGTCTAAATGTTTGGAATGCATTGTAGCCCTGTACTGCCACGGTCCTCTACCCTGCTTTAAACCATGTGTCAGTAACTTTACAAACATCTACATTTTCCAGGGTCAGGAGAGCTTGCAGGGAGTGTAGATTTTTTGTTTAAACTCCTGATATTAAGCAGTATCACCTTTAGAGTTTTATGGGCTGGTTTAGCTATGTCAGTATGGTTTTATCAGTTTTGCAATGCCTACAAAAGGCAGCATGGTGAGTGGACAAGGTTTTAGTCAATGTTCAAAATCCTAGAGAGGACGGGTGCAGACCATCCTTGGCAAAATAGCATGGTCTGTCAACCATATCCTTCCAGGCTGACAAATATTGTACTTCCTTCAAATAACACCCTACTCTAAATAAATTGTTAAAGAAAATTACTTACTGTTGATATTGTGGCATCATCTTTGGAGAAGGTAAGGCCTGGGGCATATAGTCCGAGATCTACGTCATGTAGTCTGGGGTGGTACATCTCAGGTTGTTTATGCCCAAGTTATACTGGTACTTGTGATTCAGTGACCCAAGTATGTATGTGATCTGACAGACCCTGACTGCTGACAGACAGCTAACCATGACTCTTCTTTATTAGTTTGGTGAGTGGGATATGTGTGTGTGTCTCATAATGGAGTCTCCTAGTGCCAGATTATTGGATTGTGTGGTGGTATGCCTTATGGGCTTATACATTACATTAGCATTGTCAACTTGCACATGTGAACTCAGCATAACTTCCACAGGTGCTCATTTACCTTCGATGTTTACCTGTGCTGCTTGTACTTAACTCTGTCCATGAGATGATTTAACATGATGTAGAAGTGGGGCTGTGGTGCAGCTGCAATGAGCAGTTGCTTTTTGTGCTCACTGGCCTGGCCACATGCATATATCATTAGCATTGCTGCTCATTGCGCATGCATTTATGTACTGCTGGCTTGAGCATGATCATGGATGTGGCATTGTTAATTCCCAGGAAAAGTGACAAGTGTGAGCAGTGTATTAAACCAATAATCTCCAAACAGAGAATACTTGATGATGTTTTATGTGACAATAACCCACAGGCTATAACTCAGGAAATCTGACGATATGTACCTAAATGTGAATTTGGATGAGTAAACTTCAGTACACGCTTTTCACAATCCAATGAATAAGCTGAGAGAATTATCCTTACAATAAAATTCTTATTTGAGAAAAACTCTAGCAAAAGCTATGAGTATTGTCATCTTATAGTTTGGGAATAGCGGTTGGGTTGTCACCTCACAGCAAGACGTTCACTGGTTCGATTCTCAGCTGGAGTGCCTTCTGTGCAGAGTCTGCATGTCCTCCCTGCATTCAAGTGAGTTTCCTCCGGGTGCTCCATTTTCCTCCCACGTTACAAAAACATGCATCTGGAGTGTTTATCCCTGGGCCTCCACTGAAAATTGGCTTTGTTCCAAGTCAGACTTTCCTGGTAAACAAATGTTAAATAAATAACTAAAATACAGGAATGCTCCACTGCAAAGAGGCAATTCCTTCCTATTTGAAAAGCAAATTGTGTACATTGTTTGCATTGCTAATGTCTGAACATCAATACAAAGTAAAGTAAATTCTTTGCAAAAATATAATTGAAATAGTTGTGGAAAACTACCAGATTTACATGTTGTAGACAAAGTAAAAACTCAAAAATTATGACAAATCTGAGTCTTAAAGCTGAAGTAGTTGATAGAACAAATGAACATAGATCATACATAGTTTGTGTAGAAAATGGAAAGCCACATAGAAGAAGTTATAGACATGAAGATATGAAGGTCCATGGAGAGGAACAATCACAGTTGTCACTATCAGCTCCGGTTTTGAAAAGTAGAGACTCTAAAAATATGTTTTTGTGTTATGTGCACTGAATTGTCACCAAAAAGGCTGAACAAATAGATGGGTACAGTGAGCTGTCATTCTGTATCAGGATCTGTGGTGTTACAAGGTTCCTAAGGAGGCTGTTTACTGAAAAATGTAACTGCAAGTTGGTAATAGTACATAAGGAAGTTAGTGACTTGAAATGTATAACCCTGAGGGAAATGCATGGAGATACATATCAGAACTTTCCACACGTTGCAAATGCAGGAAAAATACTAGTCCTGAATGGAGTCCTATCACTTTGAGCGATGCCTAGATACAAAGAAAAGTTTTCTGGTTTCAGTAATTGGTTAAGTAGCTGGTTCTGTTCTAGGGGGATCCGTTATGTGTCAGCTTGAGATAGGATGCTCAGCAATCCAGTTTACTTCACTGAAAGGCCTCCACATAGTGGCTAAAGTTTTTGCTGTCCTAATGCTATTTTTTTAGGCAGAGTCCAGATGATGGATATTCCACTTTAACTGACATATCAGTCCCAAAATCATATAACATCAAGATGGTTTGCCTCAATGCCAGAAGTCTAAACAATAAATTGATTAAACCTGAGGCATTATTTCATTTGAAAAATGTGTGTCTGTGTAGTTACTGAAATGTAGTTTAAACATAAAGTGAGCACTCCCACTGTTCTGTGGGTTTGTGCTTCTCATGCATTCAGGCCCAGATGGCAACTGCGGTGGGGTCTCCATATTTGCCAAAGAACATATTATATCGAGGAATATCCTTGGGAAGACTGAACTCCCTGAATTACAGATAATTCTACCCTGGATTAATTCTTAGTTAAAAACTTGATATAAAACACCTTCTTTGTGCCGTAATCACTATGTAAAATTCCTCAGTGTTCTAAATGATATCCCTATTAGCAAAAACTCCCTTATTGTCCGTGATTTTAACTTCTTGTTCTCCTTTCAGCTGCTCCCATTAGAGGTCACCACAGTGGATTATTGATCTGCAGAACGAGTGGCAGTAGAGTTTTTACAGTCTTGAGTTGCCAGCCCGGTACCCAATCATTCTCAGAAAGAACACACATGTACACAATCACACCTATTGCCAATTTAGAATGTTAATGCTATTTGCAGCATGTCTTGGGAATGTGGAAGGAAAATAGAGCACCTGGAGGAAACCCACATAAACACAGGGAGGACATGCAGACTGCACAGAAGGCACCCCAGCCGAGAATTGAACTGGAGAACCTCTTGCTGTGAGGCATCACTGTGCTGCCCAATTGTTCATGATTTTAACAATCCTTCAGTAAACTGAAACACTTACTCCTCTAATTTAAGATATGCCAAAAAAGTTCTAGACTTACCAAAATTCCCTTAAGCATGTAGTTCATAAGTCTACTAGATGATCAAGCATTCTTGACCTGATTTTTACAAATATGGCCACCTCTTACATTACTTCTCTGGTTTATTCTTCTTCTCCAAATTTTTTTCTGAGAAGAAACTTGTGACCTTCTCCTTTAAACTCTCGAAGTCTCTTATGGCAAACATCACTTGAATTTAAAATGTACAAATATGCCAACTACACATACTCCACTAAGAAATAATAATAATAGTAATAATTGTATGCATTCTTTTGGCTCATATGTGTCTTTATATTCTTGTATACCCTGATACAGCTGTATATATTCTGTGTTTAACCTAATCAAATTGTATATTGTGGACTACTTGTGATCTTTGTTGATTGTGTTCTTGCGGATCTTTTCTCCCCAAGTCTCCACTGAAAATGGACTTGTGTCTAGTTGGACTCTCCCGGTTAACAAATGTAAAATAAATAAATAAATAAAATCGATGCAACAGCAAACTTTATTAAAGAATTCTACATGCATTTACAAACATACATCTCTAGCATCACAAGAATTTCAAAAACAAACCACCTTGGAGGTTTACCACCTTTAATAAACTTTATAGCAAAAGAATAAACTCCTTAGTAGATCCAAATCCCCTCTTCAGAAGGATAGTATGAAAAGCGTAACAAGTAAACTGAAGAGCACTGTCAGGTTTACTGGAGGAACCTATGGACTTAGAATGGCCTCTGAAGCCAAAGATAATTATAAATCCTTCTTTAGGTATTTTAGAAAGCTGAGAAACAATACCCTACATTGCTACATTTCTCTGAACTGATTCATAATGATGCCTCCTATTCTGACCCAATAGTTATTGCCAGCATTCTTGTAAACAAATTTGGTGTCAGTTTCCCTTCCAAGACTTCTGTCCAAAGTGCTGAAATATCTGAATCACTTACTCCCCATCATCTCTAAAGATCATTTCCAGAATGTGCTAATCAAGACCAAATATATTTCCTCCATGGGACCTGATAACGTATCGTGTTGCTTAATTATTAATGTTAGACATGCCCTTGCAGACACACTTTAATAACTAACAACTGTCCCCGGTACTTACAGATTTATCAGCCTTACAAGCCTCATCTGCAGTACCATGGAACATATTATTATTGACCTCATACATTATGATATCAAGAATCTTATTATATCTGACTCCAGTCATAGAATCATAGGAACTTACTAGGCTAATGGCCCTGGAGACCTTACAAGCCTAGCTAAGAGTTTATCCCCAAAACAGAAACCTCAGTCAGCACCTGTTGCTCCTATCAGTGAGGGACATGGCTGGAAACCCTGGGACAAATTTGTGATTTCCCATCCACTCATCAAGGTTGTGCTTGATGAGGGTCAGCGACGTACTCTGTTTGACATGTATAGGAAGTCTATTCCAGGGACGGGGCAGCCTCTGGGAGACAAACCTGTCTCTCCAGCAGGTTTTGTTAATTTTGCATATTAGATTTAGGCCATTTCAGTGGGTAATGCACAAGGAGTTATACTTATGGATACGAGCATCTCTATTAGGCAGGGTCTGAGATTGCCTTGTAGGCGACACATCGATCACCTCTAAGCAATCTGAATGGTACCGAGTAGAGTGATAGTGGTTTGAGCCTGTCCACATAGAACAAGTGTTGGAGGCCATGGATTCTCTTTGTGAGGTATTTCTGTGGCCTTTCCAGCTAGTGCAGGTGCTTGGAGAGGTACATACCTAATGGTGTGTTGTACTCAATTATTGGCCTAATGAGGGAGGAGTACAGAGAGGTAGTAACCTCCTTTTTTCTGAATGTAATCCTTTTACTTATGAGATGAACAAAGTAAAAGGCTGACCACTGCCACTACATGATGGTCGAATGTGAGATTGTTGTCAGCCTGTGTACCCAGGTCTCTCACCACAGGTTGTGTGCTTAGGGTCCGTCTAGCTTTGTGAAGGTAAGATCTTGTCTACTGAAGCAGATAAACATCCTTGAAAGGGTTATGGAGTCTGTAGGTGGTGGCCAATGCAACACATGTGGTTTATCTTGATCTGGCTAGGGCCTTTGACATAATTCTCCATGCTGGCATCATACAAAAGCTAAATGCTTTAAAAATCAGTCCCTTATTTAGTAAGATAGATAGCAAACTGGCTGAAAGACAGAACCCCCCACAGTGAGTGTTGCAGGTGCCTCATGAGAAAGTATGAAAGTGACCAGCAGTGTCCCTCAGGACTTTGTACTAAGACCTCAAATATTTTCAGTATTTACTTCTCTAACATAGAATCAAAGGGCTAAGGCCATCTTACACTGACCATAGAAGAAGTGATAAAGCTAAAGATGAATGTACGAGCCACATAATAAGGTGACATAGCATTCCAAAACATCTGCCAGCCCCCTCCCTGTTTTATCTTCATGTTAGTGCATTTTTTCTTTTAGATTAAATATATATATATATATATATATATATATATATATTTTTTTTTTTTCTGTAGCATACCTAGACATCAGGGTAGGTGAAATTTACTAAGTTATTGTATTGTCACTAGTGATTAGAGTTTTACTAGCATTTGGAGACGCGGTAATTACAGAAAATACTAATGCACCTCAAGTAAGCTCATCACTTGATACTCAAACTGCACTTTTATAATGCCCATAGTTCTACTTAATTGCTACTGTGCCTGGTGGAATTATCCATTCTAGATATCCCAGTGACAGCTGGATCACACAGAAGTTGCCCTGGTAGACAGTTAAGGCAGAATCAATCTTTCTTTCTTTCTTTCTTTCTTACTTACTTACTTTGTTTTACAAGAGGATGTTTGAATAGGCATCACTGACATGTAGGATACAACTGGACTAGGGGCAGATCTTTGGATACAAACTGCCGTCTTATCCATAGCTTCATATATTATTAGTAGGCAATCAGTCCGGTAGACCATCAGGAGCCTAACCAATGTAAATCCTTTAGTTTGTTTCTACTAAATACAAGGGCCTGAGTAAGCAGGTTGGTTTTGAAGGGAACCACTTTCTTTGATGTGGAATGGGACCGTATTCCTTAGGTAAAAATACTTTACCAGACATATGTATCATGACAATAGCTTCTGTTTATATTGCAGCACAGGTCTAGGTGCGTATTATGACATTTCTTGTGTTTTTATGGATATATAAAAGTTGAAATAGGACTGAGCATTTCAATGTCCTGTATGAGAAGCAGAAGTCACCAATTCAAAGCCAGTAGGAGATGCACAAAGTGACAGGACTCGTAGTGTGTCTATGCAGTGTGAACTACACATGCCTGGGATTTGCTTTGTTAGAAAGCATTATGGTCAAATACATACCAAAGGGAACATTGTAGTATATGTCTGATTAGGGAATGAGCAGAGATGGCCAGTAACTTCTTTGGATCTGGAGAAAATGGCTTTATTAATTAATTGGACTGTATAGAATGAATTGCTAATGACAGCTGATACATGGTGGTCAAATAAGAGTTCATTGTCCGTGAAAGTGCCTGGATCACTAATAACAGCATTGGTTTTGACGGATGAGGCATTAAGTTGAGGGCCCATCTGTGTGTGTTGATGCCATCTCATATGGATGTGAAAGGTCACATTGCACTAATTCTAAAAATAACCGGGGTATTTCCCTGGTGTCCTCCTCAGCGTTACCTATAGTTAGTATTACTGCACAGTTGACATAATAATTAAGGTATTTGTCCCCCCCCATGAACAAGGTATACAAATTTGATCCTGACCTCCAGCCAATGCCTATATGGATTTTGCATGTTTTCCGTGTGTCTCTGAGCAGTTCCTACCACCTCCCAAAAACATGCTGGGTGCTTCCACCTTACACTCACCCAAAAACAGAGCTGTGGGCAGCACACAGACCCTATGCGGCACCCATCTGGAGAAGAGTTGTATAGATCAGCTGTTTTGAGCATCATCTGAGGTGAGCAGTATCCTCTAGATAGGAGAACATGAAAAACAGACTGTGTTGTGTTAATCACTTGACTGTGTAAAAAATGGGCTGTAGGTGATTTGGTCCCATTGAATGATGTCACCAAAAATGGACATGGTTATTTAACAATGATAAGTGGGTTAAGGACCAGGCCTAGACCAGGACCCATGCTAATGGTGGGAAGATCAATGTGTGCCCACCACAAATCCCAGCAGTTCTGGATCAGTAAGCTGCTGGCCAGTATACACTTGCACAGTTTGTGTTACCCAGGGTAGCTCTGTTGAGAGAAAGCTGAATTTAAAACCAATCAGCTTGTCAAACATGAACTAAGAAAACTTCTATACTCAATATGGGTTCACTCACAAGACACAGTTTGAAAGTGGATATCATGAAGGTAAGAGGAAAGCTGGACATTCTCTGTATCCAGGAGTCAAGATGGAAGGGCAGTGCAGCAAAGCCACATGGCTTGGGATCCAGTGCTACTACTCAGGTGGAGAACAGACTAGAAATGGTGTGGGAATTGTGGTGAAGGAGAAGCTTCAGGTGACAGTAATGGATGTCATCAGAACTAGTGGCAGACTCATGGTAATCAGATTGCAGAGCAAGGATCTTGAGGAAAGGACTGTACAGAGCATTTGTAGAACCTACTAGAGTAAGGACAGCATTAGTTTGTGTCGATAATGGGTGACCTGAATGCACATAATGGGATAGACAAAACAGGATATGAGGACTGACAGGATACACAAGGATGGGGAAATGGAAATAAAGAAGGCGAGACCATTGGGTTGATGACAGCCAACACATGTTTTAGCAAGAGACAGTCACAAGATCACATACAAGAATGGTCAACATGCAAGTCAGGTAAACCTCCTCCCAGTGTTGCACTGAGAACCCCACTGAGAGTCTGAAAATTGTTCATACTTATATCACTGGCTCCATGTACATAACCTGCACTAATTATGTCAATGTTTCTGGAACCATTGCAAGTCTGATCAAGTCAGTGATTGCAAAGTAACTCCAGCGAAACAGTTGGTCCACAGCATAAGTCACTGGTTTCCGCAATCAGCTGCAAACTGTGGTCAGAGAAGGCTTACAGCCTGTAACATCAGCACAGATTAGGCTGAAGACCTGAAAGTTAACTGGAGAGAAAGCACCAGAGTTCAGGAAAATACTCAGAGCTCTAGCACCTCAGGAAGAAGAAGAAATAGTGAAGCTGAAAAAGAATGGTAGCACTTCAAAGCAGCATTATGTGAGGACTATAGAGTAGACGTGCAGCCAGTTATGGAAATATGGTATATAAGAAGAGCTGGTGGTTGAACGCAGAAGTCCAGGGAGTCATCGAAAGAAAGGAGTGTGGGCAAAAAGTGAGAGATCGAAATGATGGACTAGGCTAAGAAGAAGTACTGGTTGGCTGACAAAGAGACTAGGAGCACACAAGGCATGAGAGGGACACTGCCAGCATCCGGAAACTGACCCAGTAGATGGCACAAAGAAACTATCAGTTTGAAAGGCAGAGACAGAAATGTAAAGAAGATGGTCATCAGACGCCCTTCATAGGGGATGCCAGCAACAACCTGCTAACCAATCAACAGGACATCAAAGGCAGATGGAAGGAGTCCTTCCAGCAGCTTCTGAATGAAGAAAACCCCACAGAAGGTGTGCTGCCACAGACAGAGCTTAAAATTTAAGAAGTGGAGGATCCCATCCTAGAAGACATAAGAACAGTTCTAAGGAAAATAAAGTCAGGGAAAACAGTAGACTCAGATGAGGTCACGGCAGATAAGACCAAGATGTTGGGTGTGTTAGGGGACAAATGGCCCCAGAGTTTACTCATAGCAGTATAAAGAAAAAGGTGTATCTCAGATGAGTGTAAAAGAAGCCTACTAGTGCCAGTGTAAAAGAACAAAGGGGGCATTCACAACTGTGGGCAGTATAGAGGTATTAAACATCTGTCAAAAAAACAACGCCAGTTCACAAAAAGATTTAATCCAGCTTAGCGCCTCGGCATAATAGCCTTCAATGAGTACAAGTTACAAATACACACCCACTCCAATATATATCACAATTAATTAAACAATTACATAAATTAATCAATCAAAAAACAAAGTATTATTTAAAGAGAGAACTTCCAATATAAAAAGAACTAACAGTACTAATAATACAAAACTTATAATAAACTTTTCCAGTTTACTTCTAAATTTAAACCATTAGGTGACAAAGTGTTATATTTCAGAATATAAATAGTTTCTTTAAATAACAAAATATTTTTAATTAATCTATCATCCCCTTTCTTAATAAAAATATTTTCTAAAATACAACATTCAAACAGTTCAACATTACTATTATGACACTCCAAGACAGCAGAAATTTATGAATCCATTCGGTTCTTTAGGTGGTCGTATTATTAATCCTACGTTTCCACAAGAAGTTCAAGATAATATTAAAGAATTTGAAAAAATGCTTTTCCGGGAAACACGGTGTCATTTCAACTTACTAGGGCTTCATAGGTATGTTGATCTTGACATTTCCCCACGAGGCTTACGGGCTTTTAAAAGCCCGGCGACACCTTTTGATAATGCAGACAGTAATGACTTGATATTTAAAGACCGCTGGCTTTCGGCGGCTCATAATTGTGCAATGGAGTGGGTTAAGATACTCATTGATAGGGAGCAACTGCTTTTGCTGAAATTACAAGAACAACTACATGTTATGCATTCTAGATTGTTAACTGACATTGGTGCGGTCAAGGTCAATGATATCTTTGTTAATCTAAATGATAATCTACATAAGTATGAGACTGAACAGATACAGTACAAATCAGTAAAAATTAAAAGAGACATCAAAGATTATGATAATGGGCGAGCGTTCCTATGGAAACGGAAACAAGCTTCTCGCCCTTTTAAAAAACAAGCAAATGTTAAAAATAATAATAAAAAACAGCTTTCTGTGTCATTTGCTTCTTCAGAAGGCTATGGTTTGACTACAGATTCAGATACTGACTTTCCACCCCTTCCAGCTGCCAGTGATTCCTTAGGGCATCAGCAACGCTTTCGGAGTGAAGGCAGTAATTCCAGACGAGGATATAAAAAGAAAGACTTTGCTACGGGTTCTTCTCCGGGTGAAGGGCAATCTAGGCAAACATTTAAGAGGGGTAGATGGACTTGATTTTTCGGACTCTGCTTTATTGAATGGTAATAATGTAGTTAACATTTCTGGCTGCAATATTTCTAATGAAGAAATATCTGTACTTCAGTTGGGTCTTAAATTTGTTCCCACTGTCTTTCCTAGGCATCATATACTGAAACAAGAGACTTTTAAATTTGTTAGAAAGCTTCATTTGAGATATTTTTTTTCAAATGATAAAAAAGTCTCTATATATGATGAGCCTGGTTCTAATATGATATATAGTGATAGTGATAGTGATACTAGCATGGACAGCTATTATTCTTGTTTTTCTGATGAATCTTTTCCTTCTTTATATTCTCAAGCTTATTCTACACTTAATACTGAGGGTATTAATTTTCATAGTAGGTTTATTCCTCCATATAATAATTCTACTATCATTCATTTTTCTGAAATGATACATTTCTCTGTACAAGAAATGTTTAATTTACTCAGGAATGATCAAAGGTTATTTAATATGACCAAAAATGAATGGAAGGCTATGAAAAATCTTTCTAGTAGACATGATATTGTCATTAAAAAGTCTGATAAGGGAAATAAGATTGTAATATTGAATAATAAGCAATATTTAGACATGTGTATGGAACATCTAAATGACCCATTAACTTATGAAATCAGTGATTATGATAAATATATTGCAGCCATGAAAGAATGTACTAATTTATTAGATAAGGGTGTAAGATTGGGATATATTTCCAAGGATGACCTTGATAAAAAATTCTGTTTGGAGAACTGTAATTTAGCTACTTTTTACTGTCTCCCCAAACTTCATAAGAATATGATTAACCCACCTGGCCGTCCTATTGTCTCGGCCAGTAATTATTTTTGTCGGAATATGGGTATAGTTGTTCATAATTATCTGTTATCTTATGTACAAAAATTAGAATCCTATATTAGAGATTCTTTTGACTTTATTGATAAATTAAGTCATATTACTTGGACAGATAATATGTTTTGGGTTAGTGTAGATGTTGTCAGTCTCTACACTAACATTAATCACTTTGATGGTTTGCAGGCATTATTTTATTTTTTAGGGGATAATCCTACCACCCACTTCATAATGGACCTAACTTCTTTTTGTCTTTCTAATAATTTTTTCAGTTTCAATCAAGTTATCTACCATCAATTAAAAGGCACTGCTATGGGGGCATCTTTTGCCCCCATGTATGCAAACCTTTTTATGGGTAAGTTTGAGTTGGAGTATGTATATACCAATAAATTTTATAAAAATCATGTTTTGTGTTACTACCGCTACATAGATGATTTGATTTTTCTTTGTAGCGGTGGTAGTGAATATATTTATGAGTTCTTTTCAGATCTCAATAATAATAGGTATAACTTACATTTTGATGGTCTACAGTTTGGTAGTGAAGTTCATTATTTAGATATTATGTTAACCGGAGTGGTAGGTGATCAGATTCACACCACGGTGTACCGTAAGTTTACTGATGGTAATCAGTTTCTTTATGGAACTAGCTGTCATCCCCCACATACCTTGTCTGCTGTACCTTATGGAGAAATTATTAGATTATCTAGACTATGCAATAATGAATTAGATTTAGAAAAGAATATTTATGATAGTATTATTATGTTCTTAAAAAGAGGATATAGTATAGATATATTAGATTTTTGTATCAATAAATTAATGGATAAAATAAATCTTGGAAAGGTTAATAAATTGATGATTAGTAATAATAGAGAAGAAAGTAATTTTTTACCTTTTGTGAATAAGGTTAGTTCTATTAGTGGTAATAATAAATGTTCAACAGTTTCTACTCAGGAAATACAAGACATTTATTTTGTTACTGTTTACAATGTATATAGTGACAAAATTTGGGATATTATCAAATATTTTTGGAAATTTTTGATTTCAGATAAAAATCTTTATAAAATTTTCCCAATTATTCCTAAAATATCTTTTAAAAGAGGTCAAAATTTATCTGATAAACTAATAAATACTTATTATATTTCTCCTTTAGATAAGGTATATCATAATTTAGTTATAGTAGGTACAAATGTCTGCGGCCAGTGCAATATATGTAAATTTGTAAAACCATATTTTGATAATATTAATGGAATTTCATTTAGACCTAATAATAATTTTTCATGTAATTCTGTAGGGGTTATTTATTGTGTTAGATGCCCATGTAAATTATATTATATCGGTGAGACAAAGAGAAAATTTAAAACTAGAATGCAAGAACATATTAGAGATATTAAAAAAAGAGCATTAACTAGTCCCATTGCTTTTCATTTTATGGAGTGTCATAATAGAAATGTTGAATTGTTTGAATGTTGTATTTTAGAAAATATTTTTATTAAGAAAGGGGATGATAGATTAATTAAAAATATTTTGTTATTTAAAGAAACTATTTATATTCTGAAATATAACACTTTGTCACCTAATGGTTTAAATTTATAAGTAAACTGGAAAAGTTTATTATAAGTTTTGTATTATTAGTACTGTTAGTTCTTTTTTATATTGGAAGTTCTCTCTTTAAATAATACTTTGTTTTTTGATTGATTAATTTATGTAATTGTTTAATTAATTGTGATATATATTGGAGTGGGTGTGTATTTGTAACTTGTACTCATTGAAGGCTATTATGCCGAGGCGCTAAGCTGGATTAAATCTTTTTGTGAACTGGCGTTGTTTTTTTGGCTGTTGCCTTCTTTTCTTCTGTTGTTTTTGATTAAACATCTGTCACACTGCAAGAAAGTTCTGGAGAAGTTGACTAATAAACAGATACATAGAGTAGCAGAAAGTAAGATGGGAGATGGGCAGTTTGGATTCAGATCAGGATGCAGCACACGTGACCCAGTGTTTGTAGTGGGCTAGATAATTGAGAAAGCTTGAGATGAGAAAGGAGTCCACCTGGGCATACCTAGACTGGAGAAGGCATATTGCAAGGTCCTAAGAAAGCTGTTTTGATATCCCTGCGATGGTTTGAAGTCCCACAAACATTGACAGAATAAGTACAGGCTGTGTATAAGTACCCAGTGACACAAATACATTCTTCAGACTCACAGAGGGGTTCCCAGTGGGACATCAGGGTTCAGCTCTGAGCCCACTGCTGCTCTTAATGTTGATTGACTATATTAGCAAACCGGTCGGAGAGGACAGATTATCAAAGTTGCTATATGCAGACAATGTGGCATTACAGGCAGATTGTTAATAAAATCTTCAAAAAATAATAGAGGAATGGAATGCAAAACTGAAGGCACATGGGATGAAATTAAGATGATGAAAATCAGAAGAAGCTGATAAGCCCCTCAACCTCTTAATTCAATAAATCTGGACAGAGCCTAAAATAATGGGGGGGGGGGCAAAGTCCCAAAACAGAGACAGATTTTAAATATTCCTCTTAGAAACTTGGAAAATTGCTAAAATAACAGAATGCATTTTTCTGAAGGACATGATGTCTGAAACTCAAATGCATACCGTTATATAGTGACTGCATTCCTCAATGATTTACAGAAAAACACACATTTTAAAAGGAAGAGAGCAAAAATCTGGGCCTTCTGCAAAAATCTGGACAGTTGAGTGGTATGCTGAGAAGTGAGATAGAAGGGAAAGTAGTGGAACAGGTTGGTAGAGGAGAAGTGAAGTCTGAATGAAGAAGTCTTAGTTAGAATCAGAGGCACTGCAGACAACTGGCACAGAGTATTAACGGTAGTGTATGACAGAAGAATGACCAAGAAGCTGAAAAGTAAGGTGTACAAAACAGTGGTGCAACCAGTATTGTGTATGGTACAGAAACCTGGACAATAAAAGCAGAGCAGTTGGTGAATCTAGAGGTGGTTGAGATTAAGTACCTTAAAGAGGTGGATGCACATTGTGGGACAAAGACATGAGGAAATCAGATCAGATGCCCAAGAAGCTCCAACTGCAGATAAGGTCAAAGATGGAAGATTATAGTGGTCAGGCACATATGCAGGAAAGCAGAAGACAATTTGGTGAAGAATATTTTGGGATAGACGGGAAGAAAGCAAGAGGAAACAAGGGCTTCCAGCAAACTAATGGATGGATTGTGTGAGAGAACACCTGTGACAATCGGGTAGGAGAGTGGCATTGAATTGAGACAGCTGGCAACACCACAGCCCCATGTAGAAGATGGGCAAAAGAGGTTCAATGTTGATAATAAATATTAATGTCAGTTTGGGTCTTCTTTGAAAAGATGCCACTAGTCTTATGGCGCTAACTCAGTCAAAAAGGAGTACTATATGACATGTTTGAGTTTGATCCTCTTGGTACTGACACCAGGTTGTACCCTTCAACTGTCAAGAATTTGCAGAATGTCCAGATTTTTGCCTCATAGTTTTGGCCCATTCATCATAAAGTTTGAGGTTTTCTGGCAAATTATTTAGGATTGCACTCACAGTATAATGAGAAACGTGTGAGTTTCATATTTTATATCATTCAGTAAAAGCATGCAAATGCAAAACCTGCCATTCTATCAACTTTCTATGATTATGATTCTATGATGATTATAAGAGAGAGATTTAAAATCCATCCCTGAGTTTCGGCCTTTATATTTCATTATTTTTGACATTGTCCTGAATTATTGCACTGAGAGTTTCAGAGATATGCATAAGGTAAAAGTGAAGTTTACATCCTGCTGCAGTATACAGGTATCAGTTGGAAAATTAATGACAGTCAGAGTTTGTAGTCTTTAACAAATTTTTTCAGGCCATAGATCCTTGTTATCAATTTCAGCAACAGAGATCTAGAGGTGGCGCTATATGGGATTCCAATAATGACATGTGTGTGTGTGTGTGTCTCTCTATGCATGTATATATATATATATATATATATGTATATATATGTATAGACTTGCTATATTTTCACTGTACCTTTTCAGTTTATTCATGCTAGTTTTTGTATAAGGTTTCCATGTTGAACAACACGTGTCTATTGTTTTCAGAAAGTCCTTCTATATTGTACAGCTTACAAACAAAGGGATTGTGTCTAGGTCCAGGGATGTCACTGCCCCCCTTTATTCAGCCCTCATTAGGCCTGTCATTGAATGTAATGATACCTTTGGTATGTATCTGTCCAGACACATACAACAAATGGAACACTCACAGAGATGCCTTACAACATGCCTTACAGAAGGCCTAAACAACATGTCCTACATGAGCCGACTCAAAGCCCTGTCTCTATAGACTTCTAAGAGGTAAACTGTGTCTGGCATACAAGGAATCCTCTGACCCAGTAGTGATGGACCTGCTGCACATCAGCAAGTTAGATGTCATCAGAAATACTAAGTCTAGGAACCTAAGCCTCTTTTGCAACATCAGCAGACTGGTTTGGAAGGACAGGCATATCTTGCAGAGGGTACTCTGGTTCTGTAACAGACTCCCCATCCACACATCTTGGATATATGGATGGGAAATGGAAAATTTACCCCAGAATTGCTGCCTATGCTACTAATGGACAGAGGAGCTCATAAATGGTTTACCCCATGCATGGTTCACTTCAATTTATCTATGGTGTGATCCCAGTTATTCTCATTAGGGGAAATTTATAATTATCAAAGATGCGATGGGTAAGGCCCATCTCTAACCAAATGAAATATGTTACATTGAGCAAAAAAAGGAAATTGGCTAGGCTTAAAATGGCCTGCACGGGCAGCTAGCCTAGTACTTATCTATGAACCCTCACTGTTTGTCTTTTGTCAGTTAGTCAGTTTGCTGTCCGGTGGGTTACACAGATATTAATATTCATGTGGTGAACTTTCCAATAGTAGCAGAGAGTAGGATGGTATCAAAAGCTTTAGCTCAATCCTGTTAGGCAGTCTGCACTAATTGCTATTATTCACTGCTTCAGTTGCCCTCTCTAAACATTTCCACCAGATTCAGGACACGACTATACATCTCACGTTCTTTGCTAAAGGATTCTGAACAAAGCAATAAGTAATGGTGAACAAAAACCCCAAATCAGGGTTAGTTTTTAAATATTATTCTTATTCACGTAAGCATTTATAGAACAAGATTTCTTCATCAACATGCATTTTCTGAAGAATAAGAAGTATAAACTCTTAATGTCTGACATTATACTGACTGACTCTAATCCTCATTGATGTATCAGAAAATGAAAATGTTTATAATGAACGTGGCAAGAATTTAAGGCAACGTCAGGGGCATTCTGCAAAATTCTGGACAGCTGAGAAATGTAGACTGGGTCTAGCTCTTTGAAGGCCACACTAATTTGGGATAAAAGACTGCAGATTACAATCCCATTAATTATGAAATGCATTACAATATGTTCCAGGATTTTACAGACATTACTGGAAAGGTTGACTGGTTTATAGTTGTTGTATCTTATTAGACAACTCTACAGATATATTTGTCTAACATTGCGATCCTGAGAAAGATCTTCTAACCTAGAACTTCCAGAGCTGAACTCCTTCTAAGTTACTTTGAATATCTCCACTTTGTTTTCTGGCTAAACATAATGACTGATTTTTATTTTAAAAAGTCATCACGAGGGGCAGATAGCATGTATAAAAGATCTAAAAAAACAACAAAAGCTTAAAGTCACAGTATGTTTAAACAAAATGTATATAGACAATATAAATAATATATACATTGTATGATATTTGCATTTTTGGAAGGGGTATCACATTTTAGAGCCATCTCTAACTCAATCCTCCAGCTGAAGCATAGTCTAAACTGTGAAGAAAGCCTTTAAGTGCCCTCAGATTTGTGTGTGTGTGTGTGTGTGTGTGTGTGTGTGTGTGTGTGTGTGTGTTTATAAATTCCACACATTTACAGTCACCATTTGGGCAAAAAAGACTGCTCTTTGTATGTTCACCAAACACATACACAAAGTGGGCACACCACTGTTGGTTTTCTCTTTAACCTCTAGTTAGGGTTAGCAGCAGAGTCAGAGGTGGAAGACCCAGCCATATAACTAGCTACTCTACAACCTGTAGCTATTTGCACTGAAGAGTGGAATAAAAACTTTACTTTATCTTGAAGTATTTGTCTGGTTTATAAAGATCTTCGTTCAAGGCAAGCCTGAATGAAATACCATTTCTTGTAAATGGTAATGAGTGATGTTTTCTGGGATTTCAGCTTTACTAAGAAGGCATTGCCAAGGCATTTTGAAGAGATATTGTTTGGTTTATAATGCATGTTGTCTTTTTCATAAACTATTTAATTCTCACTACATAAACCCAGCTCTGATCAAAATGCAGAACGACAGGGGAAAGGAAACGCTGCTGTTTAACTTCAGGTTGTTCACTCATAACAAAGACTTGAGGCAATTCCACAGCTACTGCTTAAAGTACTTAATCAGTCTGGAAACCTTTGAATATCAGAACACTTAAAAAAATAAATTTTACATTCCAGCATGATACACGGTCTGTCAATGTCTTGTTTCTTAAATTATTAAGTAAACTTGCAAAAGTAGATCAGACATTTAATAATGTCAAAAATCCAGTATGGGCAAAATGGATTGAATATGAATAAGACATGAATAAAAAGAGCCTATGATTTATTAACACCCTACAGATTAATTCCACTCAGAACTGGGGATAAGAGTCATAATGTTAATTTACAAGACCTCTAAGGGTAAGCCAACACTGAAGAACAAGACATTGCTTGTTTCCTAACTAGTTAGGGAAAATTACAATATTAACTTAAACTTTGCCATACTATTAACTTAATGAGATATTGATTTTTTTCACTTAGAAAAGACAGTTCTGTCATTACCAGAATGAGTAATGATAACAGCTACCAAAATCATTATTATGTTTGTGTTTGTTTAAGGTGGTTATTTTACATTATGTAGCTAACAATGGCCAAGCCTTTTTTCCACGAACTACTGCCTTCACGAGAGTACTTTAGCCTTGTCAAGTTGCACATGACAGAAGTTGCACATGACATTCACAAGAGTATTTTATATCCACAGCATGCAATATTGTGCATTAACATGTTGAGTGGTAGCATGACATCAGCTGATGATGCTTGCCATTTCAGAACTTGACCTGGAAGCATTTATTAGAGACATGTGTCCCCATTAACAGGATAATAGGAGGTTAATAGGCTAATGGCTAAACAAAACAAAGAAAGCACTCAAAAGAGCGTAACAAACTCAGAATAAAAAACAAAAAATAATAAAATATGCCACCACACAGTGTTCACATGGCACTCGGTTTGTTAAAACAATAAAACAATAAAAATGTAAACTAAGTGCTTTCACCCTACTGATATTTAGGGCTTCACCAGAGTAAAGGCATATTAAAACAGAACTCAGTTAAATAGCTAGAAAGTCATGTGACCACTACTACATCACATCAGTTTACATTTTAAAGACACCATTCTTCATAATACAAATACAATAGAGTTGGACCAAAATTCTCCTTATTCATCTTAAACATTATAGTTCAAATATTATTATGTTTGTTTTTAATGAAACCATGGCAAACATGTTAGTAAAAAAGTAATAATAAATAGTTAAAATGAATGAAAACTAAAGTTTAGATGCTCTTAGTTTTAAAATCCCACTAAGTGAACAGTTTCCATTAATACCTGAGTGGATGTGGCGCCCCTTGTTTACGCAAATCTAGTTTTAGCTGAATGGGAGAAATGATTTGTATTTCCCTCTCTATTTATGGAGAAAGTTTTGTCATGGCTGAGATTTTTGGATGATGTACTGCTTCTATGGAAAAGTGCTGCAGATGAGATGATTGCATTTGTTGAGCATTTAAATTCTATGACCTCCTTTCTGAAATTTACTTACAAAATTGGTGTGCGAGAAATCAGATTTTTGGATTTATTGCTATATAAGGACAATGTGACTAACAAATTAGAGTCCACCATTTTTAGAAAAAAGACCTATTCAAACTTTATTACATTTTAAGATTTGCCATCTCCCACACCAGAAAAAGAGTGTTGTTAAGAGACAAATGGTAAGAATTTCAAGATTGGTTAGTGATAGGAATAAATTCGAAGAATTGTACATTCTAATAGGTATGTTGAAAAAGAGAGGCTATCCCATAAGATTGTTAATAAATATGAGAAACATATTTTTGAAAAAACATGATGAAAGTTTTACTCCAATTTTATTGACTATGGAAGGGACATTTTTTTGGGTTAAGAAATCAAACTTATTGTGAGAAGGCATTGGTGCTAACAATCAGGAAGCACAGAACCTTAGAACAGCAGTAAACATCTGCTGGGACTATTTTTAATGAAAATGTTCATGAAATGAAAGAAATTTTGGGAGAAAAACCCAAAGTTATCTTTAGTTGAGGGTTAAACCTCAAAGGGTTACTAGAGCAAGTTAAAGATACAAAAAAATGGGCATAGATCAAACATGTCTAAATGTAATATGTGTAGAACATGTAAATATATTAATGCCAGTCCATATGTAGCAATTGAAGGATTTTACCATAGTTTACCTTGTTCTGGACATTATAATTGCAATACCAAGATGGTAGTTTACATCACAACATGTGTAAGCTGCCCTGCATTTTATGTGGGGAAAAGCATTAGAAAGTTAAGAAAAAGAATAAACGAGCATTTGAGGGACATAAAGAATAAGAAAACTGAGAATGCTCTTTACACCCACAGTTTGACATGTACAAATTTTAAGAGGTTCATCTTTTTTGTCATTGACAGAATTATTCCAACAGAGAGGGGTGGTGATACTAAGTTGAAATTAGAAAAATTGGAGATTGAGGGGCAGATGAGATTAGATGCCACATCCCGTCTGTGTATTAATGGAAACTGTTCCCTTAGTGGGATTTTAAAACTAAGAACATCTTCTTCTTTCGGCTTTTCCCAGTTAGGGGTCACCACAGTGGATCATCTGTCCGCTCATGATTGGCAGTGGAGTATTACGGTGTTGAATTGCCAGTCCGGCGCCCAACCTTCCACAGAAGGCATGCACACGCACACACTCACACCTAGGGCCAATTTAGAGTGTCCAATCCACCTACAGCATGTCTTTGGGATGTGGGAGGAAACTGGAACACCCTGAGAAAACCCACACGACCACAGGGAGGACATACAGACTCCACACAGAAGGCACCCCAGCTGAGGATCGAACCGGAGAACTTCTTGCTGTCAGGCAGCAATGCTAACCGCAGTATCACCACAGCCACCTTAAGAGCATCTAAACTTTAGTTTTCATTCATTTTGCTTTTTTTACTAACATGTTTGCCATGGTTTCTTTAAAAAAAAATTATAATATTTGAACTATAATGTTTAAGATGAATAAGGAGAATTTTGGTCCAACTCTATTGTAAATGTGTTTGTATAATGAAGAATGCTGTCTTTAAAATGTAAACTGATGTGATGTAGTAGTGGTCACATGACTTTTTAGCTATTTAACTGAGTTATGTTTTAATATGGCTTTACTCTGGTGAAGCCCTGAATACTAGAGGAAAAAAAAATTGCTGTTCCAAAACAAAAAAAAAACTGTAAAATATTACATAATGTGGGGGTTGAAGCCCCCATACCCCCCACTTAAATATACCAACTCCGAGATCGCACTACAGCGCCGAAAAGGCAAAGTAGCAAAAGTGGCCAAACTAATTCTTTTCCAGGGAAAGAATTTGCTGAAAATCCACTTCGCTATTTTGCCTTTTCGTGGTTTTCAGTTTGACAAAGACGCATTCGACAACCTCTGTCTGCAACAGTGTAATAGGGAGCCGAATACTAGTAGGGTGAAAGCACTTAGTTTGCATTTTTATTATTTCATTGTTTTAATAAACCGAGTGCCGTGCAAACACCTTGTGGTGGCGTATTTTATTATTTTTTGTTTCTTATTCTGAGTTTGTTACGCTCTTTTGAGTATTTTCTTTGTTTTATTTAGCCATTAGCCTATTAACCTCCTATGATGCTGTTAATGGGGACACATGTCTCTAATAAATGCTTCCAGGTCAAGGTCTGAAATGGCAAGCATCATCAGCTGAGTTTATCCCCAAAAAGAAACCTCAGTCAGCACCTGTCACCCCTGTCAATCAGGAACACAGGTGGAACCCGTGGGACAAATTTGTGATTTCCATTCCACTCATCAAGGTTCCACTTGAAGAGGGTCAGCGAAGTTCTCTGTCTGACTTGCTGATTTCACTATACTGTGAAATTTGCTGTGCTTTTTATTGTTTTTCTGCACTTCTATAGAGTTTAAAGTTGCATTTTCAAACTGGTCTAATGGCTGCTTTTCTATACTGAAATACATTGTTTTCTAGTGATTCTTAGTTAGTGTTAGGCATCTATTTGTGTTTCCTTAACACATGGGGTCCAAACCGTCATTTTACATTAAGAGGGTCAAAGTCTGTACTCTTGAGGCAGGATAGGGCTGACGTTGGGCTGGGATCACCTATCTGAGCAGGGAATACCTGGTGGAAAGTGTGCTCTTACCTAATTGGCTTTAGGACGTAGTTAGTGTAAAAAAGGAATCAGGACCCCTCAGGCCCATTAGGATCTCTTTTTGGCCACTGCCTCTGGGCTGTTTTTGTCCCGATGGACTGGAGGACTTGCAAGAGTCTCCCATTTGCATAAATGGGGACCATCAACTGACCTGATAAATTACAGACCCATAAGATTGACTAGTCTTGTATGTAAGGCCATGGAAAGAATAATCATGAACCTGATAAATAATGACATAGGAATCCTCCAGACACTGGACATTGACCAGTTCAGATTTGTCAGGGGCAGATCATGCCTACTAAATCTGGTGGACTTCTTTGGGAAAGTCACTAAGGGCATGGATTATGGTAAAATGTACATAACACCTACCTCAACCTTGCCAAGGTATTTGACACAATTCCCCAGTCAGGTATTATAAATAAACTCAAAATTGAGCATAAATCCTGACATCATCAGATGGATAGCAAATTGGCTCATGGACAGGAGACATGCGGTTAAAGTGGGTGAATCCAGCAAGAGGCCATTTATTAGTGGTGTGCACAGGGCTCAGTGCTGGAACCACTCCTGTTCAAAATATGCTTTTCTGAAGTCAAGGCTAATGTGGAAGGCCTCAGGATGACAACAAGGTTTGCTGACCAAAGGACCAAGCAAACTGTGGGCAATCATTGAATCCTGCAATAATATAGATATCCTTCAGGAGGGATAAATTAGACAAATGATTGGTGTCAGAACCCTGCCATAAAATTAAATGTGAAAAAAATGTATTATCATACCTTTTGGGAAGTCAGATATCCCTGAAAATTATAACATTAATAGCATACCCTAAGAGTAGAGTCAGAGGTGAGAGATCTAGGTACACAGATACTATATAGTATACTATATATCACAGAGGTGAGTACAGCTTTCTATGTGGCAAAACAGATAAGTAAAGGTATGGCATCCAGATCCAAGGAAATTATAGTTCCACTGTACTCAGCCCTCATTAGACCAATAATCGGGTACAATTAGACATTTGGCATGTATTTGACTAGGTATTTACAACAGCTGGAGTGAACTCAGAGCTTCCTCACAAAGAAAATACAGGGTGTAAACAAAATGTCTAGTGTGGATAGATTAAAAGCCCTATCCCTTTGTCACTTACCGACTATTAAGGGGTGACCTATTGCTGACCTACAAGTCACTCACAGATGAAGAACTGATGGAGCTTCTACACATCTGCAAATCAAGCAGCATGAGGATTACCCAATTTAGGGATATAGACTTAGTCAGTGACTCAAACAAAACATGCTGGAGAGACAGATATGTGTCTCAGAAATTGCCCCTGTTTTGAAACAGGCTTCTTATTCACATTAAGCAGAGCTGTTCCCTGGCCCTCTTCAAATGCAGTTTGTATCAGTGTATGGGGAATCGCAAATTCACATCTGGGGTAGCACCAAGGTCCTTTATGGACAGTGACAATCTGTAAAATATTTAAAGCCTAGGCACAGACCTAGCTCATACTCTTTCCTCTAGGAGCCATATATTGGGTAAAATCGGGTTATATTGGCTAGGCTTGTAAGGGCTGTTAAGCTGTTAGCCTAGTAATCTCCTATAAACCTATGAACCTATCGGTTTACGTCATAAAATGATGTTCTACTCTTCTGTCTTTTCGAGGGGGGAGGAGCTGCCAATGTCCATGGGCTCATCCTGAGTAAGTGAAACTGACCACTTTGTGAACCATAGTATGACTTCCTGTCATGTTATGACTTCCTAGGAGTTGCTGATACTCATGTTTTCATAGGTTCATAGGCTGGTACTAGGCTATCAGCCGTAGGGCCTGTAACAAGCCTAGCCATAACAATTCCCTGGCTATTTCTTCCCAGAATATTTACTTCCCTGGTTCCCCTGTCTAGCAGGGCAACTGACATGATCCCCGGGGTGAATATTCTATCTTCCATCCAATCGTCAAGGTTCCTTTTGAAAAGGGCCAAAGAGGAGCTCAGCTTGACATGTATGGGCAGTCTATTCCGGAGTATCGGGAGTCTCTGGGTCAGAAACCTATCCCTCCAGCATGTTTTGTTCATTGTGATGACCAGGTTTAGATCCCTGGAGTGTGTAGCTCTGAGGGATTGGGATTTCTTTAAGTGTAGCATGTCCAACAGCACTGGGTTTGACATGGCCTTGTATGTTAAGCAGAGATCGTCTCTTGAGTAGGAGATATGCGACAGAGTATAGCCGGAGTTTTTTTAGATGGTCAACATAGGGCATCTACTTTAGGCCTGTGATTCTTTTCGTGGCCTTTCCAGTTGTTGCAGATGTCTTGTGAGGTACATACCAAACTGGGCTTTGTACTCTATTATTGGTCTAATGAGGGATGAGTACAGTGGGGCAATGACCTCCTTTTTTCTGGATGAAAAGCCCTTAGTGATGAGGTGTGCCACATAGAAGGATTTCCTGACTGTTGTGGCTATGTGGCTATCAAAGCTGAAACCACTGTCCACCTGTGTCCCTAAGTCCCTTATCACACTTTCGGTGTTTAGTGTACTGCCACCTATGTGGTAATTCATGGGTACATGTTTTTTCCCAAAGGGGATAACTATACATTTCTTGGCATTGAGCTTGAGCCCATGGCTCTGGCACTAAGCATTTGTTTTTGTAAGGCCCTATTGTAGAATATCCACATCATTTGGGGATTCAGTAATGGCTCCCAGTTTGCAGTCATCTGTGAACTTTGTTAGCAGAACATTGTAGGTAGAGAAGAATGTAGACTCTAATGTCAGGCAACTGAGACAGCTCATGGTAATAGCTGATGAACAGCAGCCCATCTCCCAGTTAAAAGGGGGAAAATTACAATTTTTAATTCAGAAATTCAATTATTATTTTTAAATTGAAAATAATAGCAGTAATTGCTGCGTTTGTGTTCCAGGCGCTCTGAACTCTGCCCATGAGCAGAGCTCAGAAGAGATCTAGAAAAAGAAATCTGCTTATTCTGCTTTCCAGGATGTTTTCAAAACAGCTTGGCATTTGCTTCTTGACCATAAATCAGGCTTGATCGGTAGCATTTGGCAACAACAGATGTGTCACTCAATGAGCATCTCATAGGGTTGATACATGGAGCAGCAAGGAGCCATGGTTATTGGCTCCGGTTGCCTCAGGAGACTGAGAGGCAAACTGACCCGGTAAGAAGAAAGTAATTAGCATGCAAGAGGAAACATGAGCTCGGGAGGTAGTTTTTATTTATTTTATAAAGACATATATGTGGGAGTGCTACAGAATCCTGAAAGACCAAAATCCTGAAGCCAAAATCTCGAAAGTTCAAAATACTGAAAACTCAAAATACTGAAAACACACAAGATAGCAACACTTACTATATTTCAGCACAAGTACATATAGAAACATATTACCCTTCAACTATACGCAGGAGGGCAAGCCCCCTGCTACTTAATTATATCAACTCCCACATTGCACTTCACTACACCAAGTGCAATCTCGGAGTTGATATATTTAAGTAACAGGGTATGTGTGTGTGGGGGTGATGCAGCCCCCCCCACATGGGGGGTGCAGGGGGGTTTGCCCCCCTGCTAATACTTGGAGGAGAGTAATATGGTTTGTGTTTTATTTGTTTCTGTATGTACTTGTGCTGGAATATAGTAAGTGTTGGTATCCTGTGTGTTTTCAGTATTTTGAACTTTCGAGATTTTGGTCTTCAGGATTTTGGGCTTTCAGGATTCTGTAGCACTCCTATACATATATATATATATATATAAATATATCGGTCCCTATCAGATTACTGAAGTTTCAAAACTATGAAAATCATATGGTCGGGACCATATCATAGAAGCTTTGAAACTTCAAAGGTTTTAAATTGAGATTGCGGTACAGTGCTGAACGGGAAATTTACTGTTTTCTTCAGTGTAGTGGGATTTCAGAGTTGGTATATTTAATTATCAGGGGGTCTGGGGTGTAGGGGGCTTGACCCCTGTAAAAACATTAAAAATAGAATTTTTTTTTTATTTTTTAATGTTTGAAGTTCTGAAACTTTGATCATATGGTCTCAGCCATATGAATTTCGAAGTTTCAGAGCTTCAGTAATCTGACAGATTCATACTACTGTCAGCATGTAGGAAGAAGGTAGGTACGCGTGTTTGTGTATGTGCATCTGTGTCTGTTTATGAATGTATGTATGTGTGTGTGTGTGTGTATGTGTATATATATATATATATATATATATATATATATATATATATATATATATGTACACACACACACACACACGTGTGTGTGTGTGTGTGTATGCATGTATATGGGGGCATATAATATTTCAAATGTGTGGTCTGGCAAATCATTGGGGATTGCAGCATACTTGCATCTGATTATATTTGACTTGCACACTAGTATTTTCAACATTTCCTTAAGAATAGCTTTATGAAGGTTGCCAAGTTTGGGCTTTATGACTCAGGTGTACATGAAATAGTTTGTAATAGTATTTGCGAGACAAGTTTTTTAGACATAGTTCAGGAAGTCATGCCTGATTTGCTAAGAGTAGTTTTCTCATAATATTTTTCATGCAGTTAGTTTTTTAGGTCTTCAGTGCTTAATTGCTTTTCCCAGATATTCAAGACATTCTTCTGCCATATATGGTGTGCATATAATGTGAGAGCAACACAGAGTGTGTGTGTGTGTGTGTGTGTGTGTGTGTGTGTGTGTGTGTGTGTGTGTGTGTGTGTGTGTGTTTAGAACTGGATCATGGTCACATAGGACCTTAGGCAGGGTAATGGGTCAGCCCCAGTACAGCCATTTCATTGTCCCATAAGCTGTCTGTTTTCCCCCATTTACCATAAACACTGTTCAAACCTGTCAGTGTACACACTATTTTCTTCTGTATTTGTACAATAATTACAGATATTTGGATTTAATTTAAAACTTTTATTTCATAGGTTAGTACTAGGCTAACTGCCCTTGTGGGCCATTTTAAGCCTAGCCAATGACCCCATATAAGAATCAAATCTTGTACCTTGTGTCTGTAATCATTATGCCAACCTCCCTATAAATTAGTACTAGGCTAACTGCGCTTGTGGGTCATTCCCAGCCCAGCCGGTTACCCCATGTGGGAATCAAATCATGCACCTTGTGCTTATAAGGTGAGCACCTTAATCATTATGCCAGTTTTATAGCACAAACAATAATAGCCATTTGCTTAACAAAACAATACAGTCTGACAATGGAAACAGACAACATGAACAACAGTAAACTTCTCTGCTCTTGAACTTTCATTCATTGAAAGTGCATTGAAACCCTCATTCATTGAAAATGCATCTGGCCAGTGGTAGATTAAGTGTACCATTGGATTATTTTCACAACACGGGCCCCTACACACATTTTAGGATCATGTATACATGTATGCATTCTTGGTTCACCTTCCTGTTTGTATTAAATTATATTCCTTGTCAGTGGCGGCTGGTGATTTCAAATCAAAGGGGGGCTGCATGAGACAGTTGAATGGGTGGGGCCAATGGGAAGGGGTTTGGCCAACTAGAAAGGGGTGGAGCTATGTTCAAAACTACAGAAACTGTGAGTTTAATTAAGTACACTGCCCTGGGTGTCAGACCGTCATTATGAGAGTCCAATCAAGACAAAATTAAGTGTAGAAGAAAAAAAATATTTCAGTGCATTCGCTACATGACAGCTTACTTAATATCTAGATGGAAACAAAAAAGTTCTGAGGCATGAAAAAATAAATTACTTTTTAAATACATTACTGGAATGCCAGTCAAAAATCAAGTATAAAAAAAACAAGCAGCACTCAACTCAAGCCACTTCTCCTTGCACTGGAGTTCTAATTATAATTTATATTCAGCTTTATAAAAGTACCAAGTAACATGCTGAAGGTAGCAATCTCTGTGATACCCCCATATGTAAAAATGTTTCTTATCCAAAAAAGACCTGCTGCCTGATAACAGCTATCTACTTGTTTCATGGGGAAAACATGATCAAAGTAAAAAATGAACAGCAAACAAGAAACCATCTCAAGATAAATTGCTTAAAGGATTACTGCACAAGTTATGGACCACACATGATAGATTGGCATTCTATTTAGTTTACAGGTAAAGCCTGCAAAGATGACTGCAAGTCTCTAACAAATGTAATGAGCTTCTGAAAATACTGTAATCCTGACCTTTATTACAAATACTGTCATATGCATTTCAGTACCTAAGGCTTGTACATTATCTAGTTCGTAGGTTCATAGTTTCATAGATGTGCAGTAGGCTAATGGCCCTGGAGCTTTTACAAGCCTAGCCCATAGGATTACCCTGGCATCGTGCCACCTGACCTTAGTTCTCAGTGCCTCTGTTGAGTAAAGCCACTGGAGTGATCCCCGGGGTGAATTTTCTATTTCCCATCCACTCATCAAGATTTCTCTTGAAGAGGGCCAGTGAGGTGCTCTGCTTGACATGTATGGGAAATCTATTCCAGAGCATGGGCAGTCTCTGGGTTATGAACCTGTCCATCCAGCATGTTTTGTTAATTGTGGTAATGAGGTTGAGGTCTCTGGAGCGTGTGGTGGTGAGGGATTGGGACTTCATTAGATGTAACATTTCTAACAGAGCTGGGTCAGACATCACTTTCTAAATCAAGCAGAGATCGCCTCTAAGTAGGCGATATGAGATAGATAATAGTTGGAATAGTTATGTAAATATTCTCTGCATGGCAACAACAAAAAGGCTTTCAATATTGGTAACCCTTTAACAGTATGCTTATTAAAGCTTACTTGTATCTTACAATCTCAGACAAGCTTACCTGATGGTCATTAAAGCATTGCTACTTAAACACAGAGCAACAGGCAGTGCAACAACATGCATTTTCTGAATAATAATAAACATAAATCGACAGTATAAAAATATGACAGAAAACTAGAACATTCTGCAAAGTCAAGGACAGATGAAAAGCCACTGTAGTAATTGTGTCTACCTACTCTTCACACTTACACTGCATAACTGCCCCTTGCCTTGCTTGGACACATCCAGAGTCGCTACATGGAGGAGTGGGTTGCAACAAGCATGTCACAATTTGAAATGTCTCTGGCTGACAGTGATGGCCCTGACACATTTGTCATACCTCTCAACCTCAGAGTAAGAAATCTGGACAAAGGCCCAAAATAAGGACAATTTTTTAAATATTGCTTTTATAAACTTATAAAGATAATAGTATAGTAGGTCTTGCATTAGTATGAATTTTCTGAAGGGTATGAAATCTGAAACTCAAATGTCTGTCATTATTTTCTAACTTTAATCTTTAATGATTTGCCACTAATTTACCAGAAAACCACAATTTTATGAAAAATGGACCAACAATGTGATGCAAAAATATAAAATAGCCACACAATACAGCTGGGAACCTGTCAAAGAAGGGACACTTTTTTAATATTAGTACTGTTAAGTTGAGCAGCTGACAAAATAAGAGAACCTACATGCATTTCTGAAATAAAAGTAATCTATAACTCTGATCATTACAATTATTTCTTAATTGTAAACCCTCGACATTTTCTTCCAAAATTGCCATTTTGCGGAGGGATTATTAGGGGGAGAGCAAAATTTTTAGCCAAAGTCTGGGGCAGTTGAGAGGTTTGGATATACCTAATTCTATAAAGTGATTTATTTGTGCATACCTCTCAACCTCGTAACGCAAGAAATCTGGACAAGGCAAATATATTGGAGGAACATACAAACAGTACTAAAAATTGCTGTTGTATAAACTTAGACAGTTGACAGAATAACAGGTCTTGTTTTAGCATGCATTTTTCTGAAGGGTGTGAAGTCTGAAACTTGATGTCTGTCATTATTCACTTGCTTCATTCCTAAATGATTTTCTAGAAAACCACACATTTTATGAGGAACAAACCAAAAATAAGAAGTAAAAATCTATTAATTCTGTGAAAACCTAGACAGTTGAGAGGTATAGTGAATTTGCCCCCCCCCCACAAAATCATGGTCGAATGGGGCCTCCCTTGCAGCCATTCCAATGCCCCATTATTTGGCTATTTCACCCCATTTACCAAAAACACTAATGTGCATACTGCTTTACTTCCATGATGATTTGGATTTCATTTAAAAGTTTTATTTTACATTTTACAGCACAAACACTAATAGACATCTCCTAAACAAAGCAATGCAGTCTCACAATGAAAATAGACTTGGCATTAAAACTTCTCTGCCCTTGAAACTCACATTCATTGAAACAGCATTGAAACTCATATACAAAGAAAATACATCTATCCAGTGGCAGATAAAGATTAACTTCTATCCTATGCAGTATTCAATGATTTATTCAAAGCTTTTGACATGGTTAATCACCAACTGCTCTTACATATAATGATATCTCTATCACTTGACCCCTTAACCATTAACTGGTTCAAATCCTACCTTGAAAACAGAAAACAAGCGGTACTCTTGCACAATAATCTTTCTAATCTCCTCCCTATCTCCCTTGGTGTCCCTCAAGGCTCCATATTAGGTCCACTCCTATTTTCCATCTATATTAGTGATCTTCAGTCAGCAATTCCATATACTACCTGCATTCAGTATGCAGATGACTCCACTATTATCTGCTCAGCCACTTCTCAAACTGAACTGCAGACCCTTACCCAGAATGCATTTAATACTGTTGAACAATGGTTTACACACCGTTGCCTCCTCCTAAACCCAAAGAAAACTAAACTGCTACTCTTCTCACCAACCCGTAAGTCCACCCCCGCACATTATACTACCTGCATTCAGTATGCAGATGACTCCACTATTATCTGCTCAGCCACTTCTCAAACTGAACTGCAGACCCTTACCCAGAATGCATTTAATACTGTTGAAGAATGGTTTACAAACCATTGCCTCCTCCTAAACCCAAAGAAAACTAAACTGCTACTCTTCTCACCAACCCGTAAGTCCACCCCCGCACATTTTACACTTACATCTAACAATGGTACTGTTATCTCTCCAGACCTAACTACCAAACTCCTAGGAATAACTATAGATAATAATCTCAACTATGACATGCATATTAACAGTACAATAAAAACAGTCAACAAGAAACTTGGATCCCTCTATAGAATTAAACCCTTTCTTACACCAGCAGCCAGGACTGCTATAGCCAGAACTCATCTCATCTCCACTCTACTCTATGCTTCACCCATTTATACAAATCTTTCTAAAACCAACATTAACAAACTGACAGTATCCTATAACAATATTGCCAGATTTGCTACTGCCTCTCCTTTCAGAACTCATCACTGTCTTAATCTTAAACAACTTGATTGGTTAGAGTTTCTACGCCATCTACACTTTTCACAGCTTACTATTGCCCACAAAACCCTGTATCAACCCACCGATACTCCTATACTCTCAAACCTACTTACCCCCTACCATAATCCTAAAAACGTACGCTCTTCTAACAAACTACTGTTTAACATTTGCAGATCCAACAATTTAGCAGGTGACTCCCTTTTCTCTAATACCATCGCTAAGCTATGGAATCTACTAACCACTGAACTCACAACTCTCTGCTCTCATATACTTTTTAAAAAGAAACTCAAGCTTCATCTCAAGTCACACTGGTTATGTTCCTGTACTATCCCTGACTAACTGTTGATACTTCTCACTTATAACTACCTACATCATCCTAAGCCTTCCCTATAAAATCTGCTTATCATGAAACTTTTGAATGAATTCTTTATATATACTTGCATATTACATCCTCTCATGAATATTCCCTTATTGTTTACTGCTCCAGTCATGCTCAATGGTAGTAAGGCAGTTAATATTTCATATCTTAAAAAAAAAAAAAAAAAAAAAAAACTTTTTTCTTATTTATACATCTTTTCTACTCAATACTATTTTCTATATTGTTTTCAGTATACAACTTTATTGGTACTTCTTCCTTGATTGAATTTTGCATGTGTTCTTCTGTAAACTTTTTCAAGATTGTACTTTATATATGTTTTTTATTGTTTATTGTTTTTTTGTTTGTTATTCTTGGAGCTTTTCTCCCCGGGCCTCTACTGAAAATGGACATGTATCCAGCTAGACTAGACCGGTCAACAAATGTAAAATAAAAATAAATAAATAAATAAACGTTGGGCTGTTTTCAAATCATAGCCCCCTTGCACACGAAACATACATGTGTTATTTGATACACCTTCCTGATTGTATTAAATTATATTCATTTTATAATACAGTACAGTTGTTAGAGGGCATTTTTAATTTATTGTTTTGAACATTTTTCCAATAAACAATGAAACAAAATGCCTCCACCAATAATGACAAAACTGCCCAAATCAGAACATTTCCATCATATACGTCTACTCAAACTTCTACAATCCACCAGTATTGGTAAATATGCACAATCTCTGCAGAAGTAAAAGTCATCTAAATAGTTCCACATTAAAGAGATCTGTAACTAATGAGGTTGCTGCAGTCAAACATCTTTAGATTTCATTGTTTCATCTACAAATAAAGTGTATGTTGCCCTTGAGGATAAATTTCCCATGTTACATTAAAAAATATAAGCTAGTAATATTGCAATAGGGAATGGATGGCAAACTGATAACAGGTTCATAGTTACTAGGTATCTCTAACAAAGAGGACATTCTCAGGACTGCAGCATCCACCCCCTTTAAAAGTACAACACAGTACAAGCAATGCATCTACATACTGTGGGAATAGAACCCACAGCCTTCTGCATGAAAAGCAAGTACACTACCTGTTGTGCTATTAACAGTACAAGCCACCTCAGCATAACCAGCACTAAACTTCTCTTCTCCTGAAGCTCTAAGCTCCTTATAAAATCCACTCGACACTCAATTGTTTCTCTCAACTTTGCAGCATATGAACACAAGAAATCTGCAAAAAAGCCAAAATTTATTGTGGGGGGGACAAAAGCCCAAAAACAAGGGACACATTTTAAACATTGCTTGTATAACCTTGGAAAGTTGCTAGAATAAAATGCTGTGCTACTGCCATGCATTTTACTGCCAAGTCTTGAATCCAAGACCCTGTGCACTACAGTTAGAGCAACATACCACTATGTCAAATCAGCTGTTTTGTGAAAGACAGGAAGACTGAAACTTAAATGGCTATCATTTAGTGAATTCAGTTCTCACCATAGCTCTAAACCTTTTAGCACAAAACACCTGGACAAAGCCAATAATGGGGGAATACAGCCCCCCAATCATATTCAGTGAATTCAGTTCTCACCATAGTTCTCAACCTCTTAGCACAAAAAACCTGCACAAAGCTGATAATGGGGGAATACAGCCCCAAAAACAGAGACAAATTTCAAATATTGATCTTATAAACTTAGAAAATTGCTAGAATAAAATGTTTTGTGTTATTATGTACTTTCTGAAGAATATGAAGTCTGAAATTCAAATGTCAGAAAATCCAGAAAACCACAGATTTTATGAGGAACAGAACAAAACTATAAAGCAAAATTCTGAATGCTTTTCACAAGTGGTGGTGGGTAGGGAATTCAGGTTCTTGCTACCTGCATTTGAACCTAAGTTTCCCTCTAGCCACCAGTTATAGTTAGCTGGGGCATTTTATACACACACACACACACACACACACACACACACACACACACACACACACACACACACACACACACACACAAAGCAAGTGCCTGCTCCATAAAGCCGTAAGCAGTCCATTTGTCCATAATCCTCCATAAAGCATAAGCCACCAGTAAAGCAAGTACCTGCCTGCCTGCAATCCATAAGCCACACACACACACACACACACACACACACACGCACACACACACACACACACACACACACACACACACACACACACACACACACACACACACACCTATAGCAAGTACCTGTTTTCTGCAAAATCATGCAGTCTGTTGCATAACTATTTCCTCCATAAAGCAGCCCATTTCTCCATAATTCTCCATAAAGCATAAGCTGCCAGTAAAGCAAGTACCTGCCTGCAATCCATAAACCTCATGTTGCAAATCTCCGTTTCTTTATAAGCCCTCGTTCAGCAGCCAGTAGTTCCATTTCCGGAATGCCGGGCATGCATGCATGTGTTCCGAGCACAGACGGCAGACCTTGCAGTCCGATCCCCTTCCAGTCTATGCGGCTGTAACCGCATAGACTTCTAGGCCATCTATGAGACTGCTGCCTTCTTCCAAATCCAGACTGGTTAAACAGCAGTCCAAATTAGAGTTTCCACTAACGCCTGCAAGGTTTGAGATTTTTTTTTATTTTTGGTTTTCAGCTGGGGGGCTGCAGTCCAATAGGATGAGCCACCACTGTTCCTTGAATAATACGTCACCACTTATTAGATTGTTTCAAATTTGCAGTTTTGAACTTTTTTCCGGTAAACAATGAAACAATAAGTATGAAACAATAATGATGAAACTACTCATTTCAGAACATTTCAGCCATAAAAGTCCACTCAGACTGCTACCATAATAATCCACCAATATCAGATAATATATACAATATTTGTAGAATTAAAACTCATTTGAATAATTCCACGTTAAGGAGATCTATAACTAATGAAGAGGTTGCTGCTGGCAAATAACTTTGCATTTCAATGTTTCATTTACAAATTCAGTGCCTGCTGCCCTTGAAGAATAAATTGCCTGTATTAAAATAAAAAAAAATTGGTGTGCTGTTGATATGCAATAGGGATTGGTTGGCAAACTGACAACAGGTTCAAAGGTACTAGGCATCTCATCTAAAGAAGAATGGATTCACTTTAGAATCTCAAAATACTGAAATCTCAAATTTTAGTATCTTGAGACCATGAAGCCGAAAATCCATAAAGCTGAAACCCCAGAAGTAAGAAATTTAAAATCATGACTTCTATACAAAACATACCGCGCACACAAGACACAAACATACACCTCCCTACACATAAACAAATAGAAACACCTACCCAACATACAAGCAGGGGGGCAAGCCCCCCTGCATCCCCCATGTGGGGGGTTATGTCCCCCACACCCCCCTACTTAAATATACTTACTCTGAGGTCACACTACACAGACAAACACACAAAAACACCACTACACAAGCTACATTCCCCTCGCGCACACACATCACACTAACGAAACACACGGACACACACTAAAGCCCCTACCCAAAACCCGTAAAACACAAATACTTACCTACATCTCCAACCATCCACTCACACACCGCAACACCAGAACCGCTAATTCAAAATCTCCCAACTTCGAGATTTTGAATTTCGCTCTTCTGGGATTTTGGTATTCTGCACTTTCACCTTTCTGGTCTTGGGCTACTGAAATTCGGGATTTCAGTAGTTCGAGATTCTGAAGGGAACCCAGAAGAACACACCCTGAAGTGCAGCATCCCATTCTCCCCTTATGCTATGTGTTAGTGTCAGCAATTGATCTGTTCAAATAGAATTCACAACCTTTTGCACCAAACCAAGTGTGCTACCTATTGTACCACTTACACTGAACAACACAGCTGTGAAAGTCTATGACTGACAGTAACAGACTAACCCTCAGTGTTTTACAAAAACTAAAATAAATAAATTAAATTAAAGGAGAACTGGCAGTTAGCATGGAGGTTTAAGGCATATGCCTACCCTTAATTATTAAGGTTCAGGGTTTGAATATGATCAAAGTCACTTAATTAGACAGTGCTCCTAACTGGAGCATTTTTACATAGACACATGTGAAGACTGAAATCACTAAATAGTGGCAGACTTGAGTTTTAGACTTCATATCCTTTAGAAAATGCATAATAATTTTGTCAACTTGGCCAAATAAGTTTTCAATTCTCCCTGATTTCACATCATATTTTGATATGTTTAATAAACAAATGCATGGTGTGGCAAAACAGTGCAGATTTCATTTCAGTCATGAGGGGGGGTAAGGTTTGCACTAAACCAATATCAGTTGGTTCTGTATATTTAGTGCCATTGTGCTGTAACTCAGAGCAGATCTGAGTGTTGCCATTGAGATTTTTGACATAGCTATAGAATGCTTTGCGGTTGTCTTTAGAATCAGTGGTGATTTTGTTTTCATAACTAGCTTTGGTGGATTTTATGCGGGATCTCAGCTTCTTACTGAGGCTGACCAGGGAGTTCTTCCAGTCATGGGATTTTACTCTTTTTTTGCAACAGTCTCTTTCTTCTGTTGTAGAGTTTGTTTATGGCAGGGGACCACCAGATTGGCTTCCTTTTTTTGCAGGATAGCATCTTGGTTCTGTTAGTGATAGCATGATCCTAGCACTCGTGTAAGTGCTTATAAAGTGCATTTGTGTAGGATTCAGCAGTCGTACCTCTATTGTCCATCTGCATGGGTTTTGTGAAGTTTGCCACTTCTGTCTTAAGAAGCGTGAAGCTGGCTTTGGAGAAATCTTTTGTGGTGGTTTTCCTAATAGGGGGCGGGATGTGGATGTCTAGGCTGATTAGCTTGTGGTCGGATCTGACCAACATATCAAGAAATGAGGAATGGGAATTCTGGGGCATGGTGGGGGATCTGTAGCAAGTTACAATTTGGATTGTGGTCTTGTCCAGAGTTAGTTGCACTTGGATAATCTCAGATGCATTATGCTGAGCAACTAGCCTGGAGGTGTGGATATCCTTAATGAATATGGACACAGCTCCACCTTTAGTGTTTCGGTCCAGGTCAGGTGGCCGAAAGGTGTGGTATGAATTATAGCCTGGTAATTCAGGGGTGCTCTCTGGAGCTTTGAACCAGGTCTCTGACACTGCACAGATGACGATGTTCTCCATTTTAAAGAGTGCCTCGAGTGAATGCATTTTGAGGTTTAGACTTCTAGCATTGAGTAGCATTACCCTCAGATTTTGCTTGCTTGTACCTGCTACGGTGGTGAAATTGTCATTTGAACCTTGTCTAAAAAAAGCACTATAGGGGTGGCAAGAGACTTAGCCAATAAATGGAATCCCAAGGGCGACAGATGCATGCCATCTCTGGCAAGACATCATGGTCTTTCGATCATGTCATCCCAGGCAGACAGATACTGGATCCCCTTAGAATGACACCAGAAGCTTAGCCAATTGTTGAAGTCAATCATTTTGTCCTTGTACTGTGGTATCATTCTGGGCGATGGCAGGATGATACTCAGGGCTAGGGTCATACCTGCCTGGGCTACAATATTGGAGAGCTCCTCCATGTCTCTTTTCATGTAGTCCAGGGAGGTACATCTCAGGTCATTCATACCAGTATGGACAATGACAGAGTCATATTTGTACTTGTTGTGGAGTGACTTGAGTGCGTGCGTTATGTGACGGATCCTGGCAGCCGACAGGCAACTGACAGTAACTTTCTCCTTGTTTAGCCTGGTGAGTGGAACATCAGTGTGCCTGACTATAGAGTCACCTATGACTGGAGTGTTGGGTACATTGTTTGTAGTCAGGCATTTGAGATGTGTAAAGTTTTTAAAACTGGGTACATACTGAGGCAGTCTGTGAATGAAAATGAATTGCAGCGTCTGTTGTTTAATCACAGGTAATGGTCATTGACCTGCTGCAATAAAGTTTTACACCATTCCATTAAGCCCTACCCATTCAGCTGCTTCCTACATCCCCACTTTGCTTTGTGGTCACTAGCCACTACTGCAGATAAGGGCTTCTTATCCCAGGTGGAGACTCAGCTCATTTACCCTGCATCTTGGGTAAACTGCAGACCTTGATAAATCATCCAGATCACTCTTCCCATTCTGACCAATACTAAGTTAACCTTTACAATATGTTTACTGTGTTTTACTCTCACAGCAGTCACAATAGGAAGAATGCTCCATGCATATTCCATGTTGTCTTTCCAAAAGTGCTTCCTGGAACTTGCCCTGAATCGTTTACTCTATCATCTGACTGTATGTCTTTGCTGGTGTATGCCTCTTTTTTGAATGAAATTTTGAGGTCTCTTGAGTTCCTTGGTCTAGACAGATCTCTCCCTTATATCACCCTTTTTCTTCCCCGCCTGTTTAGTTATATTTATTTCTTTCTTTATTGTAATCTAGCTTCTTTTTCTGCCCCTTCAGGATTTTAAACTTTTGTCACCCACTCACATTCCCAAACCTGTTTGCATTCTCTCTCTCTGTTCCTTAACAAAAATGAGATCATACTTCTCAGCACCTCTAACCCTATCCCAGAGGTTGCTTTCTTAACTTCATTTTATGTATTTGACCACACCAAGGTCTTTTCTCCTTTCATAGTGCTATTGCTTGCTCTGCTATTGTGTAATACTTACTGGGGCTGTTGGTTTCTAACCGCAGTGTTTGTGCACCAAATTTAGATGACTGCTGTCTAACCTTGCATAATCCCTTTTCATCTTCTCTGATACCACATTCTTATTTCTGTCTTTGTGTTGCATCTTTGTATCATATGCAGAAAAAGAAAAAAAAACTCTCCTTCCAGGCCTAGATCAATATCTGGGGTAAAGGCAGTTAAAAGGATCAGATCCAGTAAAACTGTAGCAAGGGAACTTAGTGCCAAAAGTGGCGTACCCATTTCATGCCCCTGCATTGTACCCTGCTCACCCTGAAGCCCCTGCCTTGTACCCTGATCACCCTCATGCCCAAAGCCAGATGAAATCACTGAAGTTTCTCAGAAAATTATTTAAATATAGACAAGGACAGGCTTGGTTGCCGTTTTTACTTTTCTGACAGTCTTTAAGACCACTCAGCTGATATGGTTGTTCTTATTTAAACTGGATACAAGGATCTTAAGTCTACTGTTTGCAAAATATTGCAGAAAGGTTTGCTGTTGCTAGTGGTATTATTTGTATGATTTATTTACCACTGATGGGGGGAATAGCCTCCTTAGCCTCTACTTGGTGGCACTGATTTGCAAATCCATCAGTACTGTCCTTCTAGGACTTGTGTACAAATTAGTATAAAATAAAGGGCAACCTTTTGATACAGAGGAGGGGTCTGCACCTGTACAGCCAGCATTCCAAGTCTTGGAATGAATATGTGACCATTTAATACCCGTGTTAGGGATCTTATGTCATTAGGTTTTGTTAAAGCAGCATGTAGTTGGTATGACATTGCCTATGCTTTCACTGTCGCAACTACCTATTTAATATTAAATATTTAAAATACAATATTTCCAAAATATCAACAGCATTAACCACTCTGAGTTTTTTAACAAATAAATACAAAAAAATCACTTACTGCAGTACACATTTGTTCCAACAGGAAGGTACATAATAGCTATGAAAACTGGAAAAAAAAACAAATGCACATTAGTTTAAAGATTTCATAACTGTCAACACGAAATGCTAAGTAACATTGGTGTAATGAAATGATGTATGCTGTGATAATCTGAAAGCAACCCCCCACTCCAAAAAGTAAACATTCTCTGTTTTCAAAGATAGTACAGACTTTAGATGCTTGAACTCTTATGCCATAAAATATAATAAAGAATAGTTGTGTAAAATCTTATCATAATGATATATGTTCTTCTCTGTTGCAGTACTCATAACATGAGGGAGTTCCCCACTGTAGGCGACCCAACATTGGCCAGTATAAAAAATACTTCACTACTATAGCATGTGTGGTACATTGCACATAGGCTGTGATCGAATGTTGGCCATACAAGTGACGTATGTGCGCACTATCCTCAGAAATGACTGCCCCAGGAGGAAAGCCAGCCTAAGTAGGTAGGGTATGAATCATCCAAGAATAAGCAAGGCAAGGGGGAAGGAGGGAGGGTTGGGAATAATGCAACAGAGAACAGAAGGACATCAGGGTGGCCTAATGGTTAAGGTGTTTTCCTCACAAACACAAGGTGCAGGGTTTGAGTCTCACAAGGGATAATTGGCTAGGCTTAAAATGGCTCGCAAGGGCAGTTAGCTTAGTATGAATCTATGAACCTATGAACCTATGTTGTTATGATAACATTTTACAGAACTATTCTATGTCCTTCTATTCATCTGTTGCAGCATTCATAACATGAGGGAGAGTACCAAAGCTCATGAGGTAAGGGAGGAAGGAGTAGCTGATGAGCTTTCCAGGAAACCCTGCAGTATAGCTCTAACAAACTCTGCTCTAATTTTAGAAATTACATCTAATTTGTAGTGTTTGGTAAAGGTATGGATGAGGTCCTTGTTGCTGCTTCAAGAATTGACTTGGTGTTCAATCCCTTGAAAAAGGCCCCAGATGAGGCAACAACCCTGGCTGAATGAGCCCTAACAGGGGAAGGGAGAGTCTTACCATGGTGAGTGTAGGAGAAAGAAACCGTCTTGGCAATCCAGGAGGAAATAGTGTGTTTGGACACAGCCCGTCTCAGAGCCCTGGGGTAGTAAGAACAAAAAAAATGGTTTGACTTTCTAACAGCCTTGGACCTATCCAAATAAAATCTGAGTTGTCTGTGGACATCTAAAGTATGGAGGACCCTCTCACTAGGGTTCTGATGAGAAGGGAAAAAGGTATGTATGTGTACGGACTGATTTAGAGATACGTCATTGACTACCTTAGGCATAAATGAGGGGTTTGTGTGCAGGGAGATCTTGTCTTTGTGGAAGACCAGAAATGGAAATACAGTAAGGGCCCGTAGCTCAGACACTTGTCTGGCTGAAGTTAAGCTAGGAGTAACACAGTTTTCCAGGGACAGTACTGAAGAGAAGCTGAAGAAGCTGGCTCAAAGGGTGGGAGAGTCAGTTTTCCAAAACAAAGTTATAGTCCCAGGGAAGTAGAACAGGTTCCCTGGGAGGCCTAATGTGTAGGACACCTTTAAGAAATTGTTTGCCCTAAATCTGCTAGATAAGGGGGAGATAGAGGCAGACAGGCAGATATGTCTGACATATGAGCTTCTGCTGAAGAGTAAGCCAAACTAGCATTGAGCAGTTCACACAAATAAGTCAAAACCAGGGAAATTTCTACTGATAGTTGGTCCTGATTTTGTTTCAGATACCAGATTGAAAATCTCTTCCATTTTGTTAAGATTTTCTGATATTTGATTTCCTGGCCTCCTGCAGGACTGTAAGCACATCCTTAAAGAATAGGTGTCTGAAAGGGATTAGTACCCTCTCACCCACAGGGTCAACTGAAGAGTCACCAAGTAGGGATGGATGAGGTTCTCTTTGTCTTTATTCTGGAGGTCCACTCTGTGAAGTAACTCGTGGTGATTGCCCTTGGCTGAATGTAGGAGGAGAGGGAACCATTGCTGTTTTGGCCAACAGGGAGTCACCAGCAAGAGTTTTGGTTTGTCCTGCTGAATTTTGGACAGGACCTTTAGTATGAGGGGAAGGGGAGGGAATGCATATAGAAACATCCCCTTCCAAGAGAAAGACAAGGGCATCCACTTTCCAGACCAGAGGATGGGGCTGTCTTGTGCAAAACTGTGGAAGTTGTCTGTTGATGGGGGAGGCAAAAATGTCTGTTTGAGGAATACGCCACTGGTGGAAAATGTCTAGAAACACATCCCTTTAAGCATCCATTCATGGGATGATGTTTGGGACCTGCTCAGGTAATCTGCCATACAATTTAGAGGATGGGATTTACACTGGCTGAAGGGTTACCTGGAATTTTACTGCCAGTTCCCAAGCCTGAAGAGCCAGTCTGCATAATAGGATTTGGTCCCCCCCATTTGTCATGTTTATTCACATAACAGAGGAATGTCATATTGTCCGTCAACAGCTTTAGAGGTTTTGGTTGGAAGAAGGGGTGGAAAGTCTGCATGGTCAATATCACTGCCATCATCTCCCTTTCACTGATGTGTTCCATCACTTGGAAGGAGAGCAGATCCCTTGTATTTTCAGGCACCCAAATGTTGCTCCCAACCTACATCTGAGGTGTCTGTGCAGATCTGTTGACGAGGAACAGGGGGTGTAAGGGTAGTCCTAGGTTGAGTGACAGCTGATAAAACCATGACTGAAGATCCTTATTCACACAGGGGATGAGGGGAATGGAGAATTCTAAGGGATGTGGAGTCTGGTGAAAGGGATCATGGGAATGGTGGATGTCATGAGGCCCAAGACCCTGAGAAACTCTGTGGCTGTACTTTGGTAAACAAGTAGAATGTTTAGGAAGTAAGAGATGAGGTAATGTACCTTTTATGGGGGGAACAACAGGAGATAAACAAACACAGCAGCGGCTACAAATAGTTCCCAACACAGTACCAAACAAAGTAAAGCAATCAAAGTACGACTGACATGGCCAGGGACTTAAAATTCAACATTAAATAGGAAACTTTCGTTAAAACATATAAAGCAAAGGATCTGGTTCATTTCACCGAATTTCATGTCACCAAGACCAAATCGCCGAAAACTCATTTTGCCAAATTTCATTTCACCGAAAATAGTAGTGACAATGTATATGCCCTTTTCCCCACTGTAGTGCGATCCTGGATTTGGAATATATAGTTGGGGGGGTGTAGGTGGCATAGCCCCCCACCTAGTCTGATTAAAACGTACTTACCCTCATAACAGAAACTAGTCTGATTAAAAAGTGCTTAACCTCATAACAGAAACTGCATAGTATAAAACAAGCTAGGTGAGGGGGGGGCTATGCCCTCCACATCCCCAACTATGTATTCTAACTCCAGGGTTGCACTACAGTGGGGAAAAGGGAATATACGCTGCCACTACTATTTTCAGTGAAATGAAATTCAGCTAAATGAGTTTTCGGCGAAATGTGCTTTCGGCGATTTGGTCTTGCTGAAATAACATTCGGAGAAATGTGCTTTCGGTGAAATGAACCAGACCTAAAGTAAAATACCAGATGAGTGCTTTTGCATTGCCAAATAATGATTCATGAGATCTATAAAACATTGTAAAAAAAATTCATTAAAATAGAAAAAGACATCCAATCACATTTGTTCATAGTGTTCACACTTGTGTTGATTGGATTTGAGCTGAGTTGAACCAATAAAGACTTCATATTCGGGAGGCCCTTTATTTCAGTCTGTCAAAAGTTCATCTTGCTAGAGCAAATACCAATCAAGTCTTTACCTTTTCAACAGTTAACACCCATTATTTTTGTAGGAGTATTTAGACTTAAGGCCATTCATAAAACACATTCAAATGTTAGGCCATTAAGAACTTTTGCATTATTTATCTAATAGAAATACAATTCATGGGGCAACTTCCAATCAAAATTTTATCATAATCGAATGTCAGTACTCCCATTCAGTGTATTTAAAGCATCATTTGTTGTTAAGTATAACAGTCATTACTATATATCAAACGATAAATTAAAACTAATGACTGTTCGCCAATGGGGATCACTATGCTCCAAAGCTGCAATACATAAGCAGTGGTTTATCTCCATGTAATATGTGAACCTCTGAAAAGACATTACTATCATATGTTCCACTAAAACATATTTCAGTTAGGGCTGCCGAATATGAAGTTTTTATTGGTTCAACATTCAGATGCATTTTATGAATGACCCTTGGCTCAAATCCAATCAACAGAAGTGTGAACAGTATGAACAAACGTGATTGGATGTCTTTTTCTGTTTTAATGAATGTTTTTTTTTTTTTTACAATGTATTATGGCTCTGATGAAGCGTTATTTAGTAACGGGAAAGTGCTCATCTGGTACTTTACTTTACTTTATATGTTTTAACGAAAGTTTATGTTGAATTTTTATCTTCCTGGGCATGTCAGTCAGTTTTTGTTTGTTTTACTTTGTTTGGTTTTGTGGAGGGAAGAGAGATCCTCATAAGATCTGTTTGCAAGCTGCACCCCAGGAAAATGTGATCCTCTGAAGGGGTGAGAGCTGAGTTTTTAAGTTAATGGTGAATCCTAGATTTTGTAGAAGATTGATGGTAAAGGCAATATTTCATTTCAACTCCTCTGTGGAGGTAGCTAGAAGGAGAAGGTTGTCCAGATATGGAACGATGTGTATTCCCTGGAGTCTTCACTGGGCAATCATGGGAGCAACGCATTTTTTGAAGACCTTTGGTGTGGTAGAAAGCCCAAAAGGCAAGGCACAGAATTGAAAATGCCATGATGATACAGAAAAGTGTAAAATCCTCCTGTAGTTGGGATGGAATGGGAATGTGCAGATATGCATCTTTGGTATCCAGAGTAATCAGGAAGCCTTGAAGCTGAATGAATGGGAACAGAGTCTGGAGGGTCAGCATGCAGAAAGTGGGTATTGTTAGGAAGGTATTAGATGGCAGGTCAAGGATGGGTCTCCAGGGACCTTCCTTCCTGGGCACCAGGAACAACCTGGAATAAAATCCTTTGCCCATTTGTTTTTGTTGAGCCTCTGGATGGCCCCTTGGTTCAATAATTCTAACAGAACCTCTGCAAAAAAGACCAGTTGTTGCCTGGGAGGTTAAGGGATGCCCCTGAAGGAGGGTGGATGATCCCAAACCATGAAGTACCCTTTTTGAACAATTGAGAGAACTCGGGCATCTTGGGTTATGCTTTCCCAGGCTGGTAGGGATACACAAAGGTGCTGGGAGAGTGAGATGGGGGTGGGAGGTGGAAAGCAGTCAAAGAGAGTACAGCTTGTCTGGAAAGGCCCACTTAGGTGACAGAGTTGCCAGTGGAAACCTAGGCTGTTGTGGTCTTCTGTCACTCATTTTTGTTCTGGTTTGTGTGTGACGAGAATGTCTAGGCACAAATACAGGCTTTGCAGAGTCATTTCTTTGGAACCTGAGTACTGGAGAAACAAAAATAGGTTTCAAATTCTACAGTTCCTTACCCCTTTCCTACAAAGATTTGAAGAGGTTAGCAGCTGCAGGTCCAAACAAGGCAGAATTGTCCAGAGGAGCATCTGTAGGTTTTGCCTTTATGTCCTCAGGTAAGGGCTGAAGTCTTAGCCAAGAAAATCATCAATACTGATCCAGAGGCAGCTGCTCTGGTGGAAGCCTCTGCAACATTATGGTTGCATTTTTACGGAGTGACATGCTACTTGAGAAGAGGCACCAAACAAAAAAGTAGCCAAGGTTTTATTTTCTGTGTCCTTGTTTGCATCTTGTCCGAGCCATAACCTTACTAGTTTTATTCTTGTTTCCATCTGGTTACTCCTCTTAATCATTTTTTTCCATATCCTGCCCCGTTATTCAGTGCTTGCATTTTCTTTCTCAAGGTTCACGCTACTGCCTCTCCATTTTCACTGCTCCCCTCAGCTCCCCTTCTGTTTAATTGCCATTGCTCTCTTTCATGCTCCTTTCTTTTTCACAGCATGTGCCCAACGTACACATCTATATCTCATGTTGATATACTGTAGCATATTTCATGCCGTCTGCTATTCAACAAATATCTCACCCACTCTGTGCATAGACAATCTCCACATCATACTGTCATAGCTATGTCTCACCCTCCCCTTTTCACCATGATCTGCTCTGTCCTCCACATCCTAAAAACTCTATCTTTTTAACCTGGGCGGTGCAGTGGTGCAGCGGTTAGCATTGTTACCTCACAGCAGGAAGTTCTATGGTTCAATTCTTGGCTAGGGTGCCTTCTGCGTGGAGTCTGCATGTTCTCCCTATGTTCGCATGGGTTTGCTCCAGTTTCCTCCCACATTCCAAATACATGCGTCTGGAGCGTTTCTTCCCAGGCCTCCACTGAAAATAGGCTCTATATCAGTCGGACTTTCCTGGTAAACAAAAAAATAAATAAATAAATAAAATAAAACCTCTTCCATTGCTTAACATATGCCAGACTGCATTTCTGGTCTATCCTTACATTACTGTTAATAATCTGGCAGTACTAGGAACACTAATCCACCCTTTTTAGGGCTTACCAATGCATTAAACTGCAGTACTCAGAAGGATTTGTTGATAGTGCCTTGTAAATAAACAAACAACACTTTGAACTCTTATTTAAGAAGTAATTAGAAGTGCAGTTTTATAACTCAGCTCTTTAGGTTAAAACAGGCACTTTCAGCTGCTGTCTCTTCAGGAAGTTAAGAATTGCTAGACAGTGCTGCCCATTTATTAAAGGTCTTACAAATGCTATTTCACAACTCAATTCACCAATAAATTTATAGACAGGTAGGTAGATAAATAGATAGATGGATGGATAGAAAGAAAATAACACCCGGAAGTACAATAAAAACTAGCATTTGGTGAATTACTTTAGAGTTCTCTTGTTTGGGAGTGCCATTTTAAAGCTCTTTTCTTAGAGAGTAATGCCAGAATATCTAGCTTTATTTTTGTTTTTTTGGGTTTTTTTTAGATTTCTTGATCTTTTTCTTTGAATATGCTTGCAGATTTTATCATGTATTTGTGCATCTGTTAGTTTATTTGACTGGGTAAACACACTAGGAACAAGTCTTCACATGTGATCCCTGTTTAAGTAACATGGTAGAGTCACAGAATACACAAATGGATTTTTTTTTAGCATTTGTTAACTGGGGAGTTTACTCATGTAATGGGCGTATTTCACTGCCCAAAGCAGTACAACAGTAGCTAACTAGTATATATACAGAATAACAATATACACAGTACTCAGCAGAAATCAAAGGTAGAGTAAAGTTTACAAGCAGTTATATTGTCATTAGCTCTCTAGTGTGCGGTCAGTGAATTACATTAAATGAGACATCTCCGGTGTGGCGTTTCAGACATCTACTCTCAACTTTGCATACTTATTTATGTATTTATTGTTGATCAGGTTATTTCCACTAGGCTAGTGGTCTCTTTTCAGTGAGACCTCAGTTGTCAGGACAAAAAGCAAATACCCTTTTGGCATAATGGTTCAGGTGTTTACATCGGAGATGGAAGATTCAGGGTTTGATTCTCACCTTTCCAAGGGAAATTAGCTAGGCTTAAAATGACCCCTGAGTGCAGCTCACCTAGTACTTGTATATGAACCTAAGTTGGGATTTTAGTGTTAATTAAATTATGTGTTTAGGAGTGTTGATGTAATGTTTAAGGTGTTTACCTCACAGGCAAGGTACAGGTTCTAGATGACGCCAAATGGCTGCTACTAAAATGAAAAGAGCAAACATGGCAGAAGTGCGGTTGGAAAAAACAGTCTGTGGTTTCTGCTGATATTCTGGAAGCATGAAGTAATGGGATAAAATAATAGTGGTCACAGAAAGAGTCATGGATAATGACATGGTGTAATTACTGAGTGACATAGTGCCGAATAATGATTCCAAAATTTATTCGGAAGATGCGGTGGATCTTTGTGCAGAGGTTTCCGAGGGAAATGCTGGCAATGTGGATTTAAGCTTTCCTACAGATATTATACATGCTGTTTTATTAAATGAGGAGGTGGACATGGAATATAATGCAGAATAAATGATGCTGGGAGTAGAAGCAGCAGCACAGCGGCAAAGGACAGGATGTTGATTCTGAGGCAGTGAGAGCTCAGACTGCATGCAGGTCACAAATGATTGTAGTTGCATGTGGACAGAAATTTATAAATAATCGTGGTATGAAAAGTTTCTGTGCCCCATGAAATGATTTATGTATTTACAAATATAAATGTGCAAGTAAAAAAATGCCAATATAGTTCAGAACAAAAGACATTTTTGAAAATTAACTAAACCTGTTTTTCTCTTACTACTACTGAACTGTTTACAAGATTTAAAAAAAGTAGTGGATGAACATAAACTGTGGAATGGAGTTTCGGAGGTGTGGGCTTTATTACAAATTGAAGAAAGGAAATGTCTCCATTTACAAAGTGTTTTAAATGGAAAAAAGGGGAACTGAACAGACAGGGAAATAAGAGCACTGAAGTAACTGGGACAGACATTTTTAGTGTGCACTGATAGAACAAACAGGGAAATAAGAGCACTGAAGTAACTGGAACAGACATTTTTAGTGCGCACTGATGGACCAGACAGGGAAATAAGAGCATTGAAGTAACTGGGACACACATTTTTAGTGCGCACTGATAGAACAGACAGGGAAATAAGAGCACTGTAGTAACTGGGACACACATTTTTAGTGCAGACTGATAGAACAGACAGGGAAATAAGAGCACTGAAGTACCTGGGACACACATTTTTATGCGCACTGATAGAACAGACAGGGAAATAAGAGCACTGAAGTACCTGAGAGACACATTTTTAGTGCGCACTGATAATATTTAATTTAGGGGTGGACAAAAAGAAGGTGTCCCCATGCAGGGGTTATGGCATTTTTTTAAGAACTGTAAAATGACTTGTAGAAAGTATAGTATGGAAGGTCATTTATGGTTTGAAGACCCAGTGTTACAGGAAAATGTAACTGATGAAATAAGTAAAGTGGAAGGAGACAATGAAGATGTTATTACAGACAGTGTTAAAGTGCATGAAAGTACTAGAAACATTGTTGTACAAAATGAAACCGTGCATAATAATGAAGATAATGTTACAGAGAGTGGATGAGAATGAATAATATGTTAATGTTAAAAATTCACAATAAATATGAAATATGGAGAATTAATTAAGAGGAGAATGAAGGCCAGCTGGTCAATGATGATGCTAATTTCACTGCTAACAGGATGGTGGAGAGGGTTACTGTCAAAAGATTTTTAACACTCTTAACATATACTGGAAGAATCACGCAGATTAAGTAAGCAAAAAAGGTTTATTTTACATGCATGGAGACCTGCCACAAAGTACTTGGTATGTCAGCAGTCTAATTTCTGTACACTTTACATGGGTTTTTATACCCTCTTCTACACATAGACAGCAGCTGGTTACTAGACAAGGAATTTCAGTCAGGGCTATAAATTCACTCACTGGAGCCTTAGATGGTCAAAAGTCAGACAAAAGATAAGTTGGTGCCTACATCAAGGTAACATCTATACATTCCTCCTTGGTCAGAGGTCAGTCCCAAGATAGGCCTGTGCCTGGACCAAGGTAACATCTGTGCATTCCTTTCTGGTCAGCAAATTCCTTACAAGAAAAACAACTCATTTTAGCTTATTTCTTTGCACGCAATGCAGTTTCACATTTTAACCCTTCCTATACAGGATACAAAGATGTTGAACACAAAGATTCTTACTACATTTCCCCCCTAACAACACTTTGTATCACCAGTAATACCTTTTATTCATACAGTTTTTCGCATGACTCATTTTCTGTATATTCAGAATAATAAGCTTTAGTTGCATTGGCAGACAATACACTTGATATTATCATTCGGATGCAAGGAATGCAACAACAACCCAACAGTAGGAATACAATGGCACCAACACATACAGCAATTAAGACATTCATAAGTACTGTTCTCCAATTCCCAAACCAGTTTTGGAAAAAGTCAGTCAATGGATTCTGTCCTGGTTTTGTAAGTTCAGAAACTTGTTGTAAGATCTCCAGGTGACTGTCTATATCATGCTCATTGTCTGGAATAAAGGAACAACACTCCTCCTGGATAAGAGCGCAAGTACCTCCTTTCACCACTAGGGTGAAATTGAGCACCATACGATTCTGCAACACTACAGTCCTCATTGCAGCTAACTCATCCGTCACCAATTCTAGCGCAGAAAAAGTTGCATTGCTCAGAGTTTCTAACAGTTTTGACAGTTTTCTGAGCTCCCAAATAGATTTTACTGTCCCATATGCTGGAAGGATACCAGCCCAGGAAATAACATCATCGCCCAAGTCCATGTGTGATAGTCCCTTGCTGCTACTGTGGGCCAAATCGTGATGATAGATCCAGGATGCATCAACGTTACCTACGGGATTAACAGGTTTATTTACAGCACGTACATTTCGTATTTTACCATGGGGAAGAGAAAATGTATGTCTTATATCTGGTGCTAAATAACCCAAAAAACAACTGCCTGACCAATTCCTTGGTAACCATTTGTATGCTTTTCTACCACAGATAAAATAACAATCATTCACTTTGAGGGTAATATTTACTGGAATAGAATGATTTCCTTTGTCTTGTAGCCCTTTAAACAAAAGATCATACACAGATAATATTTTTTCAAAAAAGCTTGTGACATTAATAAGCCCTGTACTATTAATAAGCACTCTTATAGGCTTGAATCTCGTTGCACAGTGCCCATCTATTGTACAGTTATGAATTATGGTTACATTACATTGACTCCATCCAACCTTAATTTTTCCAGATCTCTGGAAACATACAGTTCCATTCTGGCGACCCATGAGGGGTAGTGCTATTTTGTCCTTCAAGGCTACGTTTGAGGTTTCAAACAGTAAATTAGTCCATGCATCATTTGCCCCCAAAGGGACTGTACCTAACATCAGACCACCATGTACAGTAGGGATAGCTGTGCATATCCAACAATTTGAAACATTAAAAGACAAAGCATATGCATATTTAATAGCTTGGTACGTATTAAAGGGTGGATGCCAAGCTGTATTTTCATCTCTCTTCACTTGGCTAGTTTCGTTTGAAAATGAAAACAGCCAATACAGAAAAACAACACTCACACTTACTAGTAACAAAATTATTTTGCAATGCCTTTGTGGGAAGGGCTGCTCCCTTCCGGTATTTTTCTGCATTGCTACAATAGTCAAAAAATTCATACAGACAGAACTACTACTCAGTGTTCCTCAGGGGAACTCAGGTTTTTTTTCTAGCTCAAACCGTTTAACAATTTTGCAATGTGTCAGGTGGATCCACGATGGTCGCTCCTTTATTCGGACCGCTGTGGGTGTTGCGATCAAAACCTGGTATGGTCCTTCCCACTTAGGTGAGGCCCAGATTTTCCTCTTGACAATCTTAATCCACACCCACTCGCCAGGCTTCACTTCCAGGATCCTGTTGTTCTTCTGATCTAAAAAGCAATCATTCATTAGAGAAGTGTTAGTTCTGGTCAGCAATTTCCTCATGTAATCTGCTATCTCTTCACCCCCCTCACGTTCCGCAGGCAAAAGACCTTGCCACTGCGGGACGTAATAAGGTCTCCCGTATAGTAGTTCAAATGGTGTGACCCCTTTTGAGGTGGGAGTGGTATGCATGGACAGGAGTGCTAGAGGTAAGCAGTTTATCCAAGACTGATGTGTCTCGGCCATGAGTTTATGTAACTTGCCTTTGAGAATGCCATTATGGCATTCAACCAACCCCGCTGACTGTGGGTGGTAGGCACAGTGGTGTTTTAAGTCGATCTGAAAAACGGCAGCCAGCTTTTGAATAACTTGGTTTACAAAATGTGTACCATTATCAGAATAGATGCGTGTAGGTAGCCCAAAATGAGGGATAATATTATTTGTAAGGGCCTTGGCTACCGACAGGGCATCTGGGTGTGCTACCGGAAAGGCTTCGACCCATTTTGTAAAGGCGTCAATAATGACCAACACAAATCGCTTCTGTTGAACAGGAGTTAGTTCAATAAAATCCATACAGATTGTGTGAAATGGGTATGGAGGCAGCGGAAAAGCTGCTGGGGTGACCCGCACCCCACCACCATGGTATCGTGCACAAAGCAGGCACGATAAACAGAATTGTTTGGCATACGCTATAAAGCCCTTGGTCCAGAAAATTCGCTGGATCATTTGAACCATGGCAACAGGGCCCAGGTGCGATGGGCCGTGTGTCACTAATGAGGCATACCTAAAAAGGTTCGTTGGCAAAACATACTTGTCATTTGGACCTACAAAAACTCCCTGCTTTTGAATAGCCCCATATTTAACCCATCGCTATTTTTCCTGAACTGTACTAAGTTCCTGCATTACCTGTAAAGTTTGTAGATCAAATTTATCTGTAGGGTGAAGTTCATTTTGTGTGGTCTCGAGTGCAAAAGTAGAGGTTAGGGCTACACTTTTTGCAGTTTTGTCAGCTAGTGCATTTCCAAGTGATACTGGATCCTTGGCATTTGTGTGTGCTGCGCACTTACAGATGGCCAATCCCCGTGGCAGTTGGACAGCTTGTAAGAGGCTAAGGATTAAATCCTTGTGGGTTATTTCCTTTCCTGAGGCCGTAACCATTCCCCTATTTTTCCATTGCTGTGCAAAGACATGGACCGTAGAAAAAGCATATTGACTATCTGTGTAGATAGTAACTGCCTTATCCTTGGAGATGGTACATGCTCTGGACAAAGCAATCAATTCGGCCGCTTGTGCGGACAGGTTCCTGGGGAGAGGTTTTGCCTCTAATACCTTAGTCTCAGTTGTGACTGCATAACCCACTTGTGTGATACCTGCCTCATTTTTACGTGCTGACCCATCTACAAACAGGGTCCAATCTGAATTTGCCAAAGGTTGGTCCTTAAGGTCTGGTCTTGGTAAGACATTAGAGTGTATTAAGTCTAAACACACGTGAGGGGCACCGTCATCAGCTGTAGGTAACAGCGTGGCTGGATTAAGAGTAGTGCATCGCTCAATGGTCATGTGTGGGTGTGATAATAACGTTGTCGTGCAGGATAAGTGTCTGCTAGGAGAGAGAAAGGTAACTTTATCCTGTAGTAGTATTATCGTGACAGAATGTGGTACTCGTAAGGTGAGGTCATGAAATAAAACTAAGGTTGCAGACGCTTGCACAGCCTGTGTGGCTGCGACTACAGCTTGTACACAGTGTGGCAAAGATCGTGCCACTGTGTCCAATTTACTAGAATAAAAAGCTAATGGTCTCAACTTATCCCCATAAGTTTGCAACAGAACCGATGTCATAAAGCCCTGCTTACAATCTACTGTCTGAACAAAAGGTTTTGCATAGTCAGGGAAGCTAAGTGTTGCAGATCCTGCTATCAGTTGCTTTACCCTAGTAAATGCCTGTATTGCCTTATCTGTCCATTGCAGCGCGTCATGTGCTGCCATGGGAAGTGCAAAAATAAGTTCTGAAAGTGGACTTACTTCCTCTGCATAATTGGGAATCCAACTACGACAAAAGTTTGTTATTCCTAAAAATGACATCATTTCTTTTTTTGTACTAGGCATCGGTGCCTGTAAAATGGCTTCTTTTCTGCAGTTATCTAGTTGTCTACCAGCATTTGAAATGGTATAGCCTAGATACCGTACTTCAGTTCTACAAAATTGTAATTTAGATTTATTTACCTTATGTCCCTCTTTTGCCAAAAAATGCAACAACCGAATAGTTTCGGACTCACAGACAGCCTCCGTGGGTGCAGCCAGTAAGATGTCGTCCACGTACAATAGTAGATGACAGCCATGCTCTTGTTGAAACTGTGCCAGGTTGGTTGACATTTCTTGCGAAAAGATTGTAGGGCTCTCACAATATCCCTGTGGCAGTCTTGTGTATGTGTACCACTTGCTCATAAACGTAAAGGCGAACCAAAACCTGCTATTTTCCTGCAGAGGGATAGAAAAAAATGCGTTACTGATATCAATGACAGAAAAATACTTGTCCGTGGGAAGGATATCATTTAACAACACAGATGGATCTGGGACCACAGGAGCCCTTGGCACTACAGCAGCATTCACAGCCTGCAGATCCTGTACCATTCTCCATGTCCCGTCTGGTTTCCTTACTGGGAACAAGGGTGTATTACACGGTGAATCTGTGCATGGAACTAAAACCCCAGCTCTCAGTAGAGCTGTGATCACTGGTAAAATGCCTTCTTCTGCCTTTTTACTTAATGGATACTGACGCTTATGAGGTCTAAAATCGGATTTTGGAGTTATTTTAACCTGTCCTGCTGTTCTCATTAACCCAATGTCGTGCTGCCCGCGGGACCATGAGGATTTTGGTAATGACTGTAGTTTCAATTCTTCTTGTGGGGTCAGAAAGCATAGTCAGGATGGCATGCCTCCTGCCGGTATTAACCGATCTTCTCGAAGATGTACTGTTGGTCTGGCTTGGGTTACCCAATTCAACTTCTGTACCTGGACTCCCTTACCTGCCAGCTGTTCCGGTGTCAGTTTTGACCACTCGGTAACCTTTTTCCCAACTATATACCATGCCATTTGTTCTTCCCTAGTCACAGATACATGTGGGATTGAGGTATTCCGAAAAAGCTGTTGCATGTCTCGTGCGAGACTACAAGTAACTGCGGAGTTCCCTGCTCTGTCCCAATAAAGATTTTGTAATAGAATCCTAGTCACCTTATGTTTAAAAAATTGTTCTTCATACTTGGGATCGGGTCCCACATTTTTTCTGTAATACATTGTACAGTGTAGTTCTTTGGCAGCCTCTGGTAACTGGATAGCCGTACTGTGTTTGCTCAAAGCTAGATTCGTTAACTCTTTGGCCACGCTTTGTGGTCCTGTTTCAATAAGATCATTACTATACCAGTAATGTAAATCCCCTTGCCCTACCTGCAACATTTCATCCTGGATTGCCATACGCTTAGCCAAGATTCCTGATGCAGTTGGTACCACTGCTATTCCAAAAACATGCATCAAATCACTTCCTAATAAGTTAACAGGGCAAATCCGGGAGATAATCACTCGAAATCTAATAGTTTGATTAGTTTCAGGGTCCGTAAACCATAAAGGTTTAGACAAAGGTTCCTTATAAATGAGACCATCGGCCGCTGTTTATGATATGCACCTATCAGTGCAGGCCGTATGGATACTGGCAAAGGCTGTTGTTACCCACAGTGTGCCCTGAATAGGTAAGGCTCAAAACACAAACCTATCTCCATAGGTATCAGAAGGGATAAGAATAAGATAAGGGATAAGTCGAAACAGCAAGATGCATGCAGTCTAAACTCACCCAGTATGGAGAATGTTGATATCTGTGCTGTAACAGAAAACTGAGTCAAGGCTCACAACAGCACCCTAACACTACCAGGTTACACCTCATACTGTGCTGTACAGCCTCAAAACATGGAACAAGCTACAAAAGGAGGGTGACTAGCAAGAATTGTCAAGGATAACCACACCCCCATGTTGGTACCACAACAAGAAGCAGCATGGACTAGCCATGGTCAAGTAACAGTGGCTAAAACTGCCCCCAGTTTATAGCCTGCTACAGACTACTGTCCCAACACCAGGAACTGCACCTGGCCTATGCTGGAATACATGAATATATCAAGTCCTCCAAACCACATTATATTGGGTGACTGAAAATACCCAGACATAGACTGGGAGCATTATACTAGCTCCAACAGTGTAGGACAAAAGTTCATAGAATCCATAAACCAAAATGCCCAGGAACAACGTACCACTCCCACAAGAGGGGTAAGCATACTGGATGTGATAATCAGCAACATGGGTACTGGATGGCAAGACGAGAAGTGTATTGCTCACTGGTAAAACCAGACCATAGAGTAATCACACTGGATATACAAATCCTGACCACAGTCCGTGGCCAGAAAACCACAGTGGAAAACATGTGTAAAGCAATATTTGCACTCCTCCAAACTGATGTGGGATCCATTAAAGGTCCTGTGCAGGTGCAAAATATAGGCCACACCTCAGAACCTGTAATACAGCCATTCCATGAACACTGCCAGGAATGCTTGGATTATGCAATCCTAAATTAAAACAAGACACAATGCCATACACGCAGGCATCTGACATGGTGGACACCAGCCATAACCAAACCATGCAAGAGAATGAGGAAGCTACTACATGATAGAGCAAACATAAACAATGAAGTAATCACTGATCAGTAGTATGGCAATAAAATATGTGCACACATACAATCCACTAAGGCCAGCCACAACAAGTTGAATCTGTGAATCCTGAGGCAATGTTACACCAGCTCCAAGTACACAGACAACCCCCAACTCCACCCAAGAAATACAAATATATGTGAGAGATGCAACCATCTATCCAAACTGGAGGCTGAGCTCCCTCAACTCAGTACTCCCAAAACTAGTCAGGAGGAGAAGGTAACCACACACACCACAAACACAGTCCCACATAGACCTATCACAACTGCAAACCAAAGACATAAACACAGAAAAACATTCCCGGAGGCACAAATTACAAACACAGCACACCAACAGAGGCCTCTAAAGCAGACACCCAATCAAACAACCTCCAAACATAGCACATGCAACACATAGTACACAAAGCTGGTGTGCCAAACAGTCACAGTCCAGAAGGAGAAACAACATGCCTGATACAGTTGTAATAGGTGACTCCATAGTCAGACACACTGCTGTCCCGCACACCAGACTGAACAAGGGTAAGGGTACAGTAAGCTGCCACAATACACCACATAACAGAAGTATGCAGGTCACTCCAAAGCAAGTAGAAATATGATGCAGTCATAGTCCATGGTGGTGTGAATGACCTGAGATGTACCTCCCTAGACTACATGAAAAGAGACATAGATGAGCTCTCTGATTATGTAGTCCAGGCCGGTATGACACTCACCATTTGCAGCATCCTACCCTTACCAAGAATAATGCCACAGTACAAACACGGAATGATCAGTCATAGCAAGTGGCACACTTACTGGTGTCATTCCAAGGGGATCCAATGTCTGTCTGCTTGGGATGTCATGCTTGACAAGCCACGCAGCTGTTCCTGGGATGGCTTGCACCTGTTACCCTGGCGTCTGGATATTGGATAAGGCCTTTGCCACCTCCATAGAGCCTTTTGTAGGCAAGGCTGAAAAGACTAAACCACCACCCTAGAAAACATAAGTGTAAAGAAACATAAGGGTAATGCTGACCAATGCCAGATGTGTAAACCCCAATATGCATGCTCCCAAGGCCATCCCCAGTATGGAGAACATCGATGTCTGTGCAGTGACAGAAACCTGCTGCAAGCCTCCTGACAGCACACCAGCACTACCAGGTTATACCACATATCATGTGTCATGGCCCCAAAACCTGGAACAAAACATAAAAGGAGGGTGAGTATCCATATTCAGCACAGACACCCATACGTCCAGGTAACTGACAATGCACAAGGCATTGGAGTCCACCCATGTGCAACTAACTGTAGGCAAGACTGCTGTACAGTCTGTAGCATGCTACAGACCACACTCTCACACACAGGAACCCCACCCAGCCGTCCTGAAGACACTGGACAGTATGAATGTCCCACCAAATACCAAACAAGGTACCACAAATTACCACATAGGTGGTAAACTATTATGTATGGAAGGAGTAATCAGGGACCTAGGGACACAAGTGGACAGTAACCTGTTATGTGACACTCACATTGCCAATGTGGCTAGGAAGACTGTCTACATTGGACACCGTATCATGAAAGGATTCACATCTACGTCAACAGAGGTCATTGTGCCCCTATACTGTTCTCTTATCACACCCATAATCTAGTACAATGCCTCATATGGGATGTACCTTACCTGACACCTGCAGCAGTTCGAAAGACCTCAAAGGTACCTCACCAAGAGGATAAAGGGTCTCAAATATATGTCATATGCTGCCTGGCTGTAGACACCCCAGATGAATGCAGTCACATACTGCCTACACAGAGGCATTGCATGCCTGTTGTACAAGGCCATGCCCAACACAGTAGTAATGGACATGCTCCACCCCAGAAAACTTAAAGCCATCGGAGCTGTGAGAGTGAGAGATGTCAACCTCAGCAAATAATGAAATAGGATGTGCTGGAGGGACAGATACATAATCCAGAGGCTCCCCACACCCTGGACCAGAATCCCACTCCATGTTAGGCAGAGCCCCTCACTGACACTCTTCAACAGGAATCTTGCCAAGTGGATGGATGATTGTAGAGTTACACTGGGGGTCTTCACTGTGTCATGTCCAGACAGAGGCACAGCAAAGCAAATCATAAATGGCCATAATATTCACATAGCAAGGGGTGGCAAAAGCCACACACACTCTGGCTAGGCTAACAAATGCCCTAGGGTGGATAGCCTAGTATGAACCTATGAACCTATGAAGATACAAATTGTACAGGACACTAAGGATAATCCCAAGGCTTTCACAACTGATGGTAGGAACCGTGTTGGGAATTCACAGATATGCTCTGAATCACACAAATGTCACAAACAACATACCAAACACACACACATATTGCCAACATACATCCTGACAGGTGCAGTGCAAACCCCAGAATGCAGAATATCTATCCCAGCAGACTGCTGGCCCCCTGACATTGCAGATGCTGAGGTAACAGCCAGCATCTACAAAGCAAAACACACTGCAGCAATGGTATGAGATGGTGTCCTGGGCTGAGTCCAACATGGACTCCAAGACGAACGGAATGCCAAATCACACTACTGCTCAATGTCAGCCTTACCACAGGATATGTACCCAAAGAGCAGTGTACAACAACAGTGGTCCTTCTCAACAAAGGTGTTGCCTGAATGGATACTGAAAACTACCACCCCAGAATCCTGAGAAGCTCGGTCTGCACAGCTATGGAAAGGATCAGCATGTACCGCAGACATAAAGATATTGGGGACCTACTGACACCAGACCCTACCCAGTGTGGCTTTCTTAAGTGCAGATCCCGCCCCTAAACATGTTTGACTCAATTGAAACAGTCATTAAGGTTATTGATGAGGGCAATGTGGTCCACACAGCGTAGCTGGACCTTGCAAATGCTTCCAAACAATACCCTACGTGTTCATTATAGATAAGCTCACCAGCTTAAATATAAACCCCTATGTCAGTAGAGGGGTTGCAAACCAGACCAAGGACAGAACAGACATGGTCAGACATGCTGCAGCCATGTCAGACTACAAACCAGATATAACTGGCATCCCACAAGGCTTGGTCCTGGGATCTCCCTCGTCTGGTATATATGTCCCATAGGTACAGGCAAACATTGAAGGACTGTGTCTGAACATGTTTGCAGAGGACTACAAACTACTCACCATATATGATCCACCAGCTGACACAAGCATCCCACAAAAGGGCCACATAGAAACAGACAACTGGTGCCATAGCCATGTCAGCAAGCTAATTGCAGAAAAGTGTATAGTCAACCCCCGTGGATATACAGTAAGTGCCCACCAATTACCACATAGGTGTTAACCCATTATGTAGTTAACATGTAATGAGAGACCTGGGGACACAAGGTGATAGATATCCTGCATTGGACAAACATGTGCTGTAGTGTTTACAGAAACATACCATATTCCCACCTAATCATGAAGGTTGTCAGATCAAGATAAGGGGAGGTCATTGTGGCTCTGCAGTCATCCTTCATCAGCGTTACAATTGACTACAATAGCCCCTGTGGGATGTACCTCAGCAGACACCTCCATCAACTGTAAAGTCCCCAACAGTACCTCACCAGGAGTATCAAAGAGCTTGCACAGATGCCATGTGTTGCCTGTGTTGCTGGTATCAATAAACATGCTGCACCTTGTACAATCTGAATGGCAGTGAGCTATGCACATGAGAGACCTGAACCCCAGCACTGACTTACATAGGACAAGCTGTACTGCATGATCCATAACACAGAATCCACCCCCACCCATGAGTGAACTCCCAGTACAGGCTACCCATAGAGCCACTTATCGATTTTCCTCAATAGGAATCTTGATGAGTGGATGGGAGATGGTAGCTTTATCCTGGGTATCACTGTCATGTCACAGGTAGACAGAGGCACAGTATACTAACCATGACATATGTCATGGCAAACTCCACTTACAATGTGCATCGAAGGACAAACACACTCTCCAACTAGCATTAGACATGGACTAGGGCACATCGCTAGTGTTTGCAAATGTACACCTATGTTGTGGAATACACTACCAATGTTGGACAAGCCTGGTTTAAGTAGTTCATATCTGAACAGAATGCAACATGGTCAGATGTACACAATTGGCCCCTAACCAGGCTGTTGTGCTCACTATTGAAATGTAAAGCAGAGATAGCACTAAAGCCCAGGATACTGTCCACCACAGTCAAAGTACTACCAGTACACTATACAGTACTACAGTGTTAGGTCAGTGTGAAAGTATGTTGACAACTGTATGCAAAGTATCCCATGCAAACACTGCAGGCACAGTATAATCCTGTTGTGTTCACACACAAAGCAGTTGTACAGTAACTACACAACATGACACACAACACACAACCATAAACGTGTGATATTTGTTGAAGTTCACACTCATCCACAAATGTGGTGGGCTGCAGAGTTCAACATATGGAATGCTCACACTGGGCATGCTCACACACTTTGATAAATGAGACATATGTCAGACAACATGCCATGGGAAGGCTGAACTGGGCATGCTCACACACTTAGGCCAAATCTCAGTTTAGCAGTTGGCCACACATATCTGGTATTTTTACGTGTTATTCCAGGAACCAACCACATTACAGCAGTCTGCCCAGTGCACACAGTTAAATGACTACAGAGACATACGTGATATAGTGGATCCCTCCCATATGCAAACATCTTCCACAGATGCACAAGTTGTTCATACAAACAGGGAATGCTATGGCAATAAAGACGTGCAAACAGTCTATCAGCAACAAATAATGTGCATTTGACAATTAAACGTATGGGTGTAGAGGTCAGCACTAGGCTGTTTGCCCTAGGGAATGACAGCTTAGCCAGAGTGTGCTTGGCGTCTGCCTTCCCACAGGATGCACATTCCCCTTTCTAAACACTTATGATGTCAGCACTCTATAAGTATAGCAGAAGGGAAACCTCCTAGTAATGCGAATAGCGCACTCTGCTAATGCATCTTTCTCAAGTGTCATAACATAGTTAGGTAGGGGTCTGAATCCTGCAAATGGCAAGTGTGTGTGTTTGGCTGAGGGGGGTTAGTGTGTGTGCAATTGTGTATGAGGGAAATGTCCCTTTTGGCAACTAGGAGAACAGACTACAGGATGCACATTCCCCTTTCTAAACACTGATGATGTCAGCACTCTATAAGTATAGCAGGAGAAGAGAAACCTCCCAGTAATGCGAATAGCGCGCTCTGCTAATGCATTTGTCTCAAGGGTCATAACATAGTTAGGTAGGGGTTTGAATCCTGCAAATGACAAGTGTGTGTGTTTGACTGAGGGGGGTTAGTGTGTGTGCAATTGTGTGTGAGGGAAATGTCCCTTTTGGCAACTAGGAGAACAGACTACAGGATGCACATTTCCCTTTCTAAACACTGATGATGTCAGCACCCTATAAGTACAGTAAGAGAAGGGAAACCTTCCAGTAATGCGAATAGCACACTCTGCTAATGCGTCCGTCTTGAGTGTCATAACATAGTCAGATAGGGGTTTGAATCCTGCAAATGGCAAGTGTGTATTTTTGGCTGAGGGGGGTTAGTGTGTGTGAGGGAAATGTCCCTTTTGGCAACTAGGAGAACAGACTACAGGATGCACATTCCCCTTTCTAAACACTGATGATGTCAGCACCCTATAAGTACAGCAAGAGAAGGGAAACCTCCCAGTAATGCAAATAGCGCACTCTGCTAATGCGTCCGTCTCGAGTGTCATAACATAGTCAGATAGGGGTTTGAATCCTGCAAATGGCAAGTGTGTGTTTTTGGCTGAGGGGGGTTAGTGTGTGTGAGGGAAATGTCCCTTTTGGCAACTAGGAGAACAGACTATAGGATGCACATTCCCCTTTCTAAACACTGATGATGTCAGCACCCTACAAGTACAGCAGGAGAAGGTATGTGGCATGGACAATGACTGAGTCATATGTGTCCATGCCTCTGACCAACCTGCATGCTTGTGTTATGTGGTGGACCATAGTGCCCCACAGGCATATCACTGTGACCTGCACCTTGTCCAGCCTGGTGAGCGTGACCGTACTGTACCGGACAATAACGGTAGCTAACACAACTGTGGCAGGTGTGTTGTCTAGCCATACAGGCTGTGAGTGGCACACAGGATTTGTGTGATGTGTTCAGGCATAACGTATGCCTGTGTGCCAGCTGCAGAGGTGTGTGCCCCTCAGGCAGGATGCTATTATAAGGCTCCACGAATGGCCCAGTGTGTTCACGTGCTTGTATTGCTGTCAGTGTAGGTCTACATCAGACTGGTATTGTAGTCACTGTAGTATTGCATGCCACCTGACAGGTTATGCCAGTACTGGGTTCAGAGTGCTTAGTCCCCAGTTAGGCTATGTGGTTCCATCTCATACATGTGTTGTACGTCCATGTGTAGGGGAGAGGGTTGACTGTGTACATGTGGCAGCTGTGACATTACCACATGACCCACATATTCCACAACTGTAGCATAGAGGTGACTGACAACTGACCTTTGAACATGCTACCATAGTATTGTGATTGCCATGGTGATTAACAGCACATAGGGCTAATGGGGAACAAGGTACATAGGTTCATAGGTTCATAGCGTCATACTAGGCAATCTGCCCTAGGGCATTTAAGAACCTAGCCAGAATGTGTTTGGCTGTCGCCATCCAATGTAAATATATCTTGCCATGCCCTTTTGCCGAGGTTAGTATACCATGCCTCTGTCTAACAGTGACACAGAAGTGATACCCGGGGTAAACCTACAATGTCTCATCCACTCATCAAGATTCCTCTTGAAGAGAGTCAATGAGGGACTCTTCCTAACCTGGACTGGGATTTTATTCCAGAGTGAAGTGAGCCTCTGGGTTATGAATCTGTCCCTCCAGCATGTCCTATTTATTTCAGTGCTGAGGCTCAGGTCTCTCAAGCGTGTATCCCGATGGGATTTGGATATTCTCAGGTGCAGCATGCCCATTAATTCCGGGTTCGACATGGTGTTATACATTAGGCACAGATCGCCTCTGAACAGGCGGTATGCCACTGAGTAGAGCTGGGGTTTATTTAACCGGTCAGCATATGGCATCTGTTTGAGCCCTTTGATCCTCTTGGTGAGGTACTTGTGGGGTCTTTCCAGTTGCTGCAGGTGTCTGGTAAGGTACATCCCGACAGGGGGATTGTACTCAATTATGGGCCTGATGAGGGATGAGTAAAGAGGCACGATGTCCTCCCCTGATGTAGATGTGAATCCCTTCATGATGGGGTGGGCTATATACAATGTCTATCTAACCACTTTGGCCATGTGGTTGTCAAATGAGAGATTGCTATCAACTTGGGTCCCCAGGTCCCTAATTACTTCTTCTGTACATAATGGAGTACCACCTATGTGGTACTTTGTGGGCACTTTGTTTTTGCCAAAGGGGATGACTATACACACTCTTGCATTCAGCTGAAGGCCATGGCTCTGGCACAAGTTGTCTGTTTCTATGGTGCCCCTTTGGAAGATGCTTGTGTCGGCTGGAGAGTCGATTATGGTGGCCAGTTCGCAGTCATCTGCATATTTGGTCAGCCACAGTCTTTCCGTGTTGGCCTGTACCTCCGATAAATATATACCAAACAAGAGAGGTCCCAGGACTGAGCCTTGTGGGACACAACTCGTAACTGGTTTGGAGTCTGGCATGGCTCCAGCAATTCTAACCATGTGGGTTCTGTCCTTGAGCCAGTGTGCAATCCATCTAGTGACATAGGGGCTTATATTTAAGCTGGTGAGCTTCTCTAGAATGCCCAAGTGGGGTATTGTTTTGAAGGCTTTTGCGAGGTCCAGGTAGGCTGTGTGAACCACCTTCCCCTCGTCAATGGCCTTGGTGACTGTTTCAAAGAAATCAACCAGGTTTGAGAGGCAGGATCTGCCCTTAACAAAGCCAAACTGGGTATGAACCAGTGTCTGTAGGTCCGCAATATCTATATCTATGTGGTCCATGATGATCCTTTCCATAGCTCTGCAGACCAAGCTAGTGTGGCTTATGGGGTGATAGTGTCCAGGATCCGTTGAGGCACCACCTTTCTGTAGAAGGACCACTGTTGCTGTACGCCACACTTTGGACACATATCCTGTAGTAAGGCTGGGATTGAGCAGTAGGTTTATGTTTGGTAGTAGCACGTCTTGGTGGTCATGTAGGACACAGCCCGGGACACTGTCTCACCCCATTGATGCAGTGTGTATTGCTTTGGAGAGGGCGGCTCTTACCTGAGCATCTGAGATGTCAGGGGGGCAGCACTCTTCTGGGATACATATTTGCCCTTTCAGTGTGGAGGGGGGTGAGAAGGTTGCACTGAACCTGTCAGCTAGAATGTTGGCAATGTCTGTGGGTTTGGTGTTTCTATTGACATTATGGACTACCTCTGAGCATATCTGGGAATTACCACCCAGGTTCCTAACATAACTAAAGAAAGCCTTGTGATTATCCTTAGTGTCCTGTGCAATTTCTGTCGAAGCTGGCCTTAGACAATCTTATGAGTGCCTGTAGTTATTTGCTAATACTGGTCAGTGATGCCTTCCCTATTTGTGAATTTGCTGTATCATTTGGTAGCTTCCTCCTTCTATTGTGTAATTTGTTTATGGCTGGGGTCCACCAGACAGGACGTCTGCCTTTGGAGGATTGGGTCTTGGTTTTATTCGGGATCACATGATCCATGCATTCCTGAAGGTGTCCATAGAATGCGTTTATAGAGGAACCTGCGGTCTGGTCTGTAGTTTCCACAGGCCCGGGGGTTTGAAGGTTTCCACCTCAGTTTTCAGGAGTGTGAATTAGCTTTAGAGAAGTTGTTCACTGTGGTGTTCTGGGCAGGGGGTGGGGTCAGGATGTGTATATCCAGTGAGATCAGTTTATGGTCCGATCTTACCAGTGAGGGATACACTTCTGGTCTGGAGCATAGAGTCCCCATGTTGGCGATGATCAGGTCCAGTATGTTTCCCCTTCTTGTGGGAGTGGTAACAAGTAGTTCCATAGCATTTGAGCTCATATATTCTAGGAATCTTTGGCCTAGGGTGTTGGAGCTAGAGTCATGCTCCCAGTCCATGTTTGGGTAGTTGACGTTGCACAATATAATGGTGTTTGGAGAGACCTTCATATTTCCACTGTTCACAGGACGGCCGAGTGCAGTTTTTGGGTGTGGGAGGGTGGTCTGTAGCAGGCTATAACCTGGAAGGCAGTCTCACCCATTGTTAGTTGCACATGGATAGTCTCTGATGCTTGGTGCTTTGCCACCAACCTGGAGGTGTGGGTATCTTTGATGAATATCAATACTCCCCCTCCATTTGTGGTTCGTTCCACGTTTTGGGACTGAAAAGCATGGTATGAGGTTAAACCTGGTAGTGCTGGTGTGCTCTCAGTAGCCCTGAACCAGGCATCTGTTACTGCACAGATATCGATGTTCTCCATGCCAAGGAGAGTTTTGGGTGCATGCATCTGGAGGTTTAGACTTCTGGCATTGGGTAGCATTACTCTTAGTTTCTTATCCCTTGTGATACCTATGAAGGTGGGTTTGTCATTTGAGCCTTGCCTAACATAGGCACTATGGGGGTAGCAAGAGCCTTTGCCAATATCTGAAAGCCCAGGGGTGACAGGTGCAGGCCGTCCCTAGCGAAGCAGGTAGTTCAACAGAAGATGAATATGTGAAGGTGTAGTGCCTGTGATTAGTTAGCAGTAGCATATATGACTGCTCACGTGGACACATGCCAGGTAAGTCATATGCACTGTGTCACAGGCAATGTACATGTGAACAGGACAAACAGTGACATCCTGTCAAGTGAGACATGGACATACATATAGTAAGCTATGCAGATGGCACTAGGAGTCCACAGAAGCTCTATAACTATGCATTGCAGGTGTGATCAGTATTCCAGGGTAATTGCAAGCAAACATGCATGCAAACAAAGCTACCGTAAACAGGGCTGCATGTAGTCCATTGTACAACAAACAAGCTGTACCACTTCCAGTAGGTAACACTGCAAATATGCAGGCACTATGCACATGTACATGGAAATACACGGGTCAGATGGCTAGGGTCCAGTCTCAGCGCACACAAGTGTACAGACCATGTACTGTCAGGATGTACAATAACTGGATGGAAACCATGTGCTCATACCTGCAGTAATACACATGTCAAATAACAGACACTGAGCCTTCACTCAGTGGTTCCATACTTAGTAGGATGTATGCTACCTGGCCTGCCACCACAGTATCCCTGACATATATGGGGACTCTCCCTCCTGTGACAGTTAGTTTTGTGTGTTGGGGCTGTCTAGCATGGTATGAGATGTGAGCTTGCAGTGCTAGGGTGCTCCTGTGTGTCCTGTACCAGTCATGTAGTACTGCACACATATCAACATCCTCAAACATCCGCATTGCAGAGTCCAGTGTGGGCAACATGCCACTTGCAGTTTACATGTCCATCATTGCGTATTACTACATTCATTACCTTATCCCCTGTGCTACCTGTGTATGTAGCCTTCTGTTGACATCATTACCACCAGTATGCCAACATGTGCAGATGATACACTATGGTACTTACCATGGGTGTAGACAACAGTACATGACAATCACACACTTACTGCATCAGGCATGCTGTGATATACCCACAATTAATTCAGCACACAGTACTGTTAACAACATGATACTATTACTACACATCTATGTGGTCACCCTGTGCATCAGCAACATGTTAACCTGTACCTGCACAGTTGTTACAGATTGCAGGAGGTGGCACAGTTTCATCATATGCACAGGGTGTGAACTTGGTATGCCTGAGTCAGCCACCGATACCAACGATTGACATGTATGTATATGTGTGTTGGTGAGGGACAGCAGTAGAAGGTGGGGCAGTGTTGATGCAGTGTGTGCGTGTATGCGGTAGCCCTAGGTGTTGTCAATTTGCATGTGTGTATGGATGCACACAGTTCCACCTCATGGCTGCCATATACTGGTGTTTGTGGACAGCCACAGACTGTACCTGCCAGGTCATACAGATCAGTGTCTCTGGCCACGGACACGGTACCTGTGCCTTGCAGGGGTGCTACGAACCATATCCGGTACCAACCCAGACTGGGTACTGTCATCAGAAGCAGGTGTTCGTTGACTGGACACAGATCCCTGTCGGGCCTGGCCAGAGCCACGTGCACGTGGTCTCCTGGGGCGGTCTGATGACAGCACAGACCCAGCATTGCTGGGGCTGCTGCTGGCACTACGGGGGCGGCCGCAGCCCTGTTGTCATCCACGACGACTGCCAGCTGCTGCTGTTGCTGGCATACGGCTACGTCGATGCCTCAACCGCCCACCATCGCCCTGGCTCATGGACATGTAGTTGTGGAACCAGTCTAATATGTCCCCACAACGTCTGTCTATGACATCGGTGAAATCATGGATGGCAGCCGCAATGTCACGCATACTGTCAGTCATGGCTGTGCGACATGCTGCCAGTTCCCTCAGACCCTGTCTGGTGTACCGTTCCATACGAGACTGTGCCTGCATGACAGCCCGAAACATAGCTGAGGTTGTAAGACCTCTGTGAGCACGTCTGACAGGGGCAGTACACCCACGGATGCTCCCACAAGAACCCCTGGACATCTGTCTGTGTGGTACCATCTCTGGGCCATGTCCATGGCTGCTGTGTGGGGAGGCATGTGCCACAGATACCACATTACCCTGGTCAATGCCCACTGTATGCTGTCCATCACCTAGGGACATTGGTGACAAAGGGTGTATTGGCAGGATAACTGTGCGCATTGATGGGGTCGACAGCTGTGTACTGTCAATCGGCTGACCAATGGCGGACCCCGGCATACCTTCCTGTGCCATTACACAGATGTCATCATTATCAGTACCCATGGCACCTGATTCAGGTTCCCTGCTACATGACACCAGAGCAGCACCAGAACCTGTGGGAGGGAAACAGGAAACACAGTTTACAATGTCTACACATTACCAGTGATGCACACATGCACAGGTGCACACATGCACACATGCACTGGTCAATGCCCACTGTATGCTGTCCATCACCTAGGGACATTGGTGACAAAGGGTTTATTGGCAGGATAACTGTGCGCATTGATGGGGTCGACAGCTGTGTACTGTCAATCGGCTGACCAATGGCGGACCCCGGCATACCTTCCTGTGCCATTACACAGATGTCATCATTATCAGTACCCATGGCACCTGATTCAGGTTCCCTGCTACATGACACCAGAGCAGCACCAGAACCTGTGGGAGGGAAACAGGAAACACAGTTTACAATGTCTACACATTACCAGTGATGCACACATGCACAGGTGCACACATGCACACATGCACACGTGCACACATGCACAGGTGCACACGTGCACACATGCACAGGTGCACACATGCACACATGCACAGGGGCACATATGCACAGGTGCACACATGCACACATGCACAGATGCACAGGTGCACACATGCGCAGGTGCACACATGCACATGCACAGGTGCACACGTGCACACATGCACAGGTGCACACATGCACACATGTGCACATGCACACATGCACATGTGCACACATGCACATGTGCACACATGCACACGTGCACACATGCACATGTGCACAGGTGCACACATGCACAGGTGCACACATGCACACCTGCACAGGTGCACACATGCACAGATGCACACATGCACAGGTGCACACATGCACACATGCACAGGTGCACACATGCGCAGGTGCACACATGCACATGCCCAGGTGCACACGTGCACACATGCACACATGCACACATGCACAGGTGCACACATGCACAGGTGCACACATGCACACATGCACAGGTGCACACATGCACAGGTGCACACATGCACAGGTGCACACATGCACAGGTGCACACATGCACACATGCACAGGTGCACACGTGCACACATGCACACATGCACAGGTGCACACATGCACACATGCACAGGTGCACACATGCACACATGTGCACATGCACACATGCACAGGTGCACACATGCACACATGCACAGGTGCACACATGCACAGGTGCACACATGCACAGGTGCACACATGCACACATGCACAGGTGCACACATGCACAGGTGCACACATGCACACATGCACAGGTGCACATGTGCACACATGCACACATGCACAGGTGCACACATGCACAGGTGCACACATGCACACATGCACACATGTGCACATGCACACATGCACAGGTGCACACATGCACACATGCACACATGCACAGGTGCACACATGCACAGGTGCACACATGCACACATGCACAGGTGCACACATGCACACATGCACACAGTTTCACACAGTTGTACAGTACTCAGTATGCGTGATATCAGCACACAGACACAGACACACCTGCATGCATACAAAGAGCACTACTAAGTGAGCCAATTATTACTATTACTATCACGACTATTACAGGAATTGTTAATACACACTCACCAGCATGGATAGGCTGCATTGCTGTTATATCAGAGGGACCTGCAGACGTGAAGAAACTAATGTCAGTGGGCACAACTGTGCCATTGTTACTTAGTATGATACAGGTCAGTAGTACAACAGTCGCCTTTCACAGGTCAGCTGCTAATATTGAGGATATCACACTTGCACATTAAATACTATGGTGACAGCTACAAACCAAGGACACACCTCACACATGCATTAACTACCAGTGTACACAACAGTCAACTATACATATGGCATATTACCTGCACGTTCACTGTCTTGCTGCTGCGTGGCTCCAGCCTCCATCATAATGCATGTCTGCTGCTGTTGTTGTTGCTGGCAGACTGGAGCCACTACACTCATGAGTAGTCCCTCCAGTCTGGTGAGTGGGGGATGTGTAGCCACCCCACCACCTGTGGCTACCTGTTGCCTGTGGATATCCGACGCATGCTGACGGACATGTCTGATTAAATCACTGCAGTGATGTCGTACCTGCTCATATGTCCTATTATGTGTGCCTATGTCATTTACCCGACGGACCAGGTCTTGCCACAGTGCAGCCCTCTCTTGCTGATTCTGGCTGGTGCGGGAAAAGAGTATTGCATAATCCCGCACCAGGCTCTGGTGTATCTCCTCATCCTCAGCTGTGGAGTAAGTGGGATTCCGCGGGTGAGCCATGTACCTGAGAAAGAAAATAACCTGATATCAGCAATATATGTCAGCAGAATTTGGCACACATACTACACATGCTACTCGACTGTTATGATACAACATATCTCACATATATAGCATCTGTCTGTCTATTGGTGGATACACATGTAAATGGCCAGGTATCAGTGCTCAGCCAGCAACTGTGCAACAGTACGTGGCACACTCCATACGACATACTACCAAACCCCAGCAGTCAGAACACTGATTCAGGTCAAGAGCACCTCCTCACTCTGGGGGTTTGTATCTAGGTACTGTATGGCCTGCATCATCAACTACTGTCAGCTGACCACACACTGATTGCCCTGGATATACATATCCCACCTCCACCACCAGCACAAACGACTATAGTGAATAACATTACAGATGCAAACTTTACACTTTGTAACAGTGACATGGTATCATTTCAGCCCACTGGGCCAGTGGCAGATACAACTCACAATGCTGACCCCTACACAATTGCTTTCTACAGACATCTCCGAGAATGCATGGATCATGAAATCCCATATATGACCAAGACACTCTCCACAAAGGGGTGGACCCCAGCCATAGACAGATTGTATTACAGAAGATGGAAGCTACTGCAAGACAGAGCATAATTTCATAAAGGGAGGGCATGTCTGAGCAGCACTAGTAAGGATCTATTTTCCATCATACAAACATCCATGGGAAACTTTGAGAGGGAAATCAAGAGGGACACTACAGATAACCAGAAGGCCTTCTTCAGTTATGTTAGCAACCTGGTCAGAATCCATCCTCTATGCCCATAGTTAGTACACAACAACAAATATTTCACTGATACCACAGATATTGACAACATTGTGGCAGACAGGTTCAGTGCAGGTGTCACCCCGCCCTCTCCCCCAAAATAAGACATAGTTATCCCAGCTGACTGTAACCTCCCTCTCATCACAGATGTCCAGGTGAGAGCCACCCTCAGGAAAGCAGAATACACAACATGAATGGGACCTGATGGTATCCCCAGTTGCATGCTACATAAACTCTGACAGGAGCTAAACACACATATAGAAGTGCTATGTAACACTAGCCTGACTACAGGATATGTACCTGTACACTGGCGCACACAACAGTGGTTCCACTCCTCAAAGGAGGCACCTCAACATACCAATACAATACAACACAATACATTACATTACAATACAATACTATACAATATGCTATTGCCCCTGGGACTACAGCAGCATACTGTTCTGCTACCCTGACCATTGTGACACATGTGGTGTGATGGTACCTGCTGCTGTCACACAGTTACACAGGGTGACTCATATGGCATATTACCTATCTGACTAACATTCAGCAGGGGTATGTGTGACATGTACTCATGGGGAGTCTTGCTTCTTAACACTGTGTGGTTTATTGCAGGGTATGTCTTATCTGTGGGTAGGAACTTTTACCTCCACATGTGCTCTCTATTGCAGTGGCATG